>NW_008336313.1:4920857-4927713 GCF_000622305.1 Nannospalax galili | reverse complement strand
CTTGGCACCTGTGTATGGATATAAAGTCATCAGGTAGATTTCAATGGTAATGTTTATCACCTCTACTAATTGACATGATGTAAATTTTTATGCTTCCTCCTCAAATATAATACATTTTTTTAAATTTGTTGATTTTTTTGTATATATCACACAGAACATCCCAATCTTACTCATCAATATACCCACTTCCCAGATGGCACCCCATTCCATAGCCTCCCTCCCCCTACTAGAGCCCTTATACTCTGTGATCCCTGCTACTGTCTGCTGTGTGGTCAGCACCCCCAGCTGTTCCCCACTACTTGCCCTTCTGGTGAATGTAGTCAGCCTATCTAGAGGTCTTTGTTTTAGGAAGGTCAGCTGTTCCTCATCTAGCAGCAATCAGTTGTCAATATTCCTTTAGATAAGATTGGGGTCTGCTGTTCATTTTCCCAGTTCTATGCTGGGTTACTAGCTGAACTACTTTTTTTAAAAAAAAATTAACTTCCCAGACTGTGATTTTTATCTTCTAGAAGTTCAATTTAGTGTTTTACATTTTCTGTAGGGCACAGGTGAAGGTACACTGGGGCTGTAGAAGAGTAAAGATGATGGAAAAAACTCCGGGTGTCTGAGAATGGGAAAGATACAATGTCAAGGCCTGGGTGCCCAGGACCACATGTGGAGCCAAGAGCACAGCAGGCCATCAGGAAGATGGGGAGTCCATTCTAGAAAGTCAGTCCTCCCAAGACTAGAATCTGACAGAACTCTGTCCCCAGGATAAACCCAACACAAAGGCAAAGCCACAGCCATGCACAACCTGAGACCCCTGGGGAGGGGACTTTGGGTATGCAGTTTACTCAGAGAAGACTGAAACTGCTACCCAACTTCAGGAAGTCCCCCAACCTCCAATCTGCTCAAGCATCAGCCCACCACCAGAGAAATGTGGAACCCTGACTCATCGTTGGGGACCATAGCTCCAGCCCACGGGAGGGCACCACAACTCCAGCTCACAGGACGGGACTACAGCTCCAGTCCCACAGGAGGTGACCACAGTTTCAAGGTTATGGAAGGGGCAGTCATTTTAATTATGCTGGTTTCTATCATTTTCCTGTCTCCATCACTCTGTCCAGGACCTAGCCAACCTTCCAGGTGTCTGCTACCTTCACATGCTGCCCCATGGCCAGATGGAATAAATGATGAGACATCCTCCCACTGGAGTCACATTTTAAATCCAGGCTGAGAGCTGCTGCCACCACCAACGCTCTGGTGCCTGCGGCTGCCCTGCCACCATCTTGGCTCCTCTGTCATTCTTTTTCTTACTTGCCAAGTCCTGAGTTCAGAATCCAGGAGTAGGTCTTCACTGCCATGGTGCTGCCTCTTGGGGGATTAACTGGGATGCTCGTGCCAAGAACAGAAGGCCTGGCTGCCGGGCCAGGGTGGCTTGCACGGTGGACCAGGACTTGGCCAAGCTCTGACAGCATAGTTTTTTTTTTTAATGAAAAAGTCTAAATAGCCCTGATTTAGACTATTTTCCTAAATCCAAAACAATTTTAAGAAAAAGTTCATTTAATAAATCACTAAGAAATGCCACATGACTAATTAAGATAAAGTTAGATGCTTCTTATCCCCAGTTCCAAGACGCTCAGAGGGTATCCAAAGCTGGGGATAGTGTCAGATCCTATATATACTATATTTTTCTTATACAAATCTATAGCATTTAGTTTACATACATAGTAAGAGATTAACAATAAAGACCAAAAAGTAGAAGAATTATACTGTAATAAAAATTCTCTGATGGAATCTCTCCAAATGTCTCATTATTCTTTTGTCATCTTTCCTCATGTGATGAGATGGAGAGAGGTGAATGATGCAGGCACGGGAACAGCATTAGACTACTTGAAAAGGGTCACTTGAACAAAAGCTCCACAGTAAATCAACAGTAGAACTGATAACGGGCATGGCTACTGAGTAATGCATTCAGCACGGACACACTAAACAAAGGGAGGATTCATACGGCAGGTGGGCTGGAGCTCCATAGCCAAGATTTCACCACACTACCTAAAATGGCATACAATTCAAAATCTATGAATTGCTTATTTCTGGAATTTTTCATTTAATATTTTTAGACTGTGCTTGACCATATGTAACTGTAACTAAAGAAAGTCTAACCGTAGATAAAAGGAACTACTGTGATCTGATTTTTATCTAGTACAATTGACTGTATTTTTTTAATGATATGTTGAAGATATGAAGTCTTATGAAAAGACTTCATATACTCACAAAACATTGAAGAATAATCTTTGGGGTTATTATTTAAGCCACTGTAATGGCATATTAACTAGTGTGACTAGCTTTCCTATGACTTTACACAAGCTGTAACCTTGGATCTGGTAATGGCTTCTGCACTCCAGATTCCTTAGTGTTTGATGTAAAGTTTATAGGATAAGTAAGCCCTGTCTTAATTAATTTCAAGACTTGCCAATGATAAGTAAAGGGAACTAGGTTTTTCAACAAGCTTAAATAATTGTGGCTTGGGCATGAATGTTTTGTTCCTATCCAACTCTGCTTTCTGCTGTTTCTTAAATGGCATCTCCACACAAGATTGATGAAAGATGGCAGAGATCCACATGCCACCATTGTTTAGATGCAAGTCCATGACAACCTGAGTCCAAAAGCAATGCTCGAGTCAGCGTTAATGAATCGGTACATTCATAATTGGAAAATAAGCCCTTTCTCCCTGCCCCTGACTCACCGATACCTCTCATTAGCTGGTGGTTCTGAGAATGCCTGGGATAAGCATCTCAAGGCAAAGTTGGATGCAGAAAACTTCTAATCCTATTGATAGGAGAAGAAAAGGGAAAGAGCTAGGCTGCAGTTTTCCACCCACTTTATGGTATTTTAATTAAGCCGAGACTTTGTTATGTGATGTACAAGCATGAGGGATACACAGGCAGCTGCATTTTATGTAGAGTGGCTATAAATAGAAGAATTAATATAGAAAAGATTAAAAAGCTTTATGGATAATGGGTATCTATTACCTTCTGAAGCACCATTGTGCTTTTATTAAACAACGCCAGTCTGTGTACCTGCTTTTTGGAAACTAAATTTTCTAAGCAAAACAGACAGGATAAATATGAACCCTAAGAGACTGATGGGAGAACCTCTCTTTTAATTCTTTCATATAATTCTGTGAGCATGACTTATAATTATTTATTTCTTACATAGCTCTATTTAAGGCCATTCTTCTCCAGCAGCTGATAAAACGAGAGCCCGTTGCTCTGCTGTTCACTGCTGTCAGATTCTGATATAGGACCTGGCACAATATAAGGCCTCAACAAATATCTGTGGGATCAATTTCAATTTTCTAGTCATTTTTTTTATTAATTTGTCCACAACCACTTGGCTTTTCATTTGTTGAAGCAGTACGTTGAACTACGCTTGCCATGGTAATGTCTGTCAAATTGGCCATAAATCTCCAGCACTACAGGCTGCTCCTGAGGAAGGTAACCTGACTCTTGCCATTCCCGAGCACATTCTAGTATTTCAGGCCAGCCAGCCTAACCTTTCGCTAACGTTTCCTCTTCTTGGGCATGGTCTAAGAACTTTCATTTTTTCTTTTCTTTCTTGATGAGGTCTCATGTAGACCAAGATGGCCTCAAACTCTTTATATAGCTGGGAACCAAACCCAGCGTTTCCTGATGCTAGGCAAGCACTCTACCAACTAAGCAGCTAATCCCCAGCCCAACTTTTTCCTTTTCTTAGGCCATGAAGTCTCAATGCAAGACAAAGAGGGAGTGGCATCCTTTTGAGTGTCGTGGAGGTGTGTTCACCTTCCCGGTGCTTTCCAGCAAAGAGCAGAGTGATGACCCAGAGGAAGTGCTGATCAGAGTACTTCCAGAGTGCTGATCAGAGCAGAGTGCTGATCCAGAGGAACACCTTCCTTTCTTGTTCCGGATCCTACCTTGACATTTTTTTTTAAAGACAAGGTTTCATGTAACTTGGGCTGACCCTGAACTTGCAAGGATGACTTTGCACTTCTGATCTTCCTGCCTCCATCTCCAAGTGCTGAGATTACAGGTGTGTGCACCCAATTTATGCTGTGCTGAAGATGGAACCCAACGCTTTGTGTGTGCAAGGCAAGTATTCTACCAACTAGGCTACATCCCTAGCCCCAAATTTAGCTCTTTCTTAAGGGGTGGTGGATTGAGACAGGGTTTCACTATATAGGCTAGGTTGGCCTGGAACCTACTATGTAGACCAGGTTAACCTTGAATTCGTGATGATCAACCTGCTTCTGCCTCCCAAGTGTAGAGTACAGCCATGTACCATCTGACTATACTTTCTATTGTATCTGAAGGTTACATCCAGGGTGATGCCATTCCCCATAGGATCTTGGGGGTGGATCCAACCACAGATGGCAGATCTCAAAGAAAATTTAATTTTTAAAGAAATTGACTACAAGCCGGGTGTGGTGGTGCACTCCTTTAATCCCAGCACTCAGGAAGCAGAGGCAGGTGGACCTCTGTGAGTTCAAGGCCAGCCTGGTCTACATAGTGAGATCCAAGACAAAGAAGAGAAGAGGAGGAGGGGAGGGGAGGGGAGGGGAGGAGAGGGGAGGAGGGGAAAGGGAAGGGAAGGGAAAAAGAAATTGACTACACAGGACTAAAGAGATGACTAAGTGGTTAAGAGCACACATAAAATAAAAATAAAAAGGGATTTATTAGACTGGCTTACATGATATGATCCAGCCCAACAATGGCTGTTTCACACTGCAAAGTCCAAGAAACTGGTAGTTGCTCAGTCCGTGAGTCCAGACGCCTCAGCAGTCCCAATCTTGCACTGAAGGACTGCACTGGAGGGTTCCTGGAGAGTTGCTGGTCTTCAGTCCATGTTGGAAGGCTGAGGGAGCTGGTTCTAATACCAGTGAAGAATATTCAAGCCACAGGTAATAAAACCCACTTCAGATAAACTGATCAAAAAAGTCCCTCACAGCCAGGCATGGAGACACCCACCTGTAATCCCAGCACTCAGGAGGGAGGGGCAAGGGGATCTCTGAGATCAAGGTTAGCCTACATAGCAAGCTCCAGGCCAGCAGGGGCTACAAGGAGACCCTGTCTCAAAAACAAAAAGGAAAAAAAGTCCCTCATAGGAGTGCCCAGAGGCTTGCATTTTAGTTGATTCCAGACACAGTCAAATTGACAAGATTAGCCAACACACAGAGCAAGCTCTCTTAACCACTAAACCCTCACTTCATCCCTTCTTTTACTTTTTCCGAGTACTCATTCAAGTATACAGATCAAAAAGCCAAATAATACTACAACTGTTTTAATAATTGTTGTCTCTCTCCTGCTATGTTCTAATGTTTACCTCCATATTCCTAAATTATGTTTTAAGTGCTACTTCCTGGCTCCCACTTCCCACCATCTGATTTACATATTGCCTAGCAACTACCTACTACCAGAGACTCTCAGACTATAATCTCCATGTTCTATTTGTTCTATTTCCCTTCATCTTTGCAAATTAGTTAGATCACTCATCATAGCACTATTCACAGTAGATAAGATGGAATCAGCCTGGGTACCCATCAACAGATGAATGGTTAAGGAAAATGGAGTATGTCCACACAGTGGATTATTACTCAGCATAATGAAAAATAAAATCTTGTCATTTTCAACAAAATGGAGGGAACTGAGGACATTGTGTTAAGTGAAGTGTTCGCACACAGAAAGCCAAACACGGCTTGTTATTCTTACATAGAAACTTTAAGGAATTGGCCAGAAAGTATGCAGAATAGTGATTACTGGGGATTTGGAAAGATAGGAGAGGACTGAACAGTATGTCTGATGTGTGTTTATGGGAAATACAACACTGAATTCCTTTACTCCATTAACACATACAGTTAATATGTTAATTTGAAAAATTAGGGATCAATGAGATGACTCAGTGGATAAAGGTTCTTGCTACACAAGCTTGATGACCTGAGTTCAGTCCCTGAAACTCACCATGAAAGGAAAGAACCGACTCCAGAAAATTGTCTTTGGACTTCCACCCAGATGATGTGGCAGGCTCATGCCCACACTCACACATTATACAGATTCATACACAATAATAATTAATTAAATTTGAAATTTAAATTTTTTAAAAATTATTTAATAACCACATAATTAGAAGAAGCATTTCATGACAACAGCATTGACATATTTAATAACAATTTCCAGAGCTAAGATGCATCTGTTTCAAGATTGGCCATAAATTTTTAGGTTTACACTTGAATTAATACATTTATACAATATTGTACTCAGTATAAACCCTATAAGACATAAAATTAAATGAGGTTTTAACCTTTAAAGAAGATCTCCGGCTCTCCTATCCTCAGGCCTCTTGGGCTAGGTCTATCGGCCGCCCTCTGCGCCTTGACTCCCCCAGCCTCATTCACCCTTCCATCTCCCCTGCTGTTCTCTACTCCTAGTTTGGGCCCTGTGCCATTCCTATTCTTAGGGCCCCAGACACCTGGGGAGCCAATACTGCTTCCTGATCCTTTTCACCCAGACCAACTTGGTGCCTTCCTAGGGCCCCAGGGGCACTGTTTCTGGACCTGGCCCGCCCTTGCCTCTTTCTGCTTCCCTGGACCTGCACCACTGGCTAACTCTCCTGGCCTGCTCTCCTATCCTCAGGCCTCTTGGGGTAGGTCTATCGCAGAGCCCTCATTCGCCCGGCCTCATTCGCCCTTCCATCTCCCCGGCTGTTCTCTGCTCCTGGTTTGGGCCCTGCGCCATTCCTGGTCTTGGGTCCCCAGACACCTGGGAACCAGTGCTGCTTCCTGATCCTTTTCGCCCAGGCCAGCTTGGTACCTTCCTTGGGCTCCAGGAGCACTGCTTCC
>NW_008336313.1:4919416-4919700 GCF_000622305.1 Nannospalax galili | reverse complement strand
CAGGCTGAAATAAAGAACGAAGTGAAACACTCCATAAGCCAATTAGAAACGACAGGAGAAAGCCTCACCAATAGGATGAACGAAATGGAAAACAGAGTATCAAGACTGGAAGATAAAGTAGATGAACTGGACCACTCAAGCAAAGACTATGAAAAATTTAAGAAAGCAAAAGAATGGAATATGCAGGAATTGACTGATACCATAAAAAGACCAAATGTGTGAATCATAGGCATACAAGAAGGAGAAGAATCCCAAGACAATGGCATGGACCAGATCTTCAACAG
>NW_008336313.1:4914043-4914975 GCF_000622305.1 Nannospalax galili | reverse complement strand
CTCCTTAATAATTAGTAGATGTGAAAAACATTACCATTGAAATCTACCTGATGACTTTATATCCATGCTCAGATGCCAAGGAGCTCAGAAAGTAACTGACTATGACTAGTAATAATCAGATATATAGAGATTAGAAACACATGTGCATCATAGTGTCAATTGTATTAAAAATGATTTTTTCTGTATGAAACTGTGTATTTTAATAATGAAATGGAGATCTTTTATAAAGTTTAAAACCTCATTTAATTTTATGTCTTATAGGGGTTATACGGAGTATAATATTGTATAACTGTATCAATTCAACTGTAAACCTAAAAATTTACAGCCAATTTTGAAAGAGATGCCTCTTAGCTCTGGAAAATGTTATTGAATAGGTCAATGCTGTTGTAATGAAATGCTTCTTCTAATTAAAAAAAAAATCTCCATTTCATTATTAAAATACACAGTTTCATATGTAAAAAATCATTTTTAATGCAATTGACAAGATGTTTGCACGTGTTTCTAATCTCTGTATAACTGGTTATTACTAGTCACAGTCAGTTACTTTCTGAGCTTCTTGGCATCTGAGCATGAATATAACGTCATCAGGTAGATTTCAATGGTAATATTTTTCACATCTACTAATTAGTAGGGTACAAATTTTTATGCTTTGAAAATTTTAATTTTTTTTAATTTAATAACCACATGATTAGAAGAAGCATTTCATTACAGCTTTAACATATTCAGTGACACACTCCAGAGCAAATATATATCTCTTTCAAAAGTGGCTATAAAATTTTTAGGTTCGCTGTTGAATTAATACAGTTATACAATATTGAACTCAGTATAAGCCCTGTAAGACATAAAATTGAATGAGTTTTTAACCCTCAAAAGAGATCTCCATTTCATTCTAAAATATACTGTTTCTTACAGCAAGACTCATTGTTTTTGCA
>NW_008336313.1:4910109-4913815 GCF_000622305.1 Nannospalax galili | reverse complement strand
CTGTGTGTGTATATCACATAGAACATCCCAAACCATCTTATTCAACTATACACCCACTTCCCAGATGGCACCCTCCCATAGTCTCCCTCCCCCCACTAGAGCCCTTGTACTCTGATATCCCTGCTACTGTTTGCTGTGTTGTCAGCACCCCCCAGCCATTCCCCACTACTTGTCCATCTGGCGAATCTAGTCAGCCTATCTAGAGGTCTTTGTTTTAGGAAGGTCACCTGTTCCTCATCTACCAGCAATCAGTTGTCAATATTTCTTTAGATAAGATTGGGGTCTGCTGTTATTTTCCCAGTTCTATGCTGGGTTACTATCTGGGAGTCCCTTGGGCCAACCTGGCCAACAGCTCAGAAGAAGGCATCTCTTATCTGGCATTGTTGCTTGTTATGTAGCCTTAAGCTATACATATGGACTCTTAAAAAATTATATTGGCCCCATTAATCTTTGGTTATACCTTCCTTTTAGGTGTTTAATGCCATATAGTTGGCCCAGATAAACTAAATTATTTTTACTCTTAAGGTCGTTTGAGGATCTGTTCCTCAGGGGTCACATGGGCTTGGGAGGAGCCCCTGGCTCCTTTCTTTACTAGTTCTGCCTATGTGAAGATAAGTCAAAGGTCCTGCTCAACATGACTGGCTTCACTTGGAAGCATGGAGGAAATGTTCCCTCTCTGTTGACTCTCCTCTTTGTAGACTGGACACTGGTTCAAGTCCGTCTGGTGGGGTCACCTCAGTCTGCTTGATCAAGAGGACGGGTGACCCACCACAATTACAGGACATTTTGGGAGATGCTCATAGTCCCCCGGAACTAGTCGACCTAGGAGGGCAAGGAGCAAAAACTGTCCTTTATGTCCCTCTGACCAAATTAGTATAGGCCTCAAAGTATGTCTGTTAAACATCCAAGAAGTTTAGTCCCACAATCTGGTACTTTTAATTACTATGTGCCATGTAGATTAATCTTGGGCAAAGACCAATTATTCTCAGATAAACCTTACCTAGACATATATTTCTTGATCTGGCATGTATAATTTGTCAGTAGGTTGTTGGATTAATATGGTTCCCTCTGGATTTTTAAAACTAGCTAGGCATTATTTATCTCTCACATTGTCTAATCCTTCCACCATGGTTTCCCCATTTAAGATGCCCTCATTTTTCCCATTATTCCCTTAATAATACCCTTCTCCTATGGTCTACCTCTTGAGCTCCTTCTCTTTCTTTATCCCCTAGGTTCCTTGTATAACCTTCATCCATATATCCCTTATTAAGGCCTGTTTCCTACTGTTCTTCTCTTTCAGGTTCTTTCTTTTCCTTTACCTCCCTGTTTCATTTCCATTATCCTGGATCTTGTAGTTATGTCTGGATACATACTCACATTTAAGGATTTGTTTCTAGGATCCATATATGAGGGAGAACATACGTCAATTTTTTTCTGAGTCTGTGTTACTTCATGTAGTATAACTGTTTCTAGTTCCATCCATTTACCTGCAAATTTCATGATTTCATCTTTCTTTACCACTGAGTAGAGCTCCATTATGTAATTGTATCACATATTCATTGTACACTAGTCAGTTGTGGCTGCTTTCGTTTCTTAGCTATTGTGAAAAAAGCAGTGACAAACATACCTGACAAATATCTCTGCAATAGGATGAGTCCTTTGGGCCAAGGCGTGATATAACCAGGTCATATGGTAGGTTGTCAAATGGTAGGTTCATTTGTAGTTTTTTAAGAGTTCTCCACACTGCTTTCCAAAGGGGTTGAACAAGTTTGCAGCCCCACTAGCAGTGGATGAGTGTTCCCCTTTCCCGACATCCTCTCCAATATTTGGTATCATTTGTTCTCTTGATTTTAGCCAGTCTGACTGGGATAAGATGCAATCTTAAAGAGGTTTTAATTTGCATTTCCCTAATTACTAGTGATGTTGGACATCTTTTAAGATGCTTCATAGCCATCTTAATTCTTGTTTGATAACTCTCTGTTCAGCTCCTTAGCCCATCTTTTAATTGGGTTACTTGTCTTGATTCTCTGTTTTTTGAGTTTGTTATATATTCTGAATATTAAACCTCTGTCAGATGTGTCACTTGTAAAGATTTTCTCCCATTCTGTGGGTTTTCTCTTCACTTCCCTGGTTGCCTCCTTTGATGTAAAGAAGCTTTGTAGTTTAACGAGGTACCATTTGTTGATTCTTGACCTTGTTTCCTGAGCAATTGATGTCCGGTTTAGAAAATCCTTTCCTATACCTATATCTTGTAAGTTTTTGCCAATGTTTTCTTCTAACAGTTTAAGAGTTTCAACTTTACACTGAGGTCATTGGAATTGACTTTTGAACAAGGTGAAAGATAGGGGTTTAGTTTCATTCTTCTACAGGTGGAGATCGAGTTTTGCCAGCACCATTTGCTGAACATGCTGTCTTTCCTCCAGGAATGTTCTTGGCCCCTTTATCAAATATCAGTTGGCTGAAATTGCATTTGCTCATATTTGGGTCTTCAATTTAGTTCCATTGATCGATGGTATTTTTGTGCCAGTACCATATTGTTTTTATGACTATAGCTCTATAATACAGCTTAACATTTGGTATGGTAATCCTGCCGGTATTGCTCTTAGTGCTCAGGGTTGCTTTGACTATCCGAGGTCTTTTGGGCTTCCATATGAATCTTAGGATGGTTTTCTTCCAATTCTATGAAAAGTGTCATGGGGATTTTGATAGGCATTCCATTGAATCCGTAAATGGCTTTTGGCAGGATGGCCATTTTCACAATATTAATGCTTCCAATCCATGAGCATGGGAGGTCCTTCCATCTTCTGATGTCTTCCTCAATCTCTTTCCTTAAAGACTTAAAATTTCCATTGTAAAGGTATTTAATGTCTTTGGTCAGATTTATTCTGAGATTTTTTTTACAGCTATTGTGAAGGGGAGTGTTTCCATGTGCTCTTTCTCTGATTGCTTGTTATTGGTATATAGAAAGGCTACAGACTTTTGTAGGTTAATTTTATAACCTGCCACTTTACGGAACATGTTAATAATTTCTAGGCGTTTCCTGGTGGAATTTTTGGTGTCTCTTAGATATAATATCATATCATCTGCAAAGAGAAATAATTTGATCTCTTCTTTTCCAATTATTACTCCTTTAATTTCCTGCTCTTGTCTTATTGCTCTTGCAAGAGTTTCAAGCACTATGTTAAAGAGAAGTGGAGACAGTGGACAGCCTTGTCTGGTTCGTGATTTCAATGAGAATACTTCCAGGTTTTCTCCATTTAGAATGATGTTGGCTGTGGGTTTGTTATATACGGCTTTAATTATGTTGAGGTATGTTCCCTCCAGTCCAATTCCCTGTAGGACTCTGAACATAAATATATGTTGAATTTTGTCAAAGACCTTCTCTGCATCTATTGAGATGACCATGTGTGTCTTGTCGTTGAGCCATTTATATGATTGATGATGTTTATTGACTTACATGTATTGAACCATCCCTGCATCTCTGGGATAAAGCCAACTTGGTCATGGAGGATGATCTTTTTGATGTGTGTCTGCATGAGGTTTGCAAATATCTTATTGAGAATTTTTGCATCTATGTTCATTAAGGATATTGGTCTGTAGTTTTATTTTTTGTTGTAGCTTTACCTGGCTTTGGTATTAGAGTGATGCTAGCTTCATAGAAGGAATTTGGAAGTTCTCCCTCCATTTCTATCTTTTTGAATAAATT
>NW_008336313.1:4880946-4909821 GCF_000622305.1 Nannospalax galili | reverse complement strand
TCTGGTGTCTGTTGTGATGTTTCCCCTTTCATCTCTTATTTTGTTGATTTTTAGGTGCTCTTTCTTTCTTTTGGTTAACTGGGCTGGTGGTCTGTCAATCCTGTTTATCTTTTCAAAGAACCAGCTCTTGGATTCATTGATTCTTTGTACTGTTTTCTTTGTTTCAATTTCATTAATTTCTGCCCTGATTTTTGTTATTTCTTCTTGTCTTCTGGGTTTGGGTTTCATTTGTTGTTGCTTTTCAAGTGTCTTGAGTTGTAATGTTAAGTCATTTATTTGTGTTCTTTCCGATTTTTTGATGTAGGTACTTAGAGCTATAGACTTCCCTCTAAGGACAGCTTTCAGCATGGCTCAGAGGTGTTGTTGTGTGGTATTGTCCTTTTCATTTAGTTTCAGGAATACTTTTATTTCTTTCTTGAGTTCTCTTGTGACCCATTCATCATTCAGGAATGTGTTGTTTAATCTCCATGTGTTCATGTGGTGACTAGGGCTTCTTCTGGTGTTGATTGTAAGCTTTATTGCATTGTGGTCTGATAGAATGCATGGAATTATTTCAATTTTTTTGTATTTGTTGAGGTTTGTTTTGTGCCCCAGTATATGGTCAATTTTGGAGAAGGTTCCATGGGGTGCTGTGTAGAAAGTATGTCCTTTGGTGCTTTGGTGGAATACTCAGTAGATGTCTGTTAGGTCCATTTGATATGGTATTGTTTAATTCAGATGTCTCTCTGTTAACTCTCTGCCCTATCTAACGGAGACTGTGGGGTATTAAAGTCCCCTACTATTAATGAGTTGGGATTAATCTGGGTCTTAAAGTCCTGTAGTATTGTTTTTATGAAGTTGGGTGCACCAGAGTTTGGTGAATATATGTTCATGATTGTAATATCTTCTTGATTTATTGTTCCTTTGGTCAGAAGGAAGTGGCCCTCTTTATCTCTTCTGATTGGTTTTAAAGTCTATTTTTCCAGATATTAGAATTGCAACGCCTGCTTTTTTCTTAGTACCATTCACTTGGTATATTTTTTTCCATCCTTTCAACTTAAGATAGTGCCTATCCTTGAAAGTAAGATGAGTTTCTTGCAGACAACACAAAGATTGTTTATGTTTCTTAATCCATTCATCTAGTGTGTGTCTTTTGACTGGGGAGTTCAGTCCATTAATATTTAAAGTTATTAATGGAAAATATGTATTGAATCCTTTCATTTTTATTTCTGTTCACATTCTTGATATAGCTGTACTTTTCCACCTTCATTGAATTTCTTTCTGCAACCCCTTAGGTATAGTAATTCCTTTTTTCAGCCCTTTGTATTGCTTCCAGAACTCTCTGAAGGGCTAGTAATCTGGGTTGGCATCTGTGGTCATTTCAACACTGGGAATACTTTGGTCCAGGCTCTTCTGTCTTTCATAGTTTGCACTGAAAAGTCAGCTGTAATCCTAATGGGTTTTTCTTTATATGTGACTTGTTCTTTCTCTTTTGCAGCTTTCAGAATTGTCTGTTTGTTCTGTACGCTTAATGTTTTTACTATGATGTGCTGTGCAGAGTTTCTTTTCTTGTCCTGTCTGTTTAGCGTTCTATATCCTTTTTGTATTTTTATGGGCATGTCTTTCTTTAATTTTGGGAAGTTTTGTTCCACGATTCTGCTGAAGATTTGGTCCATGCCATTCTCTTGGGATTCTTCTCCTTCCTGTATGCCTATGATTCATAAGTTTGTCCTTTTTTATGGTGTCACACAATTCCTGCATATTCCATTCTTGTGCTTTCTTAAATTTTTCATAATCTTTGCTTGAGTGGTCTAGTTTGTCCACTTTATCTACCAGTCTTCGTATTCTGTTTTCCATTTCACTCATCCTATTGGTGAGGCTTCTCCTGTTGTTTCTCATTGGCTTACTGAGTGTTTCATTTCCTTCTTCATTTCAGCCTGAGTAGTCTTCAATATTTCTAGCTCTTTTCTGAATTTAGTCAGAAGTTTATCCCTATCTTCCTTCAGTTCTTTGACTGCTTTGTGTGTACTTTAAATTCACTGAATTCTTCTATCATGTTTATAATTGTTCTTTTGAGTTCCATGTCCTGCATTATCTCTAAGGGGTTCTCATTGTACTCCTCTAGAGGACTATTGGTATCTGGTAGGGATATGTTATTTTTTTTCATGTTATTATTTTTTCTTTGTGATTTTGACACGTGAATTTCTTTTGTAGTTTCTGATTCTCATGTGAGACTCAAGTCTTCAAGTTTAGGCCTGCTTATTTTTGTAAACTTTATGTGTCTTTGTGGTTTACTTTTTGTGCATGAAAAGTTGGTTCATCTAAGCTTCTGGTTCTCTCTTTTGATTTTATATTGGAGTGGCCTGATCACTTTTGTCTTCAGGAGTTCCCACAAAGGCCCAAGTCAGATGAGGATCAGATGCTCTCAAGCTTTCTCCTAAAGTCTGGATCTCTTCAGGAAAGATTTTGGCCTCAGGAATTTGGAGGTTGGGCTGGCCTAGGAGCAGGGCCCAGGAAAGATGCTGGTCTCTGGCACCTGGTGGCCGTGACACTCAGAGATGTAAATGGAAATGGGGGCAGGAAGAGGCCCCAAGGGCTCCTGGGACTGCACTGAGAAACTGGGTTAGTCTGGATGCGTAGGATCAGGAAGCCAAAAGGTCAGCCATGGTGTCCAGGAAAGAGGCTGGCAGGTTGTGCAGCCCAGGGAAGCAGAGGGAGGTGAGGATGGACCAGGCCCAGAGGGCTCGTGGGGACCTTAAGAAGGAGCTGGGTCCATCTGGATGCAAGGGATGAGGAAGCAGTGGTTGTCCTGGGCCGAGAGCTTAGCCCCAGGGTCCAGGAAAGGGGCTGGCAGGCCATGCAGCCCAGGGAAACAGAGGGAAGTAAGGGACAATTTAAACTTTTTTTAATTTAAAAAATAACAGATCTTTGCTGGACAGCTTCAGTTGTCAACTTGACACAACTGGTAAGAAGGAACTTTAATTGAGGCATATCCTCTATCCAATTGGCCTATGGACCTACCTGAGGCATTTTCTTGATTATTGTGTGATGTAGGAGGGCCTAACCCACTGTGGGTGGTGCCATACCTGGGCAGGTGGTCCTAGGTTTTATAAGAAAACAGCTTGAGCAGAGGCCAGAGGAGCAAGCCAGTAAGCAGCATTCCTCCACAGTCTGTGCTTCAGTTCCTGCCAGATTCCTGCTTGAGTTCTAACCCTGAATTCCCTCAGTGCTGATCTGTGACGTGGAACTGTAAGCCAAGTAAATCCTTTCCTGCCCAAGTTGCTTTAGTCATGGTACACAGCAAGATAAACTAACTAGAACAATCTTTTGTTAAACCATTATTCAGTACTTTCGCTAAGACTCTGAAATGATATTCTCAGCTAAGCTATAATAATTTTACAATAAAAACACCCAAATGTCTCTTAATTGTTCCCAAGCTCTTTGAGAAAACTAAAAATCTTCTCTTTGTTTTCAAAGCCAGCAAGGGCCCTGTCAGACCTGAGGAGAACCTCCCACAATGAATAGGATGCCCCACACAAGCCTCCCTGTGCTCCTCTCCCCTCATGATAGGACATCTTCTCAATGCACTCAGCATCTTCCCAGTGTTTCAGTTTTACATCTTGCTGCAAGCGTGTGTATATATAGGAATTTTCCTCCAGGGCTGCCTCCTATCTTTTTCAGGAATACAAGCCTGCAGCCAGTGTTCTGAGAGCTGAAAAGGGAAGCCAGCCAACAGGTGACAATGACACCTGCAGTTGTCAAGAAGGAAAAACTGTCCCCCGCTTTCTCAGTTCTAGTTTGTGGGGGTCTGCAAGTTAAATCAAGATTTAAAAGGGGAGAGTTGGGGCTAGAGCACTGGCTGCTCTTTCAGAGGGTAGTTGCAGCTAACAACTGTCCAAAACTCCAGTTCCAGGGGATCTGATGCCCTCTTCTGACTCCTGCGGGGGACACTGCATGACACAGGTGCACTTACATAAATGCAGGCAATACACTCATACACATAAACTAAAAATAAATATTTTTTAAAGGAAAGGCACACAATGTCGTTAGTATTTACATGAAAAGGAGTTTCTAGAAAAGAGGTAAGACTCAAAGAAGCAGTTAAGTTTGGGTACTTTTGTGCTCTTTTAACAAAAGGCTTAGTCTCAATTGAACCAAGGCCTATCATATTTCCTCTAAATTGCAAGTTGATGCTTATATTAGGCCTTGAATGATAACTAGCATCTTTCCAAGTATTTCATCACAAATTTTTGTGGTATTGTATAGATTACAGACAGGCACTCTGGACGGAAAAGACAGCCTAAAGCCATAAAGCACAGCCTGGTTGTTCTTATCCATGATTATAACAAAGATGGTTATCTTTTACTGACTGTTAAACAATGCCAGATGATGTGGAAGAACATGATGGCATAAATGAGTCTTCCTCTTGTTAAAATACATAAGAAATAAGGGGGCAGAGATAGGACCCAGCAGATAAGAGCCCTTGCGCCAAGCCTGAAAATCTGAGTTCCAACCCAAGGACCCACATGGTGGAAGGGGAGAACCAACTCTCAAAAGTCATCCTCTAACCTCCACATGCACATCATGGCACATGTATGCCCACACATATACACACAAATAAAATAAATAAAAGTAATAAAAATTAAAATAAATAATAAATTTAACTTAAAAACTAAAATAGGGCTTGGGATATAACTCAGTAGTAAAGCATCTACTTAGTATGTAAGAGGCCCTTGTTTTGATCCCCAGTGCATGCATGCATGCATGCACACGTAGATGCATGCACATACACACACACACACACACACACACACACACACACACACGAAGAATTTTACAAAATAACTGTTGGGTTGGGCATAATTCAATCCATAACAATCTGTCATTGTTTGCTAAAAATTCATAGCTTCCTTGCAAGCAAAAGCCTTAATTCATTCCAGCATCAGTTCTAAAATCCAAAGTCCAGGGGCTGGAGAGATGTCTCAGTGGTTAAGAGCACTGGCTGCTCTTGTGGAGGATCCAGGTTCAATTCCCAGCACCCACATGACAGCTAACAACCTTCCATAACTCCAGTTCCAGGGGCTCTGACACTCTCTTCTGACCTCCTCAGGCATAGCACAACATGGGTGCAGCTACGTACATGAAGGTAATACACTCATACACTTAAAAAATAAAAATAATAATAAATGAAATATTTTAAAATTTACAGCTCCAAAGTCTCCACTGAATGTCATCTAAGTTAGGCAAACATAAGGCTTGAGATATGATTCATCCAGAAGCAAAATTCCACTTCATCTGTGAGTGAGCTATGACAACCAGACAGGTTATATGCTTCCAAAATACAGTGATAGGACAAGCACATGGCAGTCATTCAAAAGAGAGAAGTAGGAAAGAAGTGAGGTTCTATGCAAAATTAAGCCACCTGATCCCAAGGGTCAAGAATCACCCTCTATGACAAGATGCTCATCCTCTGAAGCCACAGGTTCATATTCATGGCCCTAGATGGGCGTTCTACCCCACAGTGCTACTGGGTGGGGTCCCATGCCCAAGGCCATGGGCAACCCCTTTCTGGCTGAAATCAAGGTGACAGCCTTACCTCTGAATCCAAGGAGTCAGACCTGTTATCTGGAAACCACCTTCAAGGTTATTCTGACCTTCTCTTAGAGAATGACACATTATGGCAGAAGAGCTCTGTGGCTGGCCCTGTAGAAGAGCTTGCACAACCTTCCTTTATTCTGCCTCATTTGTGTACCCTTCAGTGCAAATTAGCAGTTTCCCCTGGCTGACTGGGTCCCTGGTTCACACCCACACTAATCTTATCAAATGGCTATTTAGCCTTCTCTACAGGGTCTCTCTCTCTCTCTCTCTCTCTCTCTCTCTCTCTCACACACACACACACACACACACACACACACACACATACACACACAAAGATAGGCTATTTTCCCAAATTATTAAGTTGTAGTTCCTTGATGTTTCATGACATCTTTCCCTGTTAACCAACTTTTCTCATAAGCTGTCTAAAGGAATTAGGCATACCTTCAACCGTTTGCTCAGAAATCTCAAACGTCTAATTTCATCACTTACAGTTTCTACCTACTATGATAGAGTAGGACACATTTCTGTCAAATTCTATCCATTTCACGATAAGGATTACCTCTTCCCCATGTGATGCCTGGTCTCCATGTGAAGCCTCACCAGAATCACCATGAATGGTCATATCCCCAATGTCCTTCTCAAAGTTTTCTGACTCTCACCACCATCCATTTCCAAAGTTGCTTATACAGGTGTTTGTTAAAAGCAGCACCCACACCTCGGTATCAAATCTGCCAAGGTCATAGTTGGCTGCTATAACAAAATACCAGATACTGGGTGACTGAAACAACAGAAATTTCTTTCTCACAGTTCTTGAGAATGGGAAATCCAAGATCAAGGTGCCAGCCAGTGTGGATCCCTGGTGAGTGAGTACTTTCCTATCTGCTTGTGAACTGCAGTTTCTTTCACTGTATTCTACTTGATAGGGGGAGGGAAGAAGACAGGAGAAGCAAGGTCTTCAGTATCTCTTCTGAGGTTTGTTCCTCTGAGAGAACTGTTTTATTTGGTCCTTCTTTAAACCACACGAGTAGTAATTTTTTTATGTGTATGAGTATTTTGCTTGCATGTAAGTGCACACCTGTGTCGGGAAATGCCTGTGGAAGTCAGAAGAGGGTGTCAGAGCCCATGGAACTGGAGTTAGGACAGTTTTCAGCCGCTATGTGGGTGCTGGGAATTGAACCGAGGTCCTCTGCAAGAGCAACCAGTGTTTTTAACCACTGAGCTATCTCTCCAGCCCCAGGAGCAGTAATTTTTACTTCTATCTTACAGATGAATAGACTGAAACTTGGAGAACTACTATGATTTATTAATGGTCACATAGCTTCATGTGTCACTGATGGGCTTTAAATCCAAGTCCTTCTGGCTCCAGTGCCATGCTGTATCATTTCAAAACTCCTCCTTGGTCCTAGGTGTTGGGCTATAGACATAGCACAGGAAATATATTCATTTTTTTAATTTTTAACAAAACTTTATTCAAAATTTCATACATGCATATAAGATATTTTGATCAAATCCATGCCCACTCCCTTCCTTCTAACACCTCCTGTATCTCCCCATCACTTTTTTCTGACAACTTCACGTACTCTTTCTTTTTTCTTTCTTCTTTCTTTCTTTCTTTCTTTCCTCCCTCCCTCCTTCCTTCCTTCCTTCCTTCCTTCCCTCCTTCCTTCCTTCCTTTCTTTCTTTCTTTCTTTCTTATGGGGCTTTTTGCTTCTCTAACATTCTCCCCACTGAAGAAGTAACCCTAAAATCTTTTAGGGATTAGATGAGAGCTCCCAAATACTTTTGACATTTTTGGCCTTTGGAACAGTGTATGTTGCTAAGAGGCCCAAGGACATTTTGACTTTTAGCCAAGAAACTGGCTACTTTTCTTTGGGGTCTTTTTACACTAACTGCCTAACCAATTCCTACCTCCTATTCTTATCACACCATCCTCTGAAGAGTTTACCCAAATTGCTGATAGGGAATCAGGATGCAGACTGCCCTGGCTTCTTCCATGATGAACAGGGACGCAGGGTGAGGCTACTGGGGTACCCCTTCAGTAGGTCTATCTAAAAGACTCCCAAATTGCATAACTCTTATCTCTAGGGGGGGGGGGAAGTCCTTGAATCCTGAATAGGAGATGTGAAGGAGAAGTAAAGACAAGAGTAACTAGCATTACAAGTTCTAGACAGGGAACCAAAACAATGTCAGAACAGGGAAAATTTCAAATGTTCATATGAGAGTCCATTGGGATTTCTTGACGAGAGCCTCCAAAAGCATCCCTCTATTGGGTTTCTTCTCATTTTTCTTTTGTCTTCCAAGGCTGGACTCTAGAGTGATGGAGTCAGGATTTACTTTCAGGTATTTTGGTAGCTATTGGAGTGGTTAGAATCAGTGTCAGTTCCCTCTCAAAGGCTTCTAGATAGAGGGAGAAAACAAGTTTAGCCATCATTTTAGAGCAATACCGGGTTGTCTCCCTTAGCTACAGGTGGGCACTACAGTATTGCAGACCAAGATTTGAACTCTTACATCTGAACAGCACTTTCTGCTTTAAAAAAATCATCAATGAGAAATATTTGTCTAAATAACATTTTATATGGAATTAAGCCTAATGTCTGGGAAATGTAATCCCTTGAACTCTTAAAGAAATATACTTATCACTTTAATCTTTGGTTGTAATTTCCTTTGGGGTGATTAAGACCATACAATTGGCCCAGATAAACCAATTTATTTTTAGTCTTATGGTCATTTGAGGACCTGTTCCTCAGGGGTCACATGGGCTTGGTAGTATCTATGAGCAGATATGCCAAAAGTCCTGCTCAACCATATCTGGCTTCACTTAGAAGCATGAATGAGATGTTTCCTCTGAGTTGACCCTCCTCTTTGTAAACTGGACACTGGTTCAAGACCATAGCGTGGGGTCTCCATGTCCTCCCCGAACAAAGGACAGGCGACTCACCACAGCGACAGGACATAGGTGATGTACCACAGTTACAGGACATTTTGAGAGATGCTCATAGTCCCCTGGAACTTAGTCGACCTAGGAGGACAAGGAACAACAACTGTCCTTTATGTCCCTCTGACCAAATTAGTATAGACCTCAAAGTATGGCTGTTAAACATCCAAGAAGGTTAGTTCCACCAGTCTGGTACTTTTAATTACCATGTGCTATATAGATAAAGCTTGGGTAAAACCAAACGTTCTCAGATAAACCTTGACTAGACATGTATTTTGTTCCTTGAACTAGTTGTATATATAATTTGTCAGTAGGTTATTGGACTAATATGATTCCCTCTGGTTTTTTAAAACTAGCTATGCATTATTTATCTCTCTCACTGTCTAACCCCTCCACCATGGTTTCCCCATTTAAAGTGATCCCATTTTTCCCATTTCTCCCTTAATAATATCCTTCTCTTATGGTCCCACTTCTCTTGAGCTCCTTCTTTCCCTTTATCCCAAAAGTTCCTTGTATTACCCTTCCTCCCCCTCCCATTAAAATAACCCCATTTTTATCCATAGCGCCCTTAGTAACACCTGTTTCCCACTGTTCTTCTCTCTCAGGTTCTTTCTTTTCCTTTACCTTTCTGGTTCCTTTTCATTATCCTGGTTCCTGTAGTTATATCTGGATACATACTCACTTATAAGGGTTTGGTTCTAGGATCCACATACGAGGGAGAGCATGCATCGTTTGTTTTTCTGAGTCTGTGTTACTTCACTTAGTATAACAGTTTCTAGTTCCATCCATTTTCCTGAAATTTTCATGATTTCATCTTTCTTTACTGCTGAGTAGAACTTCATTGTATAAATAACCACATTTTCATTATCCACTCATCAGGTGAAGGACACTTAGGTTGCTTCCATCTCTTAGCTATTGTGAAAAGAGCAGCAACAAACAAGGATGTACAAGTGTCTCTGCAATAGGATGAGTTCTTTGGGTATATGCTAAAGAGTGGTATAACTGGGCCAAATGGTAGGTTCATTTTTAGTTTTTTAAGGGTTCTCCACACTGCTTTCCATAGGGGTTGAACAAGTTTGCAGTCCCACCGGCAGTGGATGAATGTTCCCCTTTCCCCACATCATCTCCAACATTTGGTATATATATTTGGAAACATAGTCTTTAATGTCATATCAAGAAATTAGATAAGAAAAGAATGTCTGGGACTAGAAAGATGATTCAATCAGTAAAGTGCTTGCCAAGCAAGCATGAAGACCTGAGTTCAGATCCCCAGCTCCACATAGAAAGCCAGGCACTGTGGTTCATGTCTGTAACATGAACGATGGGGAGGCCAAAGGACCTAGTGGGAGATGGAAGGCTCCCTGGAGTTCACTGGCCATCCAGTCTAGCTGAATAAGCAAGCTCCATATCCAGTAAGTGATTGTCTCAAAAAGTAAGGTGGAAACTGATTGAAGAAGATGCCCAACATCAAGCTCTGGCCTCTATATGCACATGCATACATGTGCAAACACACACACACACACACACACACACACACACACACCAAGGTGTGGAAGTCCGCTTTCCTTATACTTCCTTACCTACTCTTCCATACATCCTTCAGACTCCTTGTGATACTTGCTGACCTCCTTCTGGTAAGAGCCTTATATTCTCACCTCTGTCCTGGAGAAAAATTATGGGTTTTGACATTGTTCTTTGGGAATCTACAAACTCTCCTGCAGACACTGACTCCTTCCCCTGTTGTCACTTTTAGTTATGTTTTTCTAGGAGTCCCTCTCCAAAAGACTTTTCTCCCATCCAGACATGAAAATAATACAGTTCTTTTCTGTTACATATAAAACATAAACATTGAACCAGGTGTGGTAGCACAAACTTAATCTAGCTTTTGGGATGCTCATATGGGAGGTTTGCAGATTGAGGACCAGTGTGGGCTACATAATGAGGCCCTGACTTGAAAACCATAAAAAAAATAATAATGATGATGACAGCAACAAAAAACCCAAATACAAAAGCATTGAAGAGCAAACAAATGTTTGTTAGCAGAATCTATTTTGTCTACTAATCAAAAAATGAACTTATATCAGTATATCTCAATAGACATGTCTAACAGCCTATGTTTGGGATTCAAAAAAATAAAGATCTGAGCTTAAGAGAAAGACCGACTCACTGCATTGGAGTGGAAGCAGCAAGAAGAGGGGCAAGAGGTGGAGAAGGGACTCCTCACACATGCGGCTGACATCAAAGGAGCACTCACAGATGAAAACAAATGCTTGGCCTCTGCTTTTTGGAGACTTAAGAGGTAGATTTAAAATTAAATAAGTAGTCCATAGAATTAAAAAGGAGAATTAAAACTATGGAAGTAAACATATGTTTAAAATGTTTTAAACAAATATGAGAAATCTTGATATGTGAAAAGAAATACTTGAAATAATATTAAATAAAAAAAAGACAGAATCAAATGCCTTCATTGATTGCAACGTTATAAAATGTAAAAGCCTTTTTATGAGGTTCCAAAGAAAATATACATATTAATGGTTGGGCTTTTAAAAACATTTGTGTCTTTTTTTTTGCTGAGATTCTTCATGTAAACATTTGTAGAAAAAAAATGCCATTTTGAACTCAAGATAATCTCTTTAGCCAGTTACTGTGAAAAAACTTATTTACAACTTTTCTTTAGCACAATTTTGTTTTCTAGACATGAAAATTTCAATGGTTTGTTTTTCAGATGGAAATAACCCTGTACAGCATATTTTCTGATTTTAAAAGATAAACTTTATTTAAAGTATGATGCATTTAAAAGAAAAATATTATCTGTCTTTGCTATAAGCCAGCACATCTAGAACAAATTTACTGAAACCCTGTGGTAGCTCAGATTTCAAAATAAAACATTACAAAATGGAAATTTTTTTGTTTATTTTTTAAGATTTGTTTTTATTTTTATTTATGTGTATGTATGAGCATCTGTGTGTATATGCCTGTGGGCAGGTTCCTGTGGAGGCCAGATGATAACATCAGATCTTCTAGATCTGCAGTTAAAGGTGGTTGTGAGCTGCCCTGTGTGGGTGCTCGGAACCAAACCTGGATCCTCTGCAAGAGCAGCAAGTGCTCTTAAATACTGAGCCAACTCTCCAGCCCCACATTTATTTTTGAGACAAGGTCTCTTTATGTACTCAGGCTGACCTCAAATTCATAGTTCTCCTGCTTCAGCCCTTGAGTCAAATGTTGAATTATAATTCTATACCTGGCTTTGGAATCCTCAAATATATTTAAATTTGGGAGATTGGGAGATGGCTCAGTTGGAGAAAGCACTTATCTGCAAGTAAAAGGACCAGATTTTGAACCCCCAGAACCCAAGTAAATGCTGGGTAGATATAGCAGACCACCTAATTCCGGCACTCAGAAAGCTGAGATAGGATAGCTGGAGTAAGCTAGCTAGACTGTTCAGATTGGCAAGCTCTGGGTTCAACTTAGAGAAAGACCTCAACAGATAAGGTAGAGTGCAGTTAAGGAAGACTCCCAATATCAACTTTCACACACATGTGCACACACACACCCATACACACATGCATATCATATACAAATAAAAGAAAATATTTAAATCTAATAAAAACTTTCAGTGGTTAGCCCAGAACTTTCTGAAGCTGTAAGTTACAAGGATTCTGAAGTCTCCAAGACTGGAAAGCAAAGGCAGATTTCTAATTTCTTTGAAGTATCTTTAATTAGTCAATGGTTAGGAACCACTCAACAACAAAAGGCTCCCTAATCTTTCCATGAACTATATTTACAATGGGCTTTAGATGAGATCCCTGCATTGTGTCCTTTTTACTGTGTCTGTACATTAAGATGCTGTTGAAGATTGTAAGGGACAGGAAGAAACCATAGGAAAGCTCTCCATCTCTGTTGCAACATTTTAATTATCCTCAGTCTGCATATACACAGATTGGTTTATATTCTTCATTATTGCACACATATTTTTGTGCTATATCCCACATGCATATTCATACATCATCGTTTATAATGGCTATTATAAAATTTTGTTGGAAAACAAAAAACTTTTGTTGCATCTCTCTAAAAATCAATGGTTACTAGCCTGGCGGCTGAAGACCAACTAGATTACTTCTAAATTTGTTTACTTACTTATATTCCCATTTTTCAATATTTAGTTCACTTCCAACTTCTTCATTTGAAGAGAAACTTGAATTCACTTTTAAACAATGTCTTCCTTTTAGATTATGTCCCTATAAGAGATCACTTAAAAGAGAATTTGAAAGTTGAAGTTGAAATTCAAGATTGATCACCTACACTACCTGTCTGTTCCGTGATGTTTCGTGTGCATTATCTTGAAAACAAACATTATTTACAAACTAGTAGATTTATTTCCAGTGAATTTTCTTATGAATATTGACTCATTATCCATCTCACTATCCCCTTGACTATAAAAAAGAAAAACAGAATATACCCTAAATATTTTTAAATTGATAAAATCTTCATGAGTTTTTTGTGACTTCATCAAGTTTATGTAACAGCTCAGTTATAAGTTCTTCTGTGCTAGGTCAATTAAGTTGGGTAACACCTTCCAGCAGTTAGAAGTTAGGATGCCCTGAACTTCACATACTGCAGGGTTTAGAAAAACCAACCCAGAGTGTAGTGTGAAGCTGGAATCTCAGAATGACTCAGCTCATTCACAGATTGTCTTATGGCAGGATCATCAAGAGGACATATGAGTTACAAAAATGGAGTAAGAAAAGAAAAGGGTTCAAGGGATGACTCAGTGGTTAAGACCCCTTGCTGCTCTTACAGAGGACCCAAATTCAGTTCCCAGCACCCACATCTGGTGATTCACAAGCTCCTGTAACTTGGCTCCAGAGGGTCTGATGTCCTCTACTGGCCTCTGTGGGCACCTGCACGAATGTACACATGTACATGTGCACACACACACACACACACACACACACACATACACACACACACACACACAGAGAGAGAGAGAGAGAGAGAGAGAGAGAGATACATATAATTAAAAATGAATTCTTATTTTAAAAAATGAAAGGAAAAATATTTAAGTAACTTTTTTTTTCCTTTCTCTCCCTTATATTAATTATATGGGTAGCTTTGGTAATCACTGCAGAAAGACTAGAAAATGCAAATAGGTAACAAGAAAGGAAAGGAGCCCTCAGACAAGATACTTGGAAGTGATTGTCTTTAACCTTGGATTTATAGCCTCACAAGCCCCTAGACAGGTAAATTTGAAGCGGGAAAATCAAGGATTCTCTGCAGTTCATTCCAGTAGTCCATACCACCTTTCTTACCTTTGGGCAATTTTGAGTTGAGCTTCTGTCTCTGACTCCGGAAAGTACAGGTATTTAGACATCAGAGGTTGTAGAAGAATCCAGAGTCAGGGCTGGAGAGATGGCTCAGCAGTTAAGAGCACTGACTGCTCTTTCAGAGGACCCAGGTTCAATTCCCAACATCCATATGGCAGCTAACAACTGTCTATAACTCCAGTTCCAGGGAATCCAATGCCCTCTTCTGACCTGCACAGGCATTACACAGCATGGGTTTACTTTGATACATGAGGCCATACACTCATACACATAAGACAAAAATAATAAATAAAATACTTTTAAAAAGAATTCAGAGTCTCATCATTAGACTGGACATAACTCAGCTTCTTCCATTTGTATGCACCTATATCCCCAAAGGTAAGAATTCTGTCCACTGAAGTCAAAGGATGGAGGCTAGTTCAGGGGGATTCTGGGCCCCAGCATTTCAAAGTCCATAATGGGCTCTTCAAATGTTTAAATACTATAAAACACTCCTCATGAAAATACTCATCTCAAAATGAAAATTACTCTAAACATGGCAAAATTACTTTGAAATCCACTCTTGCTACTTAAAATGTGTAGATAAGGAAAATAAATTGTTATTTTAATCTTTCTGAAAATAGCTTGCGAAGAGGAAACCATTCAAGAGATATCTTCAAAATTCTAAGATGTCAAGAAAACTAATAACTAAAAAAGGCAATTTTGATTTCTTTTTTTAGCATATAAAGATGGGGCTGGAAAAATGGCTCAGTGATTAAGAACATTTGCTGCTCTTGCAGAGGACCTGAGTTCAGTTCCCAGCACCCACATCAGGGAGCTCACAACTACTCATAGCTCTAGTTTCAGGGGATCTGACACCCTCTTCTGACCTCTGTGGACACCTGCATATATGTGGTATGCACTCATACACACACACACACACACACACAAACACACACACACAAGCATAATTAAAAGCTAATCTTTTTTATTGCACCTTTCTTTTAGGAGTAATGCTTGTTGCATTAGAATCACTAAAAACTAAATGCCTCCAAAATGCATCCATCTATAACATAATATTTTTAATTAAGAGATAAATTTGTGAAACTTCTTTCATTGCGTCCCTGACATATTGTTCATGTAATTTATTGTTCCTTGCATTAGTTGTTTTCTGTTTGTTTGTTTGTTTGTTTGTTTTTGTTTTTTTGTGGCTCTGATAAAACACCATGACCAAAAGTGACTTATGGAAGAAAGAATTTATTTTGGCTTACAGTTCCAGAGAGAGCTCATAATGGTGTGGGAGGTTTGGCAGCAGGCAGCTGGGACATCTTGCTTATCTTCAACCTCAAACGCGAAGGAGAGAGAACTAGAAGTTGGACCAGGCTGTAAATTCTCAAAGGCCACCACCAGTGACTTACTTCCTCCAGGGAGGCTTTACTTCCTAAAGACTCCACCACCTCCCCAAACAGTGCCACCAGCTGGGGACCAAATGTTCAAGCATCTGATCTATGGGGGACATTTCTCATTTGAACCACCACAGTACTTAACTCCCAATTTAAACATTATTATTATTATGGAAAAATATAAGCTGCATCATAATTATGACTTTTAATGAACACACTTTCCAAAATATAAGGGATTTTTGTCTATCCCTTTCTTAGTGTATTATGTTTTATTGATATATTTTATCAATTACTTTTATAACTTTAAATCGCATCAAAATTCTACTTCAGTTTCTCTCAACATTAGTCACTATCCTAATCCAGCTCTACAGAAGAGGACTGAGGTCTAACCTTCTCATTCTCCCCTCATGTCTGTTCTAAGCTCTGCTACAGTTTTACATGATAGCAACATTCTCAAGAAGTATGTGGGGATCTCTTTCTCTACATGTTCACTATCTGACCTCCTTCTGAGAGGCCCAAAGGATGTCCAGCCCCCTCCTCCCTTCGTGCCTATGACAAACAGAGACTTGATTTCACCAAACTACAATCTTGGAATACAGTGAATTTATGGGGTTATTTACAGAGCAATAGGTGAGAGTTTCCTCTCCTAAAGCCGCACTGAAAAGTCTTCATCAGAGCGTGGACGGTGACTTCCCACAGCCACACAAAACAGCGAGAGACCTTCCTCACAGCTTCTCCAGTTTCTATACCGTTAGCCCCTCCTCCTCATGCAACTAGGACCTACTGGTTGGTTGAGAGGAGTGGCTGACACTCCCTGCCCCTTTTTTCTTGCAGAGCACAACAGTCAACAAGTTTAACTGCGATGATCCTAGGCAAATGGGTTCAACCAAGCTTGGGAAGAAGGCATCTGTCCATGGTCCTTCTGTTGGAGGACGGCCCTAAGCAACACCTCCTGACTACTTACAATAAAATATGCTTTATTTAAAATATTCAGGGAGGGGCTAGGGAGGTAGCTCAATGGCTGAGAGCACTGGTTGCTCTTGTAGAAGACCCAGGTTCAGTTCCCAGCACCCACATGGCAGCTAACAACCATCCGTACCTCCAATTCTAGGGGATCTGGTGCCCTCTTCTGATCTCCACAGGCACTCCGCAACACAGGTATACTTATATACAAGCAGGCAATACACTCATACACAGAAAATAAAATTAAATTAAATACTTTAAAAAATAAAATATTCAAGGAACTCTGGGATTGCCATTTCCCTACAGAGAACTTTCTGTCAAAAAGCGTGTGCAGCCTTTAATCTGGTCCAGCTTATTCTGTAACTGCTGGCAGTAGGGATCCTAGAATTCTCTGTCAGCCCTCTATAAAATCTGCTGGTTACTTACCATCTTCTTCATTTCCCTTGAGAAGAAAAGCCCAAATGTTAGCTGAGCGCACTTGAATAAAACATATGTCCTAGACTTCCTTACAATTTGGTGCTACATGTGACAAAGTTCTGGCTAATAAGAAGAGACCAGAGTATTGCATGGCACTCCTTATATTCATTTGTTTTGTATTTTCATTTTTGGGACAAGTTCTTCTATGAAGGCCTGGTTCTCCTGGAACTTATTAGGTAGATCAGGCTGGCCTCAAAATCACGATGATCCTTCTACCTCTCCCTTGTGAGTGCTGGATCACAAGCATGTGCCAACCATGCCGAGTTGTTAAGTGTTTTAAGGAAACTAGCTCAGCTGTCTTTCTGTCCCCTCCATTTTCTCCTTCTCAAGTCAATGGCTATGACAGTTGATGTTTCAATACCCATCCTGAATCATGATACAATCTTGAAGCTAGATTGGGCAAATAGAAATGTAGTTGTGCCTAGTTCAAAAAACGATGGGGAGGGAGCACTGGAGAAATGGCCCAATGGTACCTGTGTCATGCAGTGCCTTCAGAGACCAGAAGAGGGTGTTGGAGTCCTTGTAACTGAAGTTATGAACTGTTGTCATCAGTCATGTGGGTACAGGGAACTGAATCTTGGTCCTCTGGCAAGGATTCTGCCTTTGTCTTACAGTACAACTGCTGACCCATCTCCTCAGTCCCAAATTACTGTTACTTTTTTTGTCTTCACATGTAGCAAACTCTATATGCGACAGACAGATTCTGCAAACCTAATTCTAACTAATAAGGGTTCACAGTTTATACCGCCTCATGTCTTTCCCCTACCCTTCTCTTGGTGCTGGGATTGAAACCATGGCCTCACACATGCTAGGCAACATGTCCACAGCTAAGTCACACCCTAACCTCTGAGGTTCAGTCCTCATACTCTTACAGTAGCCATGGCCTCACACATGCTAGGCAACATGTCCACAGCTAAGTCACACCCTAACCTCTGAGGTTCAGTCCTCATACTCTTACAGTAGCATTGAATACTTGTTTTCCTTCCATTTACTAAAACTCTGAAGAATTTCCCAATCTTAATAGGAGCTACCTGACTATAAAGGCTGAAATTCATGGAGGCTGGAGCCATGGTTCAGTGGTTCAGAGCACTGTTTGAAAAGGAGGTGGGTTTGGTTCCCAGCCCCCACACAGCAGCTGGGAGTTGTCTGTAACTCCAGTTCCATGGGAATCTGATGCCTTCTTCTGATCTCTAAGGGCACTGCATGACACAGGTGCACTTACATACATGCAAGCAATACATTCATACACATAAAATAAAAATAATAAATAAAAAATTTAAAGGCTGAAGTTCATAAGTCAGATGCACAACAATAGATAAAAATCTCACTGCCTTCAGAAGGTAGCCCATAAATACAGACTAAGAACAAAGGCCTACCTCATTCACAAAAGTGAACGGCTAAAGGACACGGGAAAGGGTCTCACTCATATTCCATGGACAGGAACCATGTCTATGGACTCACTAAAAAATCATGACTAAGAAATGCAGTTTTTGTTGTTGTTTAATTTTATTGAATTTCTGTGTATTTCATATATAACATCTTAATCATCTTTATAGCCCCTTCCCCATCAGTACCCCCCATAGCTCTCCTAACATAAATGCATTCTGCCATTTATGTTAAGGCCTATCAAGTCAAGTTAGTTTCCCCTGACATCCCTCAGTGGGGTCTAGTCAGCCTATCTAAAGTCACTCCTTTAAAGACGATCAGCTCTTCCTCACCCAAGAGTAATCAACTTCCCATAGTTCTTTGTCTAAGATTGGGGTCTGCTGCCCATTTCTACAGTTCCATGCTGGGGTTTTGTCTCCTTGAATTTGCATAGGTCTTGTGCATGCTGTCACCATTGCTCTAAATTCATATGAGCAAGGTCACAGGAGCCTGTAAGACTCTATTTCCATACGGTCATGTACCTCCTCCCCTGGCTCTTACAATCTTTCTGCCCCCTCTTCCACAACAGTCCCTGAGCCCTGGGTTCATTGCCCTCTGTCACAAGAGGGAGCTTTGTTGATGAGAGTTAAGAGATGCCTTAGTATTGTCTCTACCCCTTGTTCCACTATGCTCCATGAGTCTTTGGTGTAGAGGTTCCATTGTAGATGTGTCACTTAGGGTTGGGCATTTCACAAACATTTAATCTCTGTGTGTGACCAGTTGTGGAACTCTGTAATAGTCTCCATCTGTTGCAAAAGAAGCTTCTTTGATGAGTGGTGACTGGCATGCTTGTCTGTAAATATAAGGATCCATATTTAGCACACAGTAAGAAATTACATTTGTCTAAGGATGTGACAGCCTCGGGGTTTTCTCTTAAGATCTATTATAAATGAAAAATTTAGTTTTTAGCTTAAAAATTTCTATGAAAAGGGAGCATCGGAGCTGTTGGTATTGTTCAGCATGTAGCTTGTAGGAGAACCTGTTTTTGGTTCTCAGCATTACCAAAAAAAGAAGGAAAAAAGTATAGAGCATTAATCCTGGTATTTATCTTTGATATAACTTGTGAGACTCAATATTTTTGTGCTTTAAGGCCTCTCTCTCTCTCTCTCTCTCTCTCTCTCTCTCTCTCTCAACTTTCCATATTCTTGCTCCATTTTGTAGTTGACAGTTTGTGCATTTTCCCAGGACCATCTCTGAGCTCTCTACTGTACAGTCATGTATCTTTTACTAAGGGAAATATGTTTCCCCATTTGGCTACTAGTTTCATTGTACCTATGACTGCCTTTGACTTATATAAAATAAACATCATATCAAATTGTTCAGTTTACATTTTCATTATTCTATGGTTTTCAAATTTCACATACTCTAATTTCTCTTATTCAGACATCAAAAAAGCTATCCATTAAAATAGTCCTCTACAACTGGGGTTGTAGCTCAATGGTAGACAGTTTGCTTAGCATGAACAAAACCTTGCATTCAATGCCCAGCACTAGGAGTTGGAGAGATAGCTCAGCAGTTAAGAGCATTTGCTACTCTTGCAGAGGACTTGGGTTTAGTTCCCATCTGGCAACTAACAACACCTGCCTTCTTCTGGCCTCTGCAGGTACCAGACACATGTGTACAACACGTACACACATGCAGATATTCACACACATTCATAAAATAAAAATAAATACATTTTCAATTTCCAGGACTGCAAAATTTAAAACAAGATTCTTACAGTTTTAAAAATCAGAGCTAGAAAGATGGTTCAGAAGTTAAAGCACTGGTTGCTCTTGCAGAGGACCCAGGTTCAGTTCTCAGAACCCACATGGGTTACATACATGCAGGCAAAAGCCTCATACACATAAAATACATGCACTTACATACATGCAGGCAAAAGCCTCATACACATAAAATAAAATAAAACAAAATAATTCAACTTAACATAGTATTAATTTCTGCTGATAAAACAAACCTGGTAAGATTCTTAACTAGTTCTCTTTGGAATAGCTGCATTGGGTTCCAGGCTGTGTGTCTGGTTGACTCTACCTGATAGGTCACTGTTCTTCAGTCAGTACACACTGCTTTAATCATTTCACTTTCAGTGATTAGTAGGCAATTTCCCAGCAAGTGGTCACTGTTTTCAATAGCTACAGTTATTCTTTACTCAGAGAAAGACTAGAATTATTTGAACATATTTTTAAGTATAATTGAGATTTTTTAATTAAAATTTTATAAGGCTCACATGTTCGTTTTTTTAAAATTGACAATAAAACACTTGTTCTCTCCAGGAGAGGAATCTAAAGAAATAAGTAGAATTTTCCAATATCTAAACCATTTGAAATGATTGCATACTTCTCACATTCTAAATCGAGCACTTATTTCTTTTCTAAAGTGGTCCCCCAAGTAGACAGGACTACCAGAATAAGAGCCATAACTATGCACAGGTATATTGCTATTTCAACCCCATGAGTCAGCTTTTCTTGTCCTTAAGGACCCATCAGTAAACAAGACAATCATTTCTAGTCATAGAAAATACCATTTTCTTCCTGCTCAACTTCCATGTATATGAAGGAATAATATTTGATAACATATGTTCATTGTTTAAAGTATGGTTTAAAACAGGTAGAAATCTTAAAATCATTAGCTCATAAACAAACATATCAGTCATGAGTAACATATTTGAACATCAAAAACAAGTGAAATTAACAATATTCCAAAATCCAGGATCCAAGGTGAAAAATGAGTGTAGGAAAGAAGGAAATATGTAGTTGACTTTTAAGCTAATGACAAAGGTGACATATTTTTTTTCATGCATTACTGTCCTTTGTAAGGAAGTCACGTTGATTGCTTTGAGGACCTCCACTAACTTCTAGTTGGCCCATCCTCTGCTGACTACTGTTATCTCATGGGTTAAGGGTATAAATGGCGCTCAATTGCCAGAAATAGTCTCTTGAGTTTATGAGCCAGAGAAACGCCACACAAATAAACTTAGGATTTGAGTAGACCATATTTATGAAGTGAATTCAGATTAGACTTCAGCTTCAGTCAATATGACCCTCATAAGAGTCACAATGAGATTTGTAGGAACCACAAGGAAGTTAGGAGCCTAAATCTAGCAGTGTTTCCACCTTCGTTTCAGTGTCTCTCATTTTGGTTGTACGGTCCCATAGACTACAGTGACAGAGAGAATGTTCAACAGAAAAGGTAAGCTGCCTACAGTAGTTCTCCCTCTCATCATCTGTCCTATAGTTTCCCACGGTTTTAGTCCAGTCAACCGGGGTTCAAAAGTATTAAATGGAAAACTCCAGGTAAAAGCATAAATTTTAAGTTGCACATCATTCTGATAAAGGTGCTGAAATCTCATGCTTTCCCTCTCTATCCCACCTGGATCATGAGCCAATCCACTGTATAGGCAACCCCCTCATTTGCCAGCTGCCTTGGTCATCATATCAACTGCCACGGTATAATGGTGCCTGGAGTCAAGTAACCTGGATTTTACTTAATAATAGACCCAAAGCCTGAGAATAATGACACTGGTATTCCAAAGAGAAGCTGTGAAGTGCTTTCTTAAGAAGAAAGAGAAGGGCCAGTGAGGTGGCTCAGGTAGTAAATGTGCTTGCTGCCAAGCCTGACAACTTGGGTTCAATCCCCAGGACCCACATGATACATGAAGAGAACCAACTCTTACGTGGTGTCTTCTGACTTCCATATGTACACTGTGGCACATGCACCCACGCAGATACAAATACACACACACAGTAAATAAATGAATCTAAAAAGATTTTTAAAGAGGAAAGGGAAAAGAACAATGTAAGTTCTCTGATGTTGCTAAGGCGTGTGGTGAGATGAAATCTTGAGTCCATTGAACCGGGAAAAGGAAATTTTTGCTAGCTTTGCTGCTGTACCTCAAACTGCAGGTTATGTGTGATAATGCACAGTGTGTGGTCAGGAATGGAAAAGACATTAACTTACAGGACTTGGTCCCTTCTTGCTGTAGCTCTCCAAGGGGATCTGAAAATACATCTTCTACAGACAAGGAGGGATGCTACTACTGTACTTCATGGGAACAAGAAAGGCTGCGTGTGGCAGCCATGTCTCAAAGCCTTGAGGAACCCTCCAAGTAATCCAGTTCTCTAGGGAGCAATTTCATTCTTCCCTTTAAGATGCATGGTAGGGGACACAGCTGTGGGTGATTACAGACTTTCATCCCACCTTCCAGGGGACCTTACAATGTTCCTGTCCCAGCACAAGTTGTAAATGTCACAGGAAAGGGCTCACTTGACTCACTGAACTCAGGAGTTAAGAACCAAGCTGTCTGGTTTGGAGCAGTATTGGTTACTTTTCTGTTGTGATAAAATACCCTAATAAAAGCAACCTACGGAAGAAACTCTTATTTTGGCTTACAGTTCCTGAGGGATAGATTCCATCATGGTAGCAAAGGCACAGCAACAAGTCAGGGAAAAAAACTAAGGCAGGAGTGGCTGGTCACATTTCATCACAACACTGGAAGCAGAAAGGGAAAACAGGAAGTGATGTCAGGCTCTAAATGGTAAAAACCTGACCCTATTACATACTCCTCCAGCAAGGTTCCCACCCCCTAAGGATTCCGTAACCTTCCCAAACAGTGCTACCACCTTAGTATCAAGTGTTTAATTACATGAGCCTATGGGGGAAGCATTTCTCATTCAAACCACTACAATACCTTCTTCCACTTACTGGCACTGGAGCATGGGAAAGTTAGTCATCATCTCCATGCCAAGTGCCCTTATCTTTGGAGAAGCCATTTTACATGGTTACTGTGGAGATTGAATGAGTTAATTTGGGAAGTACACTTTCAAGAGTGCTGGTGAATCTTAATTGTTGCAGCATGAATATGTGCCCATCCCTTTTGCCAGCTGGGTGGCCTGCTACCAGGGAGCATGTGTAGTACATACTTAGCTGCTGAAGAGCCTCTAAAAGGAGAGCCTGTCTTCCTCTTCCCTTCAGACCCTTATCTGTGAACAAACATTTGCACAAATGCATAACCTGGAGTCAGACCACAACCTCAGCTTTCCACCTGGGAGAAAAGACAGGAAAACAGAGATTCTTCAAAAACAGAAAAGGTCACAGACCTTATATAACTCTAGATGTGGGGGATGGAAGAAGGTAATGGCTGGGTCTGCTGCTAAGGATCCCAATTTGAAACAAGGTACTTAAAACAGGACAACAGCAACAGTGAAAGCTACCACATGGACACAGCCAGTTGGAGATGAAGTTCTTGATGTGTCCAGCAAAGGCAGACTCTCTTGCCACACTGACAACAGGAATGGCAAGTTAGGAAAAGAGGGTAGAAGCAAGGGCTAGAATCACAGGTGCAGGCATGCAAAGTAACCTCATCTCCTGAGGAAAAGCTCACGCCTTTCCCAGTATCCGAACTGTCAGAGTAGCAGTTCTTACAGGGAGCACTTAGGGAGAGAAGACAATCTGAAAACAGAAGACATTTCCTGGTGCCAATGTTCCAGTGTGTATACATACAATCCACCTTGTCACCAATGGCTTCCACGAATCTCCCTTCTATATCTGGAATTGATGTGAAGTTTCTTTCCCTTCCAATAATTTTTATAGATGCTCATTCAATAAATAACTGTGTCTTGGCTGGGTATAGTGACTCATACCTGTAATTTCAGTAACTGGAAGTCTAGGACAATAGAACTGGCCAGAGTTTAGGGCCAGCCTAGGCTACAGAGTACAATGGTTGGGAGAGGCACTCCTGAGAAACTGTTGGCAATTCATGGTTGCTGGGGGAAAGGGAGACATGTTCTTCAGTGGTATCATGCTCCAGTAAATAACCTATATACATACAAGCAACCCTACCCTAATTAAATGCAGAGAGAGAGAGAGAGAGAGAGAGAGAGAGAGAGAGAGAGAGAAGGGGGAGAGCTACAAACTGGGATAATATTTTGAATTATTTGGAAATTTTCATAATATTGAGTATAAAATATAGGCGACTATAAATTAATTCTCAATACTAGCATATAGCTGATTATCCCAGCAAAATGTACCAAGATATCCACCCCTGATTATTATAGTGCTTCAAATTTAGAATATGTTCATTTATTTTTTCATTCCATATTTGAATCCTTTTCATTCCCTCAAATAATTTGAAAATGACTTTCTGGGACATAAGCCCATATGACAATGAAAACAACAGTACCAAATTCCTGTAACAATCTGTTTGTTTCTAGATTCTCTTCCATTCCATTGATATTTTTCTCTGCTTTTAAACTCAAGCCATGTAGGCTAGAGGGATGGCTCAGTGATTAAGGGCACTTAATATTCTCAAAGGGGACATGAGTTCAGATCCCAGCACCCATGTCAGGCAGTTCACAACTGCCTGTAACTCCAGCTCCAGGGGATCCATCACCCTCTTCTAGCCTCTGTGGACAACTGCATTCACATGCACATACCACTCCCCAACACACACACACACACACACACACACACACAATTACAAATAAAAGAAATTAAATCCCTGTCATTTTATAACAGAAGACCATGAGGTGTAAAATTGAAAAGTGGGCACTGGCCACTGGGGGCGGTGTGTTAAGGGGGCAGGTCTGGCACTTTCTCTAAGCACACCCTCTGAGCTTCAGACTTCTCTGTCGAGAGATGAAAAACTTCAGGCCTTGTTTTTGGAATGATTCTCCCCAAAACTGTAATTGTTGGCCTCAGTTTTAAACACGTATCATGTGAAAGGTGCAACACCAAGTTCAGTGGCAGAGGCATTTGGATTAAATAGTTTTGTCTTCCTTTTTCTTTAACTTTGTGTATGAGTGTTTTGCCTGCATGAATGTAAGTGTACCCATGTCACACAGTGCCCACAGAGATCAGAACAGGATGTTGGAGCCCCTAGAACTAGACTTCTTAGCTGCCATGTGAGTACTGGGAACTGAACCCTGGTTCTTTGCAAGATCAGTCGGTGCCTTTAACAGCTGAGCCACCCCTCCAGCCCCAGTTTCATCTTTCTTGGCACACAACCATAGTTACACATTTCCCATGCCTGGTGCATGTAGACAGAGCCCACTGACTCTCTGCAGTCAATGGGATGGGTTATGTACAGGGCAAGTGGGATCTCTGTTTGCCTGTTGGCTAAGTACAAAACATGCCTCTGAAGCCTTGAGGACGTGGCCCCCTAATGACTAAGTTGACCAGAGCCTGTTCCATCTGCAGTCCCATTCCATACACATGCTGTGCCAAATGTGATGTGAACAAGAAATAAATATTTACTAAACCATTTTGTTTGAGAGCTCTTTGTCATAACAACTGCATAATCTAATAAACTTTCCAAATCACGCGTTCTGATTCTGTCATAAATAAAAGGGGAGAGTTTCCTGAGCTTCTCTGCAAGCATGGAGGCTCTTCACAATTCCTAACCAGAGTTCACACTCGGTTTGTTTCCTTTGATGCTTTCACCAGATTCTGACTATATGACTCTATTTGATAGTGTCTGTTTTAGATATTTTTCTGTTGCTGTGATAAAACACCATGACCAAGGCAACTTACAGTGGGAAGAGTTTATTGGGCTTATGGTTCCGGGGGGGATAAGAGTACATCACGGCAGGGGATGCGAGGAGGCAGGAGCAGAAAGCTGAGAGCTCACATCTTCAAGCAGGCATGGCAAGCAATGAGACAGTGATCTGGAAGTAGGCAAGTCTATGAACTCTCAAAGCATGAACTTCGTGACATGCTTCCTCCAGCAAGGCCACACCTCCCGAGCCTCCACAAACAGTGCCACCAACTGGGGCCAAGTATTCAAATACATGAGTGTATGGGTGACATTTCTCATCCAAACTACCACAGTGTCCCAAATAAATTACTGTCTACCACTAACATTTCAGCTGAGAGGTTTTACTTGTTTAGCATGTTTTTATGGAGGCATCATAGCATATTTGGGAAAGCACAGATTTGGAGTCACATTGAATTCCATTTCTGCCAATGGCATAGTTGAGTTTTATATGAAGTATTTCAAATCTGTTTTCTCATCTGGAATAATAATTCCTACCTTAGAGAGTGTTGTGTGACCTTTCCTAAGGAGATGTCAACAAACATCTGTTCACCCAGAATAGGTCACCAAAGGCAGACCAAAGTAAACATTCTACCTAAGTCTACTTCAGTAAACCAATGAGTCTATTGGGCTTATCTATAAGATCATGGGTGAGGAGCTACATATAAGAGTGCAGGTGACCCCAAAACAGCTATGTCATTAAAAAGTCTCACCCTAGCATGAATGAGGACTTCCTCATAACTGTATAGATAAAGTCCTCCCTTTTCAGTTAATTTTCCACCTCTTACATATGCTAGCACTCGCCCCCCCAAGACTATATGCACTTAGGACAGAACTGCATACAGCCAGGGGGGCAGTACAAGACAGAGGCAGTGGCTGGAATATTGGGTAAAGGTCTAATGACACTACCTAACCCCTCTTTCTGTGAAGGAAAGTCGACAGGCCCAGCCCTGTTGAAAGCACAGGGCGCCAGTTAAGATGGTAACCACTGGAGCTACAGAAATGGCTTAGCAGTTCTGGCTGCTCTTGCAGAGGATTGGGATTCTGTTCCCAGCACCCACATAGCAGCACACAATGGGCAATAACTCCAGTTCCAGGAGAGCCAATGCCTTCTTCTGCCCTCCACAGGCATTGCACACATGTGGTGCTCTTACATACATGTAGGAAAAACACTCGTACACATAAAATAAAAATAAATAAATCTTTTTTAAAAAGAAGGGGCTGCAGCGGTTAAGAACACTGTTCTTGCAGAAGACCGGGGTTTGAATCCCAGCACCCACATGGCAGCTAACAATTGTCCCTAACTCCAGTTCCAGGGGATCCTGCAGCCTCTTCAGTCTTCCACGGGTATCGCATGACATGGAGGCACTTAGCTACATGCAGGCAATATACACGTACACATAAAATAAAAATAATAAATAAAATGTTTTTTTGAAAAGGAAGAAAAAATGTTAGCAGCTATTATGTTGAGAGGACAGTATTCCACAACAAAGAGTTTTATTTGAATTTTTTAAAAAAATAAATACACACAAGATACCTGATACATGGTATAATTTTAATAGATTATAATTATTACCATTACTCTTATTGAATTTGAGCAGTAATTCTCTATTCTCTTGCTGTCTCTTCCTCCCTCTCCTCCTGACTTCTACCTTTTCACTGTCTAGAATGTACCTACATAGGAGGAAATCAGGCACTATACTGAGCTCCAGTATTTCCTCAAATTAAGCTGTTAGTATTCTACTCCCTCTTACGTGATAAGACTGTTATTTTTAGATGTTAAAATCTCAAGTTCATTTCTTGCTCCTTGTATCACACTGACTTTATAAGTCTCTTGAATTGTATTTGTCTTTTACAAACTTTTGGAATTGTGTGTGACCTATTTTATGATACGTGTTTCTCTTGGGAACAGTGTGTGGCTTTCATCAGAGTCTCAGAGGAATCCCAACTCAAAAACATTAAGAATGTCTTCCTTAAATCCCATCATAAACTTCTCAAGCCCACCCTTCCTGCACCCAGCCTCCACTCAGATAATCACAGCACTCTGTTTGCATAGAAACACCATCATTCCATTTTTGCAGTCTTTATGCAGATCATCTTTCCATCTTGAGAGCTCCTTCCTTGACATTTTGAAACCCTGCTGTTCCTTGACCATCTTCCTCTTAACTGTCTGATCTTTCTTCAGTCTAGTTATCTGCTCTAGTTCATCAGGATGATCTCTAAAAGTAGGCAGCACTAAGATCTCTTCACTCAGACTCTTCTTTTCCCTTGATCTATCTCTATGGGAAGCTCATTAACTCCTTCAGCATTTTGGTCTCAGTTCTCTGTAGATGAATTTTTAAAATATATTTTTTGGAAGAAGCATATCATTACAGCTTTAACATACTCAATAACAGTTTCCAGAGCAAAGATACATCTCATTCAAAAGTGGCTATAAAATTTTTAGGTTCGTGCTGAACCCAATAACCACATACTTAGAAGAAGCATTTCATTACAATATTATTGATATATTCAATAACAATTTCCAGAGCTAAGATGCATGTCTTTCAAAATTGGCTGTAAAATTTTAGGTTTACATTTGAATTAATACAGTTATACAATATTGTACTCAGTATAAACCCTATAAGACATAAAATTAAATGAGGTATTAACCTTTAAAAAAGAACTCTATTTCATTATTAAAATATGCACTTTCATACAGAAAACTTAATTTTTATTGCAATTAACACTAAGGTGTTTGCACATGCATTTCTACTCTCTATATATCTGATTATTACTAGTCACGGTTGGTTACTTTCTGAGCTCCTTGGCATGGATATAGTCATCAAGTAGATTTCAATGGTAATGTTTTTCACATCTACTAATTATTAAGGAGCAAATTTTTATGCTTTGAAGAATTATTATTTTTTTAAATTTTTTTTAAAATTTAATAACCACATGATTAGAAAAAGTATTTCATTACAGCTTTAATGTATTCAGTAACACACTCCAGAGTAAGGATACATCTCTTTCAAAAGTGGTTGTAAATTTTTAGATTCACAGTTGAATTAATACTGTTATAAAACATTGAACTCAATATAAACCCTGTAAGATATAAAATTGAATGAGTTTTAACTCTTTAAAGAAGATCTCCATTTCATTAAAAAATATGCTGTTTCCTACATTTTTAATGCTACTAACACTTAGATGTTTGCACATGTGTCTTTAATCTCTATGTATCTGATGATTACTAGTCACAGTCAGTTACACTCAGATCATTAGTAC
>NW_008336313.1:4879187-4880798 GCF_000622305.1 Nannospalax galili | reverse complement strand
CAGTCTTATTCATCTATATACCCACTTCCCAAATGGCACCCTCCTGTAGCCTCCCCCTCCCACATCCTGGAGCCCACATACTCTGTCATCCCTGTTACTATCCTCTATGTTGTCAACACCCCCAGCCATTCTCCAGTGCTTGTCCATCTGCTGAATCTAGTCAGCCTATCTAGAGATCCTTGTTTTAGGAAGATCAGCTGTTTCACATCTAGCAGCAATCAGATGTCAATATTCCCTTAGATAAGATTGGGGTCTGCTGTTCATTTTCCCAGTTCTATTCTGGTTTACTGTCTGGGAGGCTCTTGCGCCACCTCGGCCAATAACTCAAAGGAAGGTATCACCTGTCTGGCATTGTTTCTTGTTATGCAGCTTTTAGCTATATATATGGACTCTTAAAAATTATATTGACCCCATTAATCTTTGGTTATACTTTCCTTTTGGGTGTTTAAGACCCTAGAGTCGGCCCAGATAAAACAATTTATTTTCACTCTTAAGGTCATTTGCGGATCTGTTCCTCAGGGGTAACACAGATTTGGGAGGGACCCCTGCCTCCTTTCTTTTACAAGTTGCATCTATGTGAAGATAAGTCAAGGTCCTGCTCGACCATGGATGGCTTTGCTTGGAAGCATGGAGGAAGTGATTCTTCTGTGTTGACCCTCCTCTTTGTAGACTGGACACTGGTTCAGGTCCATCTGGCGGTGTCTCCACGGCCTCCTTGCTCAAGAGACAGGTGACCTACCACACTTACAGTATATTTTGAGAGATGCTCATAGTCCCCTGGAACATAGTTGACCTAGGAGGGCAAGGAGCAAAAACCATCCTTTATATCCCCCTGACCAAATTAGTTTAGGCCTCAAATATGGCTGTTGAACATCCAAGAAGGTTAGTTCCAGCAGTCTGGTACTTTTAATTACCATATGCCATGTAGATAGAGCTTGGGCAAAGACCAAATGCTCTCAGATAAACCTTGCCTAGGCATATATTACATTCTTTGATCTGGTTGTATGTATAATTTGTCAGTAGGTTGTTGGCCTAATGTGGTTCCCTCTGGTTTTCTGAAACTAGCTAGGCATTGTTTATCTCTCACATTGTCTAACCCTTCCACTATGGTTTCCCATTTAAGGTGCCATATTTTTTCTATTTCTCCCTTAATAATACCCTTCTCCTATGGTCCCACCTCTCTTGAGCTCCTTCTTTCCCTTTATCCCCTAGGTTCCCTGTATAACCTTCCCTCCATCCTCCCCTTAAAATAACCCCATTATTGTCCATATCTCCCTTGTTAACACCTGTTTTCTACTGTTCTTCTCTTTCAGATTCTTTCTTTTCATTTAGTTCCCTGGTTCCTCTTCGTTATCCTGGTTCCTGTAGTTATATCTGGATACATACTCACTTATAAGGATTTGGTGCTAGGATCCACATATGAGGGAGAACATACACCGTTTGTTGTTTTTTTTTTTTTCTGAGTCTGTGTTACTTCACTTAGTATAGCACTTTCTAGTTCCATCCACTTACCTGCAAATTTCATGATTTCATCTTTCTTTAGTGCTGAGTAAAACGCCATTGTGTAAATGTACCACCTTTTCATTATCCATTCAGCTGAGGGACATTTAG
>NW_008336313.1:4877985-4879063 GCF_000622305.1 Nannospalax galili | reverse complement strand
TTCATATGTTTTTTAAGTTCTCCACACTGCTTTCCATAGTGGTTTCACGAGTTTGCATTTCCACTAGCAGTGAATGAGCATTTCCCTTCCCCTGTATCCTTACCAGCATTTGGTATCATTTGTTCTCTTGATCTTAGACAGTCTGACTGGGGTAAGATGAAGTCTTAAGGTGGTTTTAGTTTGCATTTCCCTAATTACTAGTGATGTTGAACACCTTTTATCATGCTTCATAGCCATCTTTACTTCTTCTTTTGAGAACTCTGTTCAGCTCCTTAGTCCATCTTTTAATTGGGTTACTTCCTGTTCTAATTCTCTGTTTTTTGAGTTTGTTATATATTCTAGATGGTAAACCTCTGTCAGATGTGTCACTGGTGAAGATTTTCTCCCATTCTGTGGGTTTTCTCTTCACTTCCCTGGTTGCCTCCTTTGATGTACAGAAGCTTTTTCGTTTAATGAGGTCCTATTTGTAGATTCTTGACCTTGTTTCCTGAGCAGTTGATGTCTGGTTTAGAAAACCCTTCCCTACCCCTATATTTTGTAGGTTTTTGCCAATGTTTTCTTATACCAGTTTCAGAGTTTCAGGCTTTACATTGAGGTCTTTGATCCGTTTGGAATTGACTTTTGTGCAAGGTGAAAGATAGAGGATTAGATTCATTCTTTTACAGGTGGAGATCCAGTTTTGCCAGAACAATTTGCTGAATGGTTCTGAATGTTGTCTTTCCTCCAGTGAATGTTCTTGGCCCCTTTGTCAAATATCAGGTGGCTGAAATTACATGTACTTATATTTGGGTCTTCAATTTTGTCCCAGTACCACTTTGGTTTCATGACTATAGCTCTCTTAAAATCTGGTGTAATAATCCCCCCCAGCATTGCTCTTAGTGCTCAGGGTTGCTTTGGCTATCTGAGGTCTTTTGTGCTTCCATATGAATCTTAGGATGGTTTTTTCCCAATTCTGTGAAAAAAATGTCATGGGGATTTTAATTGATTGCATTACATCTATAAATGGCTTTCGGTAGGATGGTCATTTTCACAATACTAATTCTTACAATCCATGAGCATGGGAGATCCTTCCATCTTC
>NW_008336313.1:4867761-4877797 GCF_000622305.1 Nannospalax galili | reverse complement strand
TGAACATGTTAATAATTTCTAGGAGTTTTCTGGTGGAATTTTTGATGTCTCTTAGCTATAATATCATATCATCTGTGAAAAGGGATAATTTGATCTCTTCTTTTCCAGTTATTACTCCTTTAATTTCCTGCTCTTGTCTTACTGCTCTTGCAAGAGTTTCAAGCACTATGTTAAAGAGAAGTGGAGATAATGGACAGCCTTGTCTGGTTCCTGATTTCAATGAGAATACTTCCAGGTTTTCTCCATTTAGAATGATATTGGCTGTGGGTTTGTTATATATGGCTTTAACTATGTTGAGGTATTTTCCCTCCAGTCCAATTCGTTTGAGCCCATTTATATGATTTATGATGTTTATTGACTTACGTATATTGAACCATCCCTGCACCTCTGGGATAAAGCCACTTGATCATGGTGGATGATCTTTTTGATGTGTGGCTGTATGTGGTTTGCAAGTATCTTGCTGAGAATTTTTGCATCTGTGTTCATTAAGGATATGGGCCTATAGTATTCTTTTATGGTTGTATCTTTACCTGGCTTTGGTACTAGAGCAATGCTGGCTTCACAGAAGGAATTTGGAAGTTCTCCCTCCATTTCTATATTTTTGACTAAATTAAGTAGCATTGGATGTGGATCTTCTTTAAATGTCTGACAGAATTCTGCTGTAAATCCATCTGGTCCTGGGCTTTTTTAGTAGGGAGGTTTTGTATTACTGTTTCAATTTCCTTATTTGTTATGGGTCTGTTGAAGCTGTTAATCTCTTCTTGGTTTAGTTTTGGTGGTTCCCATGCCTTTAGATATCTGTCCATTTCTTTTAGGTTTTCAAATTTAGTAGCATATATGTTTTTAAAGTATTCCCTTATAATGTTCTGTATCTTTCTGATGTCTGTTGTGATGTTTCCCCTTTCATCTCTGATTTTGTTGATTTGGAGGTGCTCTTCCTTTCTTTTGGTTAATGGGGCTAGCGGTCTGTCAATCTTATTTGTCTTTTCAAAGAACCAGCTCTTGGATTCGTTGATTCTTTGTATTGTTTTCTTTGTTTCGATTTCATTAATTTCTGCCCTGATTTTTGTTATTTCTTCTTGTCTGCTGGATTTGGGCTTCATTTGTTGTTGCTTTTTAAGTGTCTTGAGTTGCAATTTTAAGTCATTTATTTGTGTTCTTCCTGATTTTTTAATGTAGGCACCCACAGCTATAAACTTCCTTCTAAGGACAGCTTTCAGCATGTCCCAGAAGTATTGTTGTGTCATATTGTCCTTTTCATTTAGTTCAAGGATTACTTTTATTTCTTTCTTAATTTCTCTTGTGACCCATTCATCCTTCAGTAGTGTGTTATTTAATCTCCATGTGTTCATGTGGTGACTAAGGATTCTTCTGTTGTTGATTGTAAGCTTTATTGCATTGTGGTCTGATAGAATGCATGGAATTGAATTATTTCAATATTTTTATTTGTTGAGGTTTGTTTTGTGCCCCAGGATATGGTCGATTTTGGAGAAAGTTCCATGGGGTGCTGAGTAGAAAGTATGTCCTTTGGTGCTAGGGTGGAATACTCGGTAGATGTCTGTTAGGTCCATTTGATATATAGTATTGTTTAATTCAGATGTCTCTCTGGCAACTCTCTACTCTGTTGACCTATCTAATGGAGACTGGGGTATTGAAGTCACCTACTATTAATGAGTTGGGATTAATCTGGGTCTTAAAGTCCTGTAGTATTGTTTTTATGAAGTTGGGTGCACCAGAGTTTGGTGAATATATGTTCATGATTGTAATATCTTCTTGATTTATTGTTCCTTTGATCAGAATGAAGTGGCCCTCTTTATCTTTTCTGATTAGTTTTAAAGTCTATTTTGTCACATATTAGAATTGAAACGCCTGCTTTTTTCTTAGTACTATTTGCTTAGTATATTTTTTTCCATACTTTCATCTTAAGGTAGCACCTGTCCTTGAAAGCAAGGTGAGTTTCTTGCGGACAACAAAAAGATGGGTTTTGAAATCCATTCACTTAGTCTGTGTCTTTTGACTGGGTAGTTCAGTCCGTTAATATTTAAAGTTATTAATGAAAGATGTGTACTGAATCCTGCCATTTTTTATTTCTGTTTACATTCTTGACATAGCTGTACTTTTACACAGTTATACCTTCATTGAATTTCTTTCTGCAACCTCTTGGGCATAGTTGTTCCTTTCATCAGTTCTTCAGTCATCATTCTTTCTTTCTCCAGAACTCTCTGAAGGGCAGGTTTTGTGGACCTGAATTCTTTCAGCCTATTTATGTCATGGAAGGTTTTTCTTTCCCCTTTGACTATAATAGATATTTTGGGGGTATATTAATCTGGGTTGGCATCTGTGGTCATTTAACACTGGGAATACTTTGGTCCAGGCTCTTCTGGCTTTCATAGTTTCCACTGAAAAGTCAGCTGTAATCCTAATGGGTTTTCCTTTATATGTGACTTGTTTTTCTTTTGCAGTTTTCAGTATTGTCTCTTTTTTCTGTATGGTTAGTGTTTTTACTATGATGTGCCATGGAAAGTTTCTTTTCTGGTCCTATATGCTTCTGGTTCTATATGCTTCTTGTATTTGTATGGGCGTGTCTTTCGTTAATTTGGGGAAATTTTCTTCTACGATTCTATTGAGGATCTGGTCCATGCCATTATCTTAGGATTCTTCTCCTTCCTGAATGCTTATGATTTGTAAGTTTGCTCTTTTTATGGTGTCACACAATTCCTGTATATTCCATTCTTGTGCTTTCTTAAATTTTTCATAATCTTTGCTTTACTGGTCTACTTCACCCACTTTATCTTCCAGTCTTGATACTCTGTTTTCCATTTCATTCATCCTATTGGTGAGGCTTTCTCCTGTCGTTTCTAATTGGCTTACTGAGTGTTTCACTTCCTTTTTCATTTCGGCCTGAGTATTCTTCAATATTTCTAATTCTTATGAATGCATTCAGAAGTTTATTCCTATCTTCTTTCCTTACATTATCTCTAGGGGATTCTCATTGTACTCCTCTAGAGGACTATTGGTATTTGGTGGGGATATGTTATTTTGCCTTTTCATGTTATTATTTTTTCTCTGTGATTTTACATATGAATTTCTTTTGTAGTTTCTGATTCTTGTGTGAGATGCAAGCCTTCAAGTTTATGTCTGCTTCTTTTTGTAAACTTTATGTGCCTTTGTGGTTTACTTTTGGGGCATGAAAAGCTGGTTCCTCTAAGCTTCTGGTTCTCTCTTTTGATTTTATATTGGAGTGGTTAGGTTGCTTTTGTCTTCAGGAGTTCCCACAGAGGCCCAAGTCAGATGAGGATCAGATGCTCTTCGGCTTTCTCCTAAGGTCTGGATGCCTCCAGCAAAGATGTTGTCCTCAGGAATTTGTGGTTTGGACTGGCCTAGGAGCAGGGCCCAGGAAAGATGCTGCTCTAGGGCAGCTGGTGGCCGTGCCTCCCAGAGATGCCAAGGGAGATGGTGGTGGGAAGAGGCCCCAAGGGCTCCTGGGGACTGCAGGGAGGAACTGCGTTGGTCTGCATGCAAAGGATCAGGAAGCAGTGGTGATTCCCCCAGTGTCTGGGGTGCCAAGACAAGGAATGGGACAGTACCCAGGCTAGGAAGAGAGACAGGCGGGGGAGATGGGAGGGTGAATGAGCCTGGGGGAGTCAAGTCACAGAGGGCTTGATGGACTTACCCAAGAGAGAGGCTGGTTGGTTGTGCAGGCCCAGTGAAGAAGAGGGAGGTGAGGGCAAAACCAGGCCCATAGGGCTCCTGGGGACAGTGAGAAGGAACTGGGTTTGCCTGGATTCAAGGGATCAGGAAGCAGTGGTGGTTCCAGGGTGTAGAGGTCAGCCCCGTGTCCAGGAAAGAAGCTGGTAGATTGTGCATCCCAAGGAAGCAGAGGGAGGTGAGTGCTGGACCAGGCTCAGAGGGCTCCCTGGAGAGAGGCTGTTGGGTTGTGCAGACCAAGAAAGCAGAAGGAGGTCTGTGTAGAGGAATTTTAAACCTCTCCAGGAGAATCCATTCTTTCCCCCTAGCTCTGGCCCTCTTTCACAAACATTGCCTGCTAAGCACTTCCATGTGGCTTTTCCACTAATTCTCTGCACTTGGGACGCCCCACACCAGACTTTTATTTTCTGATTTCAGCTTTGCAAACAGTTTCACTGAAGCCGGAATACACATTTCCTCTTCCCTTTGGCCGTGATGCAGGCTCCAGGCTGGCTTCATTCCCTCTTGCCCTTCCTGCCCCTCCTGCCCTAGCCTATCCCTTAGAGAGAAATCATCCTAAGCATATTTTCTTTGACTTTTACTGTGAAAATCTGTCAATGGCATTTGATCTTTCTGAACAACATTAGACAGCACCACCTTGCCAGTCATGCTATAATCTCACACTACTGCAGAGCTTTTCAACCTGGGTTCCATACTAAGACAGGCCTAGGTTCAAATATGGCTCTTCCCTTTCCTAATTATGCAGCCTTAGAAAAATCTGTTCGATCCCACTCTTAAAAATGAGAGTATTAGTGGTGTTCATCCACAGTAGGTTATAGATAAGTGCAATCCATCCAATAAAGGTCCTGACCCATCAAAGGTTGGACTACAACTCCAGATATGATGGTTCACTTCTGTAATCCTAGCACTTGGGAGACTAAGGCAATAAAATTTCTCCTAATTTGAGACCAGTCTGGGCTACATAGTGAGCTCCAGGCTAGCCTGGGTTACAGAGTGAGACTGGGTCTCAAACATATATGACGGAATGCATGAAATCCTATGGGCAGGCTATGGGGGGTATAGACATGAGAGAGGTCTAAATATGATTAAGATCTATTTTATAAAATGCACAACAATTAAATAAATAATATACATTGAAAAAAATTGTGTTGGTCTTGTAAACTTGCTGTGGTCAATAGAATATGTGACTGTGATTTTGTACAGTTTGCCATATCCACACTTTGAATGAATTTGAGCTAGCCTTTTGGAGCAGTCATGTGAGAGAAAAACCTCAGCTCCCCACTTTGTCTCCCACTACACATGTAACAAAGGCTGCCTTAGCGTGTCAGTTCCAGATAATGTGACAGAATGCTGTAGTTGCACGGCAAGCCCAGCTGAGTACAGTGCTGCATGAGGAAGTCCATGTGGTGCAGTGACAGTTATTACTGTTGCATTATTCCCTCAATCTACACACTCCAGTGATCATCACTGTTACCTGAACTGATCCTGATCCTCATCTGTCTACCAAGCTCATGAATTTTAAGCAAACAGGATGTCCTCCTTTCTCCCTTTTAAATTTACCTCATCCTACCCTGATTGAATCCTCATCTTATATGCCTGCTTCCTGATGAAATCTCTAATGTTATCTGTAACTAGATAAGAGGTAGCAGAAAGAATCAGACTTTACAGCCAGGCAGACCAATCTCTGAATTCTGGCTCTTCACTACCACGTGATCAGATATGTAACTTTGGTTAACATTTCAAAAATATTTCCAAATCTCATCTTCTACCTCTTAAAATGAGTTGTTGCCAATATTAAATGACAATATCTAACCTGTACTATAGATTTACCCAATATTCATTCCTTTCATCCTCTCCATCCTCCAACTCCCCACAGTGCTGTCTACCACACCTTAGAGTTCATAGAAGCCTCTGCACTTGGCTATAGCCTTGAGCACTTGTTTTATACCCTACTTAGAGAAAGAGTGCTTTATTTATCTTGGAGTCCCATACAGTACCATATATGGTTATTTTCACATGATAAACACTCAATAAATATTTATTGCATTGGAATTTTAAAATTGCCAAGTTTCACAAGCAATGTTGGGGGAGAAGTTTCATTTTTGCTGGGTGGTCAGGGTAGGATTTACAAACATCTTGGATTCAAACTGAGTATTTTTTTAATGGAAAGGATTTAGAGAAATGGAGAAGAGGAAGAAAGAATCTGAGACAGACAGGAGTGAAGCCACGTCTGAGTGATGCAGGAATTCTGCAGCAGAGGGCCAAGGGCAGGCCGAAACAGAGCTAGAGAAAGGGACATCTTGTTTGATGGCTAAGGATACTGGATTTTGTCTGCAGGCAATAGACTCATAAGAGGTTGTTATTCTTGTCTCTTATAAAAATCCTATTTAGACACTTGTAGGAAATACAGGTAAGCAAAAACAGAAATGAAAAGGTACCTATAATCTGACGCAGGGATTGGTGCTGTCAAACTGTGGAATCAGTACATGCACACACACACACTCACACACACACATACACACACTTTTGAAATACAAGATGCAAAAGTACCTCCAAAATTTTTTACATATATCTCTACCAAAATATTTCAGTTGCAAACACTACATTTTCTTTATTATTCTTTCTCTTTAAGGTCCTTTTATGCAACTTGTTCTCACTTGAGAATAAATTGCATAAAAGGACCTGCTAAATATTTCCATTGTGGGTTTGCCTTGTTTTTTGTTGTTTTTGTTTTTGAGACAGAGTCTCATGTGTCCCAGGCTGACTTCAAACTCACTGTGCAGTTGAGCATGAACTTGAACTTGCAATCCTCCTGCCTCCTCCTCCTGAATGTTGTGGTTACAGGGGTATGTTAGCACATCTACTTTCTACTGTGCTGGGGTTTAAACCCAGAGTTTATGACTACTACAAACTGAACTGGAATCCTAACCCTTCATTTAAGCTCAATCCTCTCTCTCTCTCTCTCTCTCTCTCTCTCTCTCTCTCTCGACAGGGTCTTGATATATAGTCCTGGCTGACCTGGAACTCGCTATGTAGACTGCCTAGACTGCCTGCCTCCACTTTTGGAGTGCTGAGATAGAAGTCAACGCACCCCCATGCCCAATCAGTCTGTACTTCTTAAAAACAAGGACAGTTTCCTATATAATAAATGTAAACCTACCACAATCAGAAAATAAACACTGCTGTAACATTATCATCTACCCACAAATCCGTTCAAAATTTGCTACTTGCCCAATGATTTCCATGAGCCTTCCCAAGATCACACATTACACATAAGCATCCTTTCTTTAAGACTGTCCTTCAACCTGAAAGAATATTCCAACATTTGATTCTCTCAAGACTGCCATTTTCTTGAAGATTACTGACCAGATTCTTTTACTCTGTTGAGTAGATTCAGATTGTGTATTTTTATCAGGGACTCCTGAGTGATGACAATCAGTCACGCGATGTCTATGTGAGATGACTACTTTGGATCACTGACTCAAGGTGGTGTCTGCCAACTTTCCTCGTTGTTCTTTGTTGAATTTTCACTTACTAGCTTTAGCGACCTGTGCTGTTTCTTGCCTGAGTCAACTCTCAGTTAGATAATTCTCAGAGTGATTTTCTAAACTCATCGTTTCTTCTGTGTTTTTGTTGTAAGAAAAATGTTCCAGCCTATCACATTTACTTATTAATTGTCACTAATGTCAATATGGACACGTGGTTGCTGCCTTATTTGATGGGTTAAGGTCTATTACCATATTGGATCTATACCACAGTGGGTCATTAGTGTCTGTTACCAAGTTGTTCTAAGTTTCACCTAAGGAGCTCCTTCAGACTGGCTCCTGTGTTCCACCTGAAATGTCAAGTTACTCTCTGGCACAACAGAAATGCTCCAGGATCACTTTTCATCTTCCCTTCCCTGCTGATTGTCATCACTTGTAAGCCTTGGCAGCAGACAACCTTGGGAAACACAAATACGAGTACATATATACATGACTGCCCCCAAATACATCTGTATACCTGTAATGACTTCTGAGTTCTTACCTAGACTCCAGTTCCAACCAGGAGTGCCCTAGCCCTTGCCTGCTGCATGGTTCTTTCATTTCACTGATAAGAAGCAATGCTCCCATTTTTTTCAGTATATTTATTGAATCAACCTCTACCCCCTATTCAGAACCAATCTTTCTGAAACACTAGACACGTCCTTGACTGTCTCTTCAGCCATAATCATACAAGCTGCTACCAAGACACATCTTTTCTTCTAGCCATACCTTCCAATAACTTGGCCCTAGCCATACTGCCAACCTTCAAGTTTTTTTCTGAAAAGCTTGGTGTTCACTGCCTCCAGTAAATAGAGGGGGTGGTAAAACATTTGTCTAGCACATCTGAAGTGAGGCCTTGGGTTCAATCCCCAGTACTGGAGGAGGAGGAGGAGGAGGAGGAGGAGGAGGAAGAGGAAGAAGGAGAAGGAGAAGGGGGGAGAAGGAGGAGGAGTGGGGAGGGGAAGAAGGTAGTAGGAGCAGGAGGAGGGGAAGGAAAAGGGGGGAAGGAAAAGAAAGAAAGAGAGAGAGGAAGGAAGGAAAAGGAAGGAAGGAAGGAAGGAAGGAAGGAAGGAAGGAAGGAAGGGGGGAAAATGGAAAAAGGAAAACCCAGGAACTAGGCTAGCACTCTATCACTGAGCTCCATTCTTAGCCCAAAGGGAATTTAATGCAAGGAGTTAGGTACTCATAGAATTCATTAGACAGGCAAGAGCAACAAGGTAATGGCAGAGTACTTCCAGAATTGGTGAATATGACCATAGTTCATGCAGCATAGTGAGGTGGGAAATTAGGAGACCTCTCCCAGATTTAGTGAGTTAAAGCTAGGAACTCCAATGTAGGGAGTTAAGAAGACAGAATCAATGACGTTGCTCTTTCCCTGTAGCACTACTATCCCCTCCCACCACCCAAATTAGAGATTGGACTGTGGGACTCTGTGGGTGAAAGGTCCCATGTCTCCATAAACTCACTGCACAGCATGAGAGACTGTCTCCAACTTTCCTCATTTCTAACATGTGTGTCTCACAGACCAGACTCTCATCCAGAATCCCAGCAAAAGGGCCTCTGCGAAGGGTTACTTGGTGATTTCTTACCTTTCTAGCACATTGAGGCTTACAGAAGGAGGAAACAGGTGCTGAGCACCATTACCCACTTCCATTACACCACCCCATAGAGAGGCATGAGGCTTAAACCTTACTCCTGCCTACTCCAACCAATGATAAATACTGAGAAAATGCTAGTCATTAGTATTTCATATCAAGATGTATGAATGAGCTCCTCAGGCACAATCTACTATGAATGGAACAGAGAAGAGAAAAGACCTAGACACCAGGCCCAAGGAAATTAGCTAAGACACTATTACAAATGAGCTGAGGTTCAGGGGCTGGTGAGATGACTCAGCAGTTAAGAGCACTGGCTGCTCTTCCAGAGGACCCAAGTTCAACTCCCAGCACCGACGTGGTAGCTAACAACCGTCTGGAACTCCAGTTTCAAGGAATCTGATGCCATCTTCTGACCGCTCCAGACTCGGGACAACACGAGTACACTTACATATATGCAGGCAAGACACTCATACACATAAAATAAAAATAAAGAGAGAGAAAGGAAAAAATTAAAAATAAAGAAAAACTTGTAAAAAATGACTTGGTCCAAGTATAGGAAGTAGAAGTGGAGATAAAGGGACAGGTTTAGCAAAGGCCCTGGACACCGAACATGGAAATAAGAAGGGTGAAAACCTCAAAACAACCACAAAATCTCCCTAGTGGTTTTCTACTATTCTTGTGGAAGTATATAACACAAACACCAAGTTCTCCCAGCTCCTCAAGACCCAGATAAGATTGGGTCACAGCCCACTCAGCTGCTCAGGGAAGCCACGGGCCTCTCCCAGTGGCCTCTTTATTCCAGGGACATCCATGCTCTCTCAAGTGCCTCTGCTGTGCTCCTCCTTCTCCTCTATGTCCTGTCAGTCCCACAGTGTGGTAGCAAGGCTCATAATGCTGCTCCATTCACACAGTGTTTTGGACCCAGTAGACATTTATAGCCCTTAGAGGCAAACATGGCATTACAACAGCCCTCAAACAGAACACCACGTTTCTCCACCCTAAAGTCTCAACCCTACCCCTAGGAACTGAGTATGATTCTTCACTGTACCAAATTCTAACCACTCTTAATCTTGCTGGCTTCTCTCTCTCTACTTCCTCCTTTTGTGTTTCAGGAGAAAATGCACACACACACACACACACACACACACACACACACACACACACACACACACAATTTTTTTAATCTTTAAAATAAGTTATATTATG
>NW_008336313.1:4860523-4867672 GCF_000622305.1 Nannospalax galili | reverse complement strand
CAGAAAGAAAAAAAAACGAGAGACACACACGCACACACACACACACACACACACACACACACACACACACACACACACACACACCCCACTGCCATAAATTTCTTGTTTTACACAGAGCGGTTAGGTTACTACTTTGTGTCTTGAGTCCTCTTTATTTGCTCAAATAATTCCCTTGAGAAACGTCCTCTGATTGGCCTGTGGGGATATGTTGTTGTTTTTTGAAAGATGTCTATCTTCCTAAAAGGAATTCTGGTACCAGTTACTAAAATAAGAAATAGTCTCATCCCATTCTAAAATACAAAAGAATGGGAGACTGCCCATGGACTGCTGACCCCAGGGACACTGGAATGTGGTGGCCTGAAAGCAGATTGGTGACAGTTGAAGAAGGGCTCTAGCAACCCAAGATGGATTTCATCTCCTGCCTTAGCTGTCTTGCAAGATTTCTTTTTTGCTTGATTGCTCTTTTTTTTTTCAAACTAACAAGTACATCTGGTGGAAATTAGTTTTTAGTCTGCCTGCCCACACTTCAAGAGCAAAAGTAGTTTCTTCTTAGATGTTACATAGTTGTTAAACCCATATCCCTCCAAGAAAACATGGCTTGGAACAAGAACTGATATTTACACATGGTAACTCACACCGATTCATCAGATGTACATAGAAATTCCTTCTGAGAGTCTGGCTTATTCAATAAAATAATTTTTGAATATTATGGAGAAGGGTTAGATACTTGTTCCAGGAAAGGAACAAGAGAGGGTAAGGAAGTTAACAAGAAGATTCAATATGAGGCAGCCTTTAGGCGAAAGGGCTTAAGACTAAGGACAGGTTGTCAGAGGTCAGAGAGATGGAAAGAAAGGTTGGGGCAGAACAGGAGAGACAGCTAGTATCTGTAAATATGTCTCTGAATCTGGCAAAGCTACTGGTAAACTTCTTCCAGCCAGGTAGCAGACACCTGCAGTGCAAAGACAGGGCAGACCCCAACATCAGTCAAATTGCTGAGGACACAGTTCAATGCATCACTATCACTAATGTTCATTTATTGCATTTATGGGTCTGAAAAATAAATTCTTTTTCTGTTATTTGTATTATTTTCCTAAACTTTTCTTTCTCTATAAAGTTAGGACTTCTACCTCAATTCAGTTTTCCCATTGAGATTGGGACATTCTGGTCATTTTAAGATTAGCAAAAGTTGGGACTAGAGAGATGGTTCAGCAGTTATCCCTGACTGTTCTTGAAGAAGACTGTGGTTCGGTTCCCAGAATGAACATGGCAGTTAACAACCATCTGTAACTTCAGTTCCAGGAGATTCAATGCCCTCTTACAGCCTCTGTGAGAATTGATGATATGGGTGCAATTACATACATGCAGGCAAAGCACTCTTGCACATAAAATAGAAATAAACAAATCAATAAAATAATTTTGAAGATTATGGAGAAGGGTAAGATACTATTAAACTTAGAGACTGAATGAATATGTCTCAAAGCATTTTGCACTATTCTTGTTAAAAGTCAGCTGTTCCATTGTAGAGATTTTTTTATGTGGATTCATTTTGTTTTGGGATTTCTGAAAAGTTTGTACAAACTTGTACTCTGCACAAACTGTATTGAAAACACCTGTAGAGTTCTCGCCAACCAAATGCAGAAATCCATGCTCAGTGTAGTATTGGTTGACAATTGTGCAAGTACATCAAGAAGAAATGAACTGGGAGGAAATGTGGAGAGGCAGGAGGTTAAGTGTTCAAGAGGAACACGGCAGGCAGCCCTGCTGCGGAGGACATTCGCTCCTTCTTGGCTGTATGTGACCAGAATATTTCTTTACTGAATGCCAGAATGGAAAACACTGTTCTGTGGTGATCAGATAAGGAGAAGATGTAGTCACTTAAAACTTGGGCCAGAAAATGCAGTCTGAAAACCTGCAAATAAAAACGAATGAAAAAATGCTGGTTTCTGAAAACCAGAAAGTAGACACATGGCAGTCCATGAGTTCTCATTGGAGGAGAACTGCTCATTATGGAATGCTACATAGGCCTGACTCTTACAGCACACCAATGAGCACATCTCTATGGCATAGGAGGCCAAATCCACACAGACCAGCTCTTTTACTTATTCTTTAAATATTTTATTTATTATTTTTATGTGTATGCATGTATTGCCTGCATGTATGTAAGTGCACTTGGGTCATGGAATGCCTGCAGAGGGCAGAAGAGGGTGTCGGACACCCTGGAACTCGAGTTGCAGACAGTTGTTAGCTGCCGTTTGAATCTGGGTCTTCTGGAAGAACACCCAGTGTTCTTAAATGCTGAGCCAGCTCTCCAGTCCCAGACCAGCTACTTTTCAAACCTCTTCAGGAAGCATGACCAATGCTTTGGTCAGCTGGGTTCCGGCCAAATGTCCTGACCTGTCTGCCCATCCACATGGCTCTCGGCACTCAAGGCTGAGCTCCAGTGTCACTTCTCTGCCTGAACCAGGCCCAAATGATCTCTGCCATTTAGAAACCACAATGGTACAGGATTTAGGCAGGAAGATTGGATTGCTTAGGAATCTCATACACATAATGATTAATGGTAATATCCAGACACAAAAGGCCAAGGACAGTAGGATTCCATTTATGTGATGTTCAAAAGCAGGAAGAGTTAGTTTGAGGAACTAGAGCTACTTAGATGCTAGTTATTAAGGAAAACTAGCATCTAAGGGGGAAAGAGGGAGCCTGCTGTGGCATTTGAAATGTTTTTAACATCAGGGGGTGGTTTCCACTTGGGTGGTGGCTTTAGGAACCCTAGAATTGATAAATAGTCATTAAGTTGTACATTTAAGATGTGGATTCTTTATGTATCTTATACATCAAATTCTTTAAATATTAAAAAAAATATATTTTTATTTTATGTGTATGTGTTTGCCTGAATGTATGTAAGTGCCCCGTATGTGCAATGCCTGGGGAAGCCAAAAGAGGGTCGCAGATTCCCTGGAACCGGAGTTACATAAAGTTGTTAGCTGCCATGTGGGTGCTGGGAACTGAACCCAGGTCCTCTGTAAGAGCAGCCAGTGCTCTTAATTGCTGAGCAATCTCTCCACATTTTTAAACAAATGTCACATTAGCAATTAACAGAATATCTAAGAATATAGCTTTGGAGCAAGGTAATTGTTGATACAAATAACTGACCTACATACTAGGAGAACTACATACATAGCTAGGAGAACTTGTGACATACTTCATATGTGTAAGTTTTAATCTCTCCATGTATGAAAGGGGATCATAGCAGCACTCAGGGGATACATATAAATGTTAAGTGAATTATTTGTGTAAAATTCTTGAATATTATTTGGCAAACTTACCATATTCTAAAAGTTGTTTTTTTAATATTTTATTTATTACTTTTTTATGTGTATGAGTGTATTGCCTGCATGTATGTGAGCGCACCCGTGTCACACAATGCTGCGGAGGTCAGAAGAGAGCATCAGATTTCCCCTAGAACTGGAGTTAAGGACGGTTCATAGCCACCATGTGGGTGCTGGGAATCAAACCTGGGTCCTCTGCAAGAGCAGTCAGTGCTCTTAACCGCTGAGCCATCTCTCCAGCCATTAATATTTTTTTATTACTTTTATTTTATGTGTATGAGTATATTGCCTGCATGTATGTAAGTGTACTATGTTGTGCAATGCCTGCAGAGGACAGAGGAAGGCATCGAATCCCCTGGAACTGGAGTTCCGGAGAGTTGTTAGCTGCCATGTAGGTGCTGAGATTTGAACCTGGGTCTTCTACAAGAACAGACAGTGCTCTTAACCACTGGACCATCTCTCCAGTCCCTCAAAGTTGTTTGTTTTTATTTCTAAGAGTATTGCTACTATCATATTAATCAATTATTAATATAAGTATTGATATTGTTTAGAATTATTAATCATGTCAGTATATCATTCTGAGCTACAACTGTAGCTTAGTGGTAGAGCTCTTAGCTAGCATGCATTTCTCTTGATATAAAGAATAGAAAGGAGGTTTAAGAAAGAGAATGACATTGCTGTCATAGCTGCATGACAAATATACGAAACAAGGCTTCCCAGCCCTCAAGGGAACCCACTGCTAAGTGATCATGGCATCCTTTTTTTTCTGAATCTAAGGTCTCAAAATGCTTCTCAAAATGTCCTCCAAACAGCGAAGTCCAATTAAGTGTTAGATAAATTCTCAGCCAGAACTGAATTATAATTTCTCAAATGGCAAAGGCCAGGACAACAGTGAATGCTTGACAAGCCCTCTCTGATGATGTGTGCTCCACAGTCCACAGAATTAACAGACTTCAGTACAGGAGAATGTATACAGGAACCATAAGTTAAAGACTTGAGGCTTTCATTAAAATTAGGTCATTGGGTTGGTGAGATGGCCTACTGGATAAGTGAGCTTGCTGCCAAGCCTGATGACCTGGAACCCATATGGTGGAAAGAGAGAACTGACTCTTCCAAATGGTCCTCTGACCTCCACATGCCTACAATGTCAACACACACACACACACACACACACACACACACACACAAAATAATTATTAATTAATTAAACAAATGCAATAAAAATAATCTGAGCAATCAAATGCACAGAAACACAAGATCATTGACAAGCAGATGCCTTGATGTAGTGCAAAGGGCTGTTGAGGTTTACCAAAGCTAGAGCTAGTAGGTTTACAAAGCAAAATGAGTAAACATAGGACAGAATCAGAAAACTAATGAGCAAAGCCAGACTACAGACCCCTAGAGGCTTGAAGCAAGAATAAAACCAGTGAGTCAACGTCAATTTAAGGTTAGAGCCAGAATAAGTAGTTAAGCTAAAAGCAAGGCATGAAAAGAATCAGGAATCGAGGCTGTCATTAGACCCCAAAAGAGGAAGACATGTGGAAACCAGGAAAATTGACTAAGGTATACATATCTGCTTTGAGATGCCTGTTGAATGTCTAAGTAGATATACCAACTAGACTTGGATAATTTAGACTGAAGAAGCTGGAATTGGAGAAATGAATTTAGGACTTACAGAATGGTATTTAAAGGTTCAGCACTGAATAAGTTCCCTTAGGAAGACAGATACAAAATGGAAATGCAAGCACTGAGACCTGAGCCCTTCAACATGCTGGAGTTAAGAAGAGCAGGAAAAGTCAAGTACAGTGAGAACAAGAGGAGGCATTGGTTAGGAAACTGTCAACAATAGCTAATACAAAACTAAGTGAAAACACTCTCAGAAAATCTTCTGAGTGAGATTGAGAGGTCAGCTAAGATCTGAACATTCACCCTTGGAGTTTGCAAAGTGAAGGTCATTGACCACACAAGAATGTTATCGGTAAAGAAATAAGTACAATGACAAGATTAGAGTAAATTAAGAAGAAATCTGGCCCTCCATCTGCTTCCCTGGGCTGCGCAACCCACCAGCCTCTTTCTTGGACACCAGGGATGACCTCTAGGCCTGGAACCACCACTGCTTCCTGATCCCTTGCATCCAGACAAACCCAGTTCCTTCTCCCAGCCCCCTGGACCTGGTCCCACCCTCACCTCCCTCTCCTTCCCTGGGACTGCACAAGCCGCAGGCATCTCTCTTGGGTAAGTTCAGCATGCCTTCCATGCCTTGACTCCCCCAGCCTCATTCACGCTCACATCCCCACCCCACCCCCCACACTAGGTACTGTCCCATTCTTTGTCTTGGCAGCCCAGACACCTGGGGAATCACCACTGCTTCCTGATCCTTTGCATCCAGACCAACCCACTTCCTTCTCATAGTCCCTAGGAGCCCTCTGCTCCCATGGGCTGCACAACCCACCAGCCTCTTTCCTGGACACTGGGCTGACCTCTCGGCTTCTTTGTCCTTTGCATCCAGACCAACCCAGTTCCTCCCTACAGTCCCCAGGAGTCCTTGGGACTCTTCCCACCTCTTTGCATCTCTGGGTGACATGGCCACCAGCATCTTTCCTGGGCCCTACTCCCAGGCCAGTCCAACCCCACAAATTCCTGAAGACAGCATCTTTGCTGGAGGGATCCAGACCTCAGGAGAAAGCCTGAGAGCATCTGATCCTCATCTGACTTGGGCCTCTGTGGGAACTCCTGAAGACAAAAGCAATCTGGCCACTCCAATATAAAATCAAAAGAAAGAACCAGAAGCTTAGAGAAACCAGCTTTTCATGCCCAAAAAGTAAACCACAAAGGCATATAAAGTTTACAAAAAGAAGAAAACCTAAACTTGAAGCCTTGAGTCTCACATAAGGATCAGAAACTACAAAAGAAATTCACATGTCAAAATGTCATAGAAAAAATAATAACATGAAAAACCGAAATAATATATCCCCACCAAATAGTCCTCTAGAGGAGTACAATGAGAACCCCCTAGAGATAATGCAGGACATGGAACTCAAAAGAACAATTATAAACATGATAAAAGAATTCAGTGAATTTAAAGAACACACAAAGAAATCAAAGAACTGAAGGAAGATAGGGATAAACTTCTGAATGAATTCAGAAAAGAGCAGAAATATTGAAGACCACTCAGGCTGAAATGAAGAAGGAAGTGAAACACTCAGTGTGCCAATTAAAAACAACAAGAGAAGCCTCACCAATAGGATGAATGACATGGAAAACAGAATATCAAGACTGGAAGACAAAGTGGACGAACTAGACCACTCAAGCAAAGATTATGAAAAATTTAAGAAAGTAAAAGAATGGAATATACAGGAATTGTATGACAACATAAAAAGACCAAACTTACGAATCAGGCGTACAAGAAGGAGAAGAATCCTAAGATAATGGCATGGACCAGATCCTCAACAGAATCATGGAAGAAAATTTCCCAAAATTAAAGAAAGACATGCCCATACAAATACAAGAAGCATATAGAACACCAAACAGACAGGACCAGAAAAGAAATTCTCCACAGCACATCATAGTAAAAACACTAAACATACAGAATAAATAGACAGTTCTGAAAGCTGCAAAAGAAAAACAACAAGTCACATATAAAGGAAAACCCATTAGGATTAAAACTGACTATTCAGTGCAGACTATGAAAACCAGAAGAGCCTGAACCAAAATATTCCCAGGTTTAAATGACCACAGATGTCAACCCAGATTACTATACCACCAAAATGTCTATTATAGTCGAAGGGGAAAGAAAAATCTTCCATGACATAAACAG
>NW_008336313.1:4858405-4860175 GCF_000622305.1 Nannospalax galili | reverse complement strand
AGGATGGAAAAAATATATACCAAGTAAATGGTACTAAGAAAAAAGGTGTTGCAATGCTAATATCTGACAAAATAGACTTTAAACTAAACTAATCAGAAGAGACAAAGGGGGCCACTTCATTCTGATCAATGGAACAATAAATCATGAATATATTACAATCATGAACATATATTCACCAAACTCTGGTGCACCCAACTTCATAAAAACAATACTATAGGACTTTAAGACACAAATTAATCCCAATTCATTAATAATAGGGGACATCAATACCCCACTGTCTCCATTAGATAGGTCAACAGAGAGACATCTGAATTAAACAATACCATATATCAAATGGACCTAACAGACACCTACTGAGTATTCCACCCTAGCACCAAAGGACGTATTTTCATTCAGCACCCCATGGAACCTTCTCCAAAATATAACATATACTGGAGCACAAAACAACCTCAACAAATACAAAAAGATTGAAATAATTCCGTGCATTTTATCAGACCACAATGCAATAAAGCTTAAAATCAACACCAGAAGAAGCCCTAGTCACCACATGAACACATGGAGATTAAAAAAACACACTACTAAACAATGAGTGGGTCAAAGGAGAAATTAAGAAAGAAAATAATTCCTGGAATTCAATGAAAAGAACAACACAACACAACCTCTAGGACACTTTAAAACCAGTCTTAAGAGGGAAGTTTTATACCTCTAAGTGCCTACATTAAAAAATCAGAAAGAACACAAATAAATGACTTAACATTGCAACTCAAGACACTTGAAAAACAACAACAAATGAAACCCAAACCCAGAAGACAAGAAGAAATAACAACAATCAGGGCAGAAATTAATGAACTTGAAACAAAGAAAACAACAGAAAGAATCAGTGAATCCAAGAGCTGGTCCTTTGAAAAGATAAAAAAGATTGACAGACTGTTAGCCAAATTAACAAAAAGAAAGAAAGAGCACCTCCAAATCAACAAAATCAGAGATGAAAGGGGAAACATCACAACAGACACCAGAATGATACAGAACATTATAAGGGAATACTTTAAAAACCTATATGCTACCAAATTCGAAAATCTAAAAGAAATGGATATAAATAAGCAAATAAAGATGGATGGATACCAAAAAGCATGAGAACCACAAAAACTAAACCAAGAAGAAATTAACAGCTTAAACAGACCCTTAAAACATAAGGAAATTGAAACAGTAATACAAAACCTCTTGACTAAAAAAAGTCCAGGACCAGATGGATTTACAGCAGAATTCTGTCAGACATTTAAAGAAGATCTATATCCAATACTACTTAATTTAGTCAAAAATATAGAAATGGAGGGAAAACTTCCAAATTCCTTATATGAAGCCAGCATTGCTCTCATACCAAAGCCAGATAAAGATACAACCATAAAAGAATACTATAGACCCATATCCTTAATAAACATAGATGCAAAATTTCTCAACAAGATACTTGCAACCTCATACAGCCACACATCAAAAAGATCATCCACCATGATCAAGTCAGCTTTATCCCTGAGGTGCAGGGATGGCTCAATATACGTAAGTCAATAAACATCATAAATCATATAAATGGGCTCAAACACAAGAACCATATTGTCATCTCAATAGATACAGAGATGGCCTTTGACTAAAGTAAACATGTGTTTATGCTCTAAGTCCTAGAGAGAATTGGACTGGAGGGAGCATACCTCAACATAATTAAAGCCATATATTACAAAACCATATCCAACATCATTCTAAATGGAGAAAAACTAG
>NW_008336313.1:4854950-4857922 GCF_000622305.1 Nannospalax galili | reverse complement strand
TGCCAATCAAAATTCCCATGACATTTTTCACAGAATTGGAAAAAAAACATCCTAAGATTCATATGGAAGCACAAAAGATCTTGGATAGCCAAAGCAACTCTGAGCACTAAGAGCAATGCCAGGGGGATTACTACACCAGATTTTAAGCTGTATTACAAAGCTATAGTCATAAACAAAATGTGGTACTGGCACAAAAATAGACCCATAGATCAATGGAATAAAACTGAAGACCAAAATATGAGTACATGCAATTTCAGCCACCTGATATTTGACAAAGGGGACAAGAATATTCACTGGAGGAAAGACAGCCTGGTCAGCAAATGGTGCTGGCAAAACTGGATCTCCCCCTGTAGAAGAATGAAACTAAACCCCTATCTTTCACCCTGCACAAAAGTCAATTCCAAATGGCTCAAAGACCTCAATGTAAAGCCGAAACTCTGCAACTGTTAAAAGAAAACATTAGCAAAAATCAACAAGATATAGGTGTGGAAAAGGATTTTCTAAACCGGACACCAATTGCTCAAGAAACAAGGTCAAGAATCAACAAATGGGACCTCATTAAACTAAAAAGCTTCTGTACATCAAAGGAGGCAACCAGGGAAGCGAACACAAAACCCACAGAATGGGAGAAAATCTTCACCAGTGACACATCTGACAGAGGTTTAACATCCAGAATATATAACAAACTCAAAAAAACAGAGAATCAAGACAGAATGTGACACAATTAAAAGATAGGCTGGTGTAGTACTCCACAAAAGCATGCTGACTGCCTACCTGCAGGCCTCCCTCTGGGGTAAGTCCATTAAGCCCTCCGTGCCTTGACTCCCCCGGCCCCATTCACCCTACCATCTCACCCGCCCTTCTCTCCTCCCAGTTTGGGCCCTGCCCCATTCCTTATCTTGGGGCCCAAGACACCTGGGAAACCAATACTGCTTCCTGATCCTTTTCATCCACACCAACATAGTGCCTTCTCTGGGCCCCAGGAGCACTGCTTCTGGGCCTGGCCCCACCCTCACCTCCCTCTGCTTCCCTGGGCCTGCAATACCCTGCAGCCTCTTTCTGGGACTCAGGAGCTGACCTTTCCTCTTCCTGATCCTTTGCATCCAGACCAACCCAGCTCCTCAGTGCAGTCCCCAGGAGTCCTTGGGGCCTCTTCCCGCCACATCTGCCTTTGCAATCTCTGGGTGGGATGGCCACCAGCTGCCCTAGACCAGCATCTTTCCTGGACCAGACTCCCAGGCCAGCCAAATTCCTGAAGCTAAAATCATTCCTGGAGGCATATCCAGACCTTAGGAGAAAGCCTGAAAACATATAACCCTCATCTGAATTGGGCCTCTGTGGGACTTCCTGAAGACAAAAGCAGTCTGGCCACTCCAATAAAAAATCAAAAGAGAGAACCAGAAGCTTAGATGAACCAGCTTTTCATGCCCAAGGTACAGCTATATCAAAAAGTAAACCACAAAGACACATAAAATTCACAAAAAGAAGCAGACATAAACTTGAAGGCCTGAGTCTCACCTAAGAATCAGAAACTAAAAAAGAAATTCACATGTCAAAAATACAGGGGAAAAATGATAACATGAAAAACCAAAATAACATATCCCCACCAAACACCAATAGTCCTCTAGAGGAGTACAATGAGAACCCCCTAGAGATAATGCAGGACATGGAACTCAAAAGAACAATTATAAACATGATAAAAGAATTCAGTGAATTTAAAGAACACACAAAGAAATCAAAGAACTGAAGGAAGATAGGGATAAACTTCTGAATGAATTCAGAAAAGAGAACTATTGAAGACTACTCTGGCTGAAATGAAGAAGGAAGTGAAACACTCAGTAAGCCAATTAGAAATGACAGGAGAAATCCTCATCAATAGGATGAACAAAATGGAAAACAATATGAAGACTGAAAGACAAAGTGGACAAACTAGACCACACAAGGAAAGATTATGAAAAATTTAAGAAATCACAAGAATGGAATATGCAGGAATTATGTGACATCATAAAAAGACCAAACTTACAAATCATAGGCATACAGGAAGGAGAAGAATCCCAAGACAATGGCATGGACCAGATCCTCAACAGAATTACAGAAGAAAATGTCCCAAAATTAAAGAAAAACATGCCCATACAAATACAAGAAGCATATAGAACACTAAACAGACAGGACCAAAAAGAAACTCTCCACAGCACATCATAGTAAAAACATTAAACGTACAGAAAAAAGAGACAATACTGAAAGCTGCAAAAGAAAAACAAGTCACATATAAAGGAAAACCCATTAGGATTACAGCTGACTTTTCAGTGCAAACTATGAAAGCCAGAAGAGACTGGACCAAAGTATTCCCAGTTTTAAATGACCACAGACGTCAACCCAGATTACTATACCACCAAAATGTCTATTGTAGTCGAAGGGGAAAGAAAAATCTTCCATGACATAAACAGGCTGAAGGAATTTATGTCCAAAAACCCAGCCCTTCAGAGAGTTCTGGAAGCAATGCAAAGAGCTGATGAAAGGAACGACTATGCCCAAGGGGTTGTAGAAAGAAATTCAATGAAGGTATAACTGTGTAAAAGTACGTACAGCTATATCAAGAATGTGAACAGAAATAAAAATGACAGGATTCAATACTCATCTCTCATTAATAACTTTAAGTATTAATGGACTGAACTCCCCAGTCAAAAGACACAGACTAGGTGAATGGATTAAGAAACAAAACCCATCTTTTTGTTGTCTGCAAGAAACTCATCTCACTTTCAGGGACAGGCACTATCTTAAGGGGAAAGGATGGAAAAAATATATACCAAGTAAATGGTACTAAGAAAAAAGCAGGTGTTGCAATGCTAATATCTGACAAAATAGACTTTAAACTAAACTAATCAGAAGAGACAAAGAGGACCACTTCATTCTGATCAAAGGAACTATGAATCAAGAAGATATTACAATCATGAACATATATTCACCAAACT
>NW_008336313.1:4853901-4854329 GCF_000622305.1 Nannospalax galili | reverse complement strand
CCCAATTAACCAAAAAGAAATAAAGAGCAACTCCAAATCAACAAAATCAGAGATGAAAGGGGAAACATCAAAACAGACAACAAAAAGATTCAGAACATTATAAGGGAATACTTTAAAAAACCTATACTCTATTAAATTTGAAAACCTCATAGAAATGACAGATATCTAAAGGCATGGGAATCACCAAAACTAAACCAAGAAGAGATTAGCATCTTAAACAGACCCGAAACACATAAGGAAATTTAAACAGTAATACAAAACCTCCCAACTAAAAAAAGCACAGGCCCAGATGGAATTACAGCAGAATTCTACCAGATATTTAAAGAAGACCTCCAATCAATGCTACTTAAATTATTCAAAATGATAGAAACAGAGGGAGAACTCCCAAATTCCTTCTATAAAGCCAGCATCACTCTAATACCAAAACC
>NW_008336313.1:4852430-4853531 GCF_000622305.1 Nannospalax galili | reverse complement strand
TGCTGACCTTAATGCCTGAGCAGCTGATGTCTGATTTAGAAAGTACTTTCCTACACCTACTCATGGTCAACATCATTCTAAATGGAGAAAAACTGGAAGCATTCCCATTGAAATCAGGAACCAGACAAGGCTGTCCACTATCCCATCTTCTCTTTAACATAGTACTTGAAACTCTTACAAGAGCAATAAGACAAGAGAAGGAAATTAAGGGAGTAATAATTGGAAAAGAAGAGATCAAGTTACCCATTTTTGCAGATGATATATTACATCTAAGGGATGCGAAAAATTCCACCTGAAAATGTGGTTCATTTATATGATGGAATTTTACTCAGCAGTAAAGAAAGATGAAATCATGAAATTTGTAGGTAAATGGATGGAACTAGACACTGTTATACTAAGTAACAGAGACTCAGAAAAAAAAATCGACATATGTTCTCCCTCATAGGTGGATCCTAGAACCAAATCCTGATAAGTGAGTATGTATCTAGACCTAACTACAGGAACCGGGATAATGGAAAGGAACCAGGGAGGTAAAGGAAAAAAAAAGAACGCGAAAGAGAACAGTAGGAAATAGGCGTTAATAAGGGAGATATGGATAAAAACTGGGTTAGTTTCAGGGAGGGGGAGGGAAGGGTATACAAGGAATCTAGGGGATAAAGGGAAAGAAGGAACTCAAGAGAGGTAGGACCATAGGAGAAATGTATTATTAAGGGAGAAAGGGGAAAATTGGGGGCACCTTAACTGGGGAAACCATGATGGAAGGGTTAGACAATGTGAGAGATAAGTAATGTCTAGCTAGTTTTAAAAACCAGAGGGAACCATATTAGTCCAACAACCTAATGACAAATTATACATACCAGATCAAGAAATATATGTCTAGGTAAGGTTTATCTGAGAACAATTGGTCTTTGACAAAAATTTATCTACATGACACACAGTAATTAAAAGTACCAGACTGGTGGAACTAACCATCTTGGATAGTTAACAGACATACTTTGAGGCCTATAATAATTTGGTCAGAAGGACATAAAGGACAGTTTTTGCTCCTAGCCCTCCTAGGTCAACTAGTTCCAGGGGACTATGAACATCTCTCAAAATGTC
>NW_008336313.1:4833796-4852122 GCF_000622305.1 Nannospalax galili | reverse complement strand
GAATATTGACAACTGATTGCTGCTAGATGAGGAACAGCTGACCCTCCTAAAACAAAGACCTCTAGATAGGCTGACTAGATTTACCAGATGGACAAGTAGTGAGGAATGGCTGGGAGTGTCAACAACACAACAGACAGTAGCAGGGATAACAGAGTATAAGGGCTCTAGTGGGGGGAGGGAGGCTATGGGAGGGTGCTATATGGGAAGTGGGTGTACAGTTGAATAAGATGGTTTGGGATGTTCTGTGTGATATACACACACAAAGAAAAACCAACAAATTTTTTAAAATGAATTGTATTTGAGGAGGAAACATAAAAATTTACGTCATGTTGATTAGTAGAGGTGGTAAACATTACCATTGAAATCTACCCGATGGCTTTATAGACATGCTCAAGTGCCAAGGATCCGAGTACAACCGATTATGACTAGTAATAATCAGATACATACAGATTAAAGATGCATGCACCAACATCTCAGTGTTATGAGCAAAAACAATGAGGCTTTCTTTAAGAAACAGTTTATTTTAAAATGAAATGTAGATATTTTTTAAAGGTTAAAAACTCATTCAATTTTGTTTTACAGGGCTTATACTGAGTTCAATATTGTATAACTGTTTTAATTCAACAGCGAACCTAAAAATTTTATAGCCACTTTTGAAAAAGATGTATCTTTGCTCTGGAAACTGTTAATGAGTACGTTAAAGCTGTAATGAAATGCTTCTTCTAAAATAAAAAAGGACGATATCTGGACTTGCTAAACTTAGAAGAGAGAAAAAACCAAAAGACTTCAGTGAACTGTAACAGGATATTCATACAAAGACAATCTGGACCCCAGTTTCATTATAGTAAAAAATTTATTTAACCTTAATAATTAAGAATTGTTGGGGTTGCTAAGAGTTTGGTTCAAAGATCAAAAGGGTCAGCCGATAACAGGCAGATCACAGCAGAGGAAAATCTTAAGAACACATCAAGGATGCAAAAACAAAGTTTTCCCTCTGCTCCAAATCTCTATACTTTATTAGAAGTGGCTGGAATTAGTTGACAAGCAGATCTTTGAAGTGGAATTGATATATATGTAAATATAAATTCTTACACTGTAGGTTTAAGTATAGACTAGCAATAATTTGTTATCAAAATTTTTATTAACATTTGGCTAATAAGAGAACTGTTGAACGTCCTTGTATACTAGTAAATCTAACAACCATTTAGGACAAAATGAATTACAGATTATTCATCCTCCTAAATTATTCACTAAAATATTATTGAGACCCACGCACAATGGTACATGCTGTGTTCCAAGCCACTCAAGAGGCTGAGGTGGGAGGATCACTTAGCTCCTTGGAAACATAGCAAGACCCAATGTAAAAAAAATTGTATGCCTACACTGTATAGTAATCCCTACTAGTAAACGCAATCAGGTTAGATACTGTGTAGCACAAAATTCAGAATGCAAGAGACTTGTAACTTAAAATTTTGTTTGATGAACCTGAAGATCTTCAGGAGCCTCCATCCAACTGGGCAAAAGGAAAAAAATATAATTGAATACATCAAGCAACACTATGTCTTCAGTTAGCCTGTTTAGCTTAAACTCGTTCTCTTTGGGAGACTCCCTGCGAGACTTGTCTTCATTTCTCCCTTCTTCCAAGGTTAGCTTTGGCTAGAAGATAACTTGGGTTGCTGCTAGGGTTTTGAGGATGCCTGTCCCTATCCTGTCCTCTGTGCCCTTGCTATCCTGTTACTGTTCTGATCTTGTTTCTGGTTTCTGGCTAGATCCACTGCTATAATTTCCAGCCAAAAAACATCTGGTTTAATTGGTGATGGCTCTAGCTGCTGGTAGCCTGATGTGTGCCTGTGTCTGTGACTGGTGGCATCCTGCTGCCAGCTCCTTTCGGTACCCCTTTATAAGAGCCACTAGGGACCTTTTTCCTCATCCTCCAGGCAGTAGGAATTCTACAGGGCACCCTTGACTCCTCCTGGTAGGTCCAACTCATCATGTTTTCGGGGCGTTAGTTGACATAGCTCATATCCTGCTCTCTTCTACAGCTTTATTAATGAACACAGAAAGCCTAGGAATTCTCCTCTTGCCAACCAAGGCTAATTACAGCAGGGCTTCTGGCTCCTCTACCTTGCCTGGTACTCTGCCATCTCTTCCTTAATCAGTAGTACTCTGATCAACTCAGAAGAGCAAAGCTAAGCCCCACAGTTTTGGTCTCCTCAAATTCACCTGCTGTTATCCAACAACTCTGTTCTCTCATTCCCTGAGGCTTCAGGCTGTAGAAAGCAAGGCCCATGTGTTTCTTCTGGCCACTCTAACCTTCCTCAAGGTCTTGGTGTCAAAGGTCTCTCTCCTTCCTGCCTCAGGAGGCTTCCCCACATCATATACCCCTTTTCCCAAGGTGGCTTGTGTGTGTCTTCTCCTGAGGCCACACAGATGCCATAGAAAACTGGGGAAACAAGAAGAGAAATGCCTGGGATTTTTTTTAAAGAAAATATTGTAATTGTTCCCCCCAAGAACTGAGTACATGGGGATTGCATGTCCTTGGGAACTTTACAAGTGATCCTCTGGTCGGTCCCAAGGTCACCTCAACCAATTGGAGAGATGGTTAGAGTTGAACTAGGTGCAGGGGCAGCGTGGAAAACTACTTTGAACGGCTATGTTGTGTGAACCTTTTCTAAGAAGATATGAGCAAGGGGCTAGAGAGATGGCTCAGTGGTTAAGAGCACTGACTGCTCTTGCAGAGGGGCCGGGTGTGATTCCCAGCATCCACATGGCAGTTACAAACTGTCTTTAACTCCAGTTCCAGGGGAATCTGATGCCCTCTTCTGACCTCCACGACATTGCACGACACAGGTGCACTCACATACATGCCGGCAATACACTCGTACACATAAAATAAAATAAATAAATTGTTTTTTTAAAAAGAAAAAAGATATGAACAGGGTCTGCTCAGCCCAGATAAGGCACCAATAGCAGACACAAAGAAACAATTCAACCTAACTATAGTTTGGTGAACAAATGAGTTTAATTGAGGTGGGGTGAGGGTTACTTATGGGAGCATGGGCAATTTATGGGTCTCTACACCACTGAAGGAAAAAATATCTCTCCCAGCATTCATTAACTGCCTACAAATCTTGGAGGGGCGCTGGGGTAGGCCCCACCCCACTAGCAACCAGTAACTGTCTGAATCATCGAACAGGGAGTAGGCCTTGTGAGCCCCTTCCACCTCCAGTACCAGAAGTTAGTGGGCCCAGTCTTGCCCAGGTTGCCTGCAGGTGCTCATAGCTGCGGCAGCTGACAGTTCAAGAGGACAACCTTAAGGATGCATCCCCAGGATAGAGCTCCATAATCCCCTGAGATGGGGCAGCAGGCTTACTTCAGGAAGGGACGCAGTCATTGGCAAAGGGCTTTCCAGAGACTCCTCAACAGCATTATGTGAAACTGATTGTTTCCTCCCTGAGCACCCAAATTGAGCAAAAGTAATTTTGGATCCACGGTCATTCTGGAACTTGATAGATGCAAACTCCTCAGCCCTGTGGAAAAAGCTCCTTTATTACTTACTCACATCTTACTTGCAGCTGAAACATTAACAAGTTTGAGGCACATTCTTTAATAGCATTCCAGATAGGAAGTTGAGCCTTCAAGGTCCATTTAGGTTTTTTCCTGTGAAGGAATATAACTATGTGCCTGTGGCTTGTATTTTAATCATTCTTCTGTTAGTCTTTATTATTTTATTAGTGTGTTAGTTTAATACCAAGAAAAGGGGGGAAAGGGGACTGCAGAGATGGCTCAGCAGTTAAAAGCACTGGCTGCTCTTACAGAGGACCGGTAGTGTTTGGTTTTCAGCACCCACATGGCACTAAACAACCATCCTTAACTCCAATTCCAGGAGATCTGATGCCTTCTTCTGGCCTCCATGGGCATTGCATGACATTGGTGCACTAACATTCATGCAAACACTCACACATGTAAAAATAACAAAAATAATTAAGGGAGAAATGGAGAGGATATGCATGTCTATATTCCCATGCATAGAGCACATATAACATTATATGTATGTAGGTCTGTGTGTATTTATACACAAATATACAAAATATATGTCTTTATAAGACATAGGTATGGCCAGGTGTAGTGGTGCATGTCTGTAATTCCAGTGAGGGTGAGGCAGGAGGATCATGAATTTGAGACCAATCTAGGCTGCATAGTGAGATCTTGTCTTAAAAAATGAAAATAAATACATAAAATATAGGCATGTAATTAAGTGTATTTGTGAATGGATGAAAAATATACATGTATTTGTGTGAATACATAAGTTCTTAGCCTCATACATAGATGTGAGCTAGACACCATTTGATAAAGTGAAATGTTGTGCCTTTAAACTATTGTATGCACTGTTTGCTTCGTCTGACGTATTCTTCTAGGACCCTTCACCTCCCAAACTCCTACAAATTCTTCAAGAACCAGCTCAAGATCTGCCCCTTCATTGTGCTCCCACATTCCTGGATCTCATGAAAGTGTTTCTTGCATGTGTCTACCTCCTAGACAATGAACTCTTTGAATGTAAGAACAGGTTCTCATTCATGTTGGCTCAGCCCCAGACCCTGCCCGTGGGCACATACTAAGCACTCAGTAAACATTTTATGAATGAATAAATGTGGACCTTGAATAATAATTAAGATTTAGATGTGAAGGGGGTTGAAAGACTTCCCCAGAACAAAGTGGGAAGTGACCTTGAGGAAGGTAGAACCCTACCCCAAGACGGAGGTAATCTGAAGGACATCAGCCCCTTTGCCAGGGGTATTAGAAGAGGGAAACCACCTACGTAAGTAGGATGCACTCATATCATTTGTGTCTAAGCCCTTTAAAAAATGGACATGATAAAAGAGTTACTCTTTGAAAATCTACGAGAAGCCACATTTTTTTTTCTTGGTCTTTTTCTGAGACAGGGTCTCCCTGTAGCCCCAGCTAACCCCGAACTCACTATGTAGACCAGGCTGTCCTGGAACTCGCAGGGATCTGCCTGCCTCTGCCTCCCGAGTGCTGGGACTAAAGGTGCCCACCACCATGCCCAGCAGAGACCACTCTCTTTTAAAGTTGGTTATGTGGGTAATAGCTTTGCAATTGGATGCTCTTCCATTTACCACTTGACCTTGACAGGCCATGTAACTGTTCTGGGTCTCAGCTTTACCATTTATAAGGAAGGAAGAAGGAGAAGAATATTCTCACCTTACAGAGTCAGGAGGAAATGAGAATTGTTACCTAAAGTACTCTGTGTACCACTGTGTATCAGGGCCTGGTTAGGAAAATTTCAATTACTTCCTAGTATTTTTTATAGAGAAAATTTAATGAAGGGACTTAGCTGAATGGGGTCTAGAGGAACTGAAAACCATAAAGGCACAGAGAGAAAATCCAGACATTAGTCGGGAGTGACTGCCATCCCCAAAGAGAGAAGAGAATGTAACAGAGATGAGCTGAGGTCACCCAACAAAAGGAAACTATGTCTAGAGGGACCTGAGACTGTGGAGGAAACACTTGTGTGTTGGGAAGATAACAATTTGACTCCCTTCTCCTCCACCCTCCCTCTTCTGATAAAAAGCATAGCAACAGGAGGTGGAAAGATGGCTCAGGGATTCAGAGCATGGGCTGCTCTTACAGAGGATCTGAGTTCAGTTCCCAGTACTCATGTGGCAGCTAGCAATCATCTATAACTCCAGTTCTGGGGGATCCAATGCCCTCACTCACACACATAAAATAATAAAAATAAAAATTTTAAAGCAAAGCAGTACAATCCAGGAAGTTAGCTCAGTGAGTAAGAGTACTTGCCATGAAAGCAAGAGGACCTGAGTTTAAACCCCCAGCACTCATGTAAAATCTGGGCATGGCTGTGCCTTCCTTGTAACCCTAGAGTTGTGTGTGTGTTAGGGGTGGATATAGATAGATCTCAGATACTCACTGGCTGGCCAGCCTAGCAAAAACAGTGAGCTTCAAGATCAGTGAGATACTCTGCCTAAAGTAAAATAAAATAAAATAAAATAAGGGGCTGGAGAGTTGGTTTAGTGGTTAAGAGAACTTGCTATTCTTGCAGAAGGCCCAGGTTCAGTTTCCAGCACCCACACAGATGCTAGCAACCACTTGTAACTCCCGTTCCTGGGGATTCAATGCCCTCTTCTCGCCTCCACAAACGTTGCATTCACATAGTGCTCTTAAATACATGCAGGCAAAACACTTATACACACAAATTTTTAAAAAATTTTAATTGTAAATAAAATTAAATTTAAAAGTGGAGCATGATAGAGCAAGACAATTGACATCCTCTTCCGGTCTCCAGGTGTGGGTGCACAGATGCAGGCATTCTGCTCACCCCCAAACCAAAATCAAAGCAATAGAATACAGAAATGGATCTCAAACTGAGCACACAACTTGTTAGCACCATCAGCAAGGATAAGTTGTGGCCACAAGTCACAGGAAATTCAAAATAACAGTGGCTTAAATAAGATATATATTTATGTCTCTGTCACTTAAAGAACCCAAATAGGAACTTAAGACCATTATGGCCTTGGGTCTGTCAGAGGTACCATCCATCCCTCTGCTTCTTTGTATACATCCTTGAGCTCATGAGCCAAAATGGGTGCCCCCGTGTTTCAGGAGGCTATGATGGTGGAATGGGCAAAAAGGAAAAGAAAGAACACTAGACATTGTCTGGACAAACAATGCTTTTTGAACAGCGATTCATAACTCAGTAGTGGATCATAAAATCTATATAATAGATAAGTTCCAGAAATGAAATCAAATAGAAGGTATGAGTATGCCATACAGCAAAGAAATTTCTACATAAAACTTTGGTCTTAGAAAAACATGTGTGAGTGTGTATGTGAGGTATATATAATTTGATATGTATTTTTAGGGGGGAAATGTTGTCAAAGCATTCAAAGCCTCTATTGTAAAGAAAATTTCTAGAAACTGCCTACTTCTGTTTCATTCCATTGGCTAGCTCTTACTCACCTGGTCATTCCAAACTGCACAAATGACTAGGCAATATACTCTTTCTTAGAGGCAGTCACTTGTCTGACAAAAATTAAAGATTTCTTAGCATTTGAACTGTTGCGGGCAGGAACCACTGGGAATGTAGCTCAGCAGCAGAGTACAAGACTTTGGGCTCAGTCCTTAGCCAAAAAGCAATATCCAAAGACAGCTACGAGTTTCTACCACTACTCAGTCATTGCTACTACTGTGTGCTGTTGTCAACACTAGTGGATACTGCTGACTGTAAGCCATCTCTTTCAGCCTTTGGTAGTTTTACATGGTGTTGACAAGTTGTGAGTGACCCCTCCCCCAAGGTCTAGATACAAATTCTCCTTTGTCTCTTAGTTTTCTTGTCCACGAAATAGGGATATTAGCAATGTCTTCTTCATCAAATTTTTGTAAGGATTGAATGAGGATGACAGTGCCGGTGTGTAACTGGCCTCAAATATGCCCCACAGAAAGAGAATCTGGGATGCCTTGAGTCCTGAGGTGACCTATGCAGAGGAGCAGCAGTTTGGAGGGACACTGCTCCTAGCTAGCGTTCTGATGCTGGAGTACTTGCTAAATATGGAGAAAATCACATCTGCTGCACAGTAGCAGAGAAGACCTGGGTCACGCACATGATGCCAGCCATCAGTGAGGAACAGTAGAGAACTATTTAGAAGTTCTGAGGAAGACAATTGAGGGGTACCGACAGAGTTGAAATAAAGCTGGAGTTTTACACTGAGCTTGATGAGCCCTACACTTGTTCATTGACTCAGATCAATGAACGATCAAAAGAGGGAGGACTGTGAACTTAAACGCCTTTTTGACTATGACATAAACCTTTTCTCCATTTGCTAATACTGCAGAGAGACAACAAGAGTTTTACAAATAAGAAATCACATTTAAGTTGAATGCATTTTCCAAAGGAAAATTATTGTCGCACTGTTTCATTAAAATTGCATGATGTTCTTCCCTCTGCATGTTCTGATTACACCTTTTAACACTAATTAAACACCCACCATGTGCTAAGTGGTAAGCAGAGCATATGACTAATATGGGTTTTGTTCTCATGGTGCGAGGCAGAAAACTCAATGGCTATCTCAACAGGAAGAGTGAGGATGAATTTGATGTTTTAATATTAATCTTATTGACATAGTACTTTCAGGGGAAATCGTAAAGTTTCCATAATTGGAAGTATGAAAACAGAATAAAACTTCATCTATTGAAGAAGAAAGTGGACAGTTTATCTAGGTTCCTTCCTTGTCTCCAAGGACCATTTATGCACCTAAACAAGAGGTCGCTTTACCCAGGACATGTATCCCACATGACTACTTAACATGTGTATATTATCTGGTTGCTCTCTGCAAGCACTGCACATGATCTGGAAATGTTCTGGAAATGTTTACTAGTCTCTCAAATACATTCATTCATTCATTCATTCATTCATGTATTTCTTAACTCAACAAATGTTTATTAAGCCCCTACTATGTGCAATTTCCTGCCAATAAGTAAGGTATTAAAAAGGCTAAGAACAAAGTTGCTTTTCCACTAAGGAAGAGGCCACCCTCTAAGAAAGATGGTCAGTGCTGAGATAACCAATGGAGAGAAAAAAGTAATGCTCAGCACAAGCTAAGCAAGGTCAGGAGAGGAGGAGTCTACCTCATCTGGGTTTCCTTGTGGAAGTGATTCCAGATGAATCTCCAAAAATCAGAGTGCCTTAGTAGGCAGGTGGATCCACTGGGTTGAGACAGCATAGTGTAGAACCAGGAAGTGAGATGCAGAGATGGAAGTAGCTGATTTGGTTTGTGGCATAGGATGGAGATTTAAGTTTGCATTGGCAGGAGGGTGGTGAGGGAAACAGAGAGGTAAAGTTTAGACCCAAACTCTGAAACTCTATGTGCTTAAAATTTTCAGTTTCATCCTGAAAAAAACATGGCATCATTGTTAAACATCTGAGACATGAAATGACATTCCGGTTCAAAAAGAGAATTCAAGAATGACTCTAGGGCTGGCGAGATGGCTCAGTGGTTAAGAACACTGACTGTTCTTGCAGAAGACCCGGGTTTGAATCCCAGCACCCACACGGCAGCTAACAACTGTCCATAACTCCAGTTCCAGGGGATCCGACAGCCTCTTCTGTCCTCCGTGGGCATTGCATGATGTGGGTGCACTTACCTACATGCAGGCATAACACTCATACACATAAAATAAAAATAATAAATTTTTAAAAATTATTTTTAAAAAAAGAATGACTCTAACTTCAACCTTGACACCCTCGGGTTGCCCCTGTGTGTCCCCTTTCCCCAGAGTGACCAGGCAGGAGCAGGTCTGGTAGTCAGCACTGTGGATTGAAGAGAAGAATGTCACCATGAAGATACCTAGTGCAGAGAGAATTATCCAACTTTGTACTTGGTTATATACTGAAGGAGTTAGTTCAGCATGGCTCATTAAACCCTGAGACCCTAAAGGGAGGAATCTGGGGTCAAGAATGGATTTTAACAGGCCAGGAAAAGCTAGAGTGATGGATGGCAGGTGTGAGAAGGATCCTGCGGGCTTGTTTTGGAGCCTTGCCTCCTTCTCACCATCTTAATATAGCGTTAACAAGGGGCTACTTGGGCACTTAGAAGCTCTTGACCCTTGGAGCTGTAGGCCAAGTTACAGTGTTCAGTATACATAGCCCCTACAGTAGGAAGTCTAGAATTCTCCACTGTTGTGGGACATCAATACAAAAAGAGCAATGCTCTGAAAGCACCCTGTGTGATGTCTGCCCTTAGTAAAATTCCTCACTTGGGTTACTTGTTCTTATAGATGCTAGTTCAATGTCTGCCCTTGGCACTAAGCAGTAAGCTCTTAAGAACAGGGAGTGTGCCTGTGACAGGCACTCACTAGCATGTAGCGAAATCCCTGGTATGAGTACATAATGAAGAATTGTAAAATTTGAACCTGGTTTGCTCATTTGCCATTAAGTTACTCATTTAATAATTCAAGTTCAAGTCATCCAGATGACATTGATAAAATACAGAATGTATACAGTCTTTTTGATCCGTTGGGCCATTTGGAGTACAGTTCCTGTATTTTGGCTTTATACAGGGGTGTGCTTGTGGCTTCGTTTTTCTGCTTGATCCTTCCTTTACAAAATGGATTTGATCATAATACCTACTTGCTATTATGAGGCAGGACAACACTGTAATATAGCGAGATGATCTGGATTTCAGCAACGGCCTCCTATTTTACTACTGAAACTTTGGACAAACTGGATCTTTCTGCCACAAAGTAGTATTTGCCAGATACGACAATGCAGTTGTACATGTTAACTCACAGTGGCTGGGAATGTATACATAAGACCCGCAAAAGATCAAGTCAACCAGAATCCCAGCATGGATGAGGAAGAGGCTCAGGAAGTTCCATCTCTATCTAAGAAGCTTCTGGCAATTGATGGCTGCTTGGGGGAGGGACGGTCGATTTTCTTCACGGATGTGGGCCCTGGAAGGCTACCCATGCTCCAGTAGATGATGCCACATCCATGCTCATATAGGCATGCTAAGTGGACACAGTGGATATTAGAGGAAAAGAAGAAGGAGGGGGGGGAGGGGGAGGAGGAGGAGGAAGGGAGCATATGAAGTTGGAAGGGAAAAGTGTTGGGGGGATAGGGAAGGAATTGGAGGGGAGGAAATGGGGGTTTATCAAGATACATTGTAAGTATGTATGAACATTAAATAAAATGTTTTTAAAACCTCAATCTTGCTAAACTTCCATTTCCTAATCTGTACAATGTTGATGATTATATCTATGTAACAGTTTCCTTGAAACAATAAAATGAAATATTCATTTTAAAGACAGCATAGTACCTAAACCTAGTGAGGGCACAATAGATGCTAGCTATTATTATCATAACTCAGAAGGCTTTAGTGATTAAATAAGACCCTTCCATTCGAAACACAGCACCATGTCTAGAACTGGGTAACAACCCCCAAAATGCCAGCCATTAACATTATTTCCACGTGTATTACTGTTTCCTGACACAGCGCTGACTCTGGAGAGCCTTTGCTTTGTTCCATCTCTCCTGTTGTGGCCTGCACGCAGGTTGAAACCCCTAGGTGCTACCCCAATTCCTCTGTTTCTACTTTTTGCCTCCAAGCCATTGAGCACACACAGAGCAGGTAGTACAGCCCTTTGCTTGTAGTAGATGCACATCTTATGGTTGCTTGGATTTGATTTCCTATTACTCTGAAACCTGTTTTTAGAAAACATTTAAACTTCAGTGAGTTGAAAATAATTACTTTGTTTACTTCATCTAGCCAAGGGGTCACCAAGACCATGGAAAAATAGTATTTTGATTTTAGAATAAGGGAAAGGCCAGCTCAGAGCCTGTTGTGGCTTGAACACTTGGTCTGCAGGTATTGGAGATGGTTGGGTAGATTATGGAACCCTTAAGGGGTGCGGCCTTGCTGGAGGTAGTCGGCATGGGCTTCAAGAGTTTATAGCATTGTCCACTGCCTGCTCTCTCTGCTTCCTGTGTGTGGTTGAGGTGGGCTCTCTCAGCTTTCTGTTCCAGCTATCTGTTGCCATGACTTTTCCTCCATTATGGATTCTAGCCCTCTGGAACTATAAGCCAAAATAAACTTTCTTTCTTAAGTTGCTTTTGGTCAGAGTGTTTCATCATAGCAACAATAAAGTAACCAATAGAGTCTATTCTTCGTTTTTTAAAACTCCCTAAGTTATGCTTAAGTTATTACTATTGATGTTTATTATGCAATAATTAGGAGTCTGGCTACAGCCCTGAGTATGTTTTATTTTAAGTAAAAACTTACATCATATTTTCCTATAGGAATTTCAATGTCTTCTTTAAAACTATTTAGATACATTTGAGCTGCAACTTATTTTAGTCAATGAATCCGTGAGAAGAGTCTCTGTCTAAAATCCATCCTCCAGGCAGCTACAGTAGAACCTTGTGAAAATGTCATTCCCCTGCTTAAATGGCTCCTTCAATGGCTCCTTGATAAAATCCAAAGCCTTTGCTCTCATCAACACCCTTATCTGCTGCCCCTCTCACTGCTGCTGTAAATCTCAAAATTCTAGTTCCTTTTTTCAGTCTGTGCCTTTCATCTTTGTATATTTTTAAAATACTTTTCTCTCCTCCAGGATGTTTAGTTCTTTTCCTCTTATTTTTTTCTGATGGCCCTTTATCCTTGGAGACTGCCAAGTCCACCAGGGAGGTTTCTGTGGCCTTCCTCCTAGCTTAGGGCAAGTACCCTTCCCATAACACCAGGCTCCTAACTGCTTCTCTAGAGCTTTCCATGTTGTTTCATGAACTCAGCAATTATTTCTTGAGTACTTACTGTGCCAGACTCTAAGGATGTATTGATGGAACCCACAAAACTCTTTACCTTGGTAGATTTTCAGTCAATTAAGGAAGCAAATTCACATTGCATTTAGCCGGTAGGTATGTAAACAATAGGGAGGGTGAGGGAATTCCTGGAAGGAGGATCATGAGAGGTACAGCGGCAATCGCATGGTTAGGGAGGACACTCCTCCTATCTGTGCACGGGCAAGAAGTGAGGGGAAGAGATAATCTCCATGAGTTCCTCGCATTTCTGCAAGCCTTGTAAGGAAGCAAGGTACTAACTTCTTTTTGTTCTCAAATGTTTGCTTAGCCAACAGCCTTGCCAGCTACAGATAATTTCCCTTTGAAGCCAAGGGAAAATTTGCTTTGGGTCTAGTATATTATAGATAACTCCTCAGGCAAAGAGTATTTTTTGTTTGTATTCCATTAAAAAGATGTAGGCTCTCTAAGCTTGGAGTTTCTGTCATTCAGTGTCGCCTGCTGTAAGAAGGTGTCATCTGGCCCTCTTCACATTGCTGTGTGGGAAGCAGGTTTTGTAGGATGTGCACAAATGCTTGCCCTCTGCCTACTGTAGCTGTTGCTGTGAGCAATAAAATCCTTCATCATTAGCCCAGGTGTCTCATATCTTTGGCCAGCTCCATGAAGTTATAGGAGGCTGACTCGCTGGCTTGCAAATAGGGTAAAGTCTCAGCTCTTTCACTGTTCTGGATGATAGGTATTCAGAAACAGAGCATTCGGGACACCAGACACAGCAAGTGGAAAGGCTCAGATTTTCTACCTTAAAATCCTTTGCCTTTTCCAGTGATTATAAGGTTCTCAAGGACAACCATCCTTATTTACTTTGGTATCCTTATGACCCAGCAAAATCACTAGTACATGCATGTTTCAAGCATGCTTGCTGAAACAAACAGGAAAAAAGTAGTTGGTGTCTTGCAAATAAAGATATTTGCAAGGTGGGACTCCAGGGGGCAGTGCCAGCTATCATAGTTCTTTGTCGTGTTCTCACTCATGCGGATACATAGGAAACATGGCTACAGAATCACCCAGATTTGGGTTTCTTTCTATCTCAGCTCTACAGATTTCTGACTAGAATTTAGGTGAAGTTCTCTAACCTTTTAGAGACTCAGTTTCCTGCGTTTGAAATTGTAATACTCTTGTCTTCTCTGCTTTGATCCTAAATAATAGGACATAGGAAGCGTATTAAGAGTTGACAGAATGATATGCTGTGTACCATATACAGCACTCAACCCACAGTCTCAGAAACATCTACCTGATCTGAAAGGAAATGGTGAATCCAATGATTTATTAGATCAACAGGAAGAATGTGGAATGCAAGGAACGTCTGTGTTCCAGGACTCAGTGTAGGCCACCAGTCATTTCTGCTTACTTGCAGTAAGTCTCACTGGCTGAGATCTGTGGCTTTGTAGAAGTTGGAGAGAAAGTGCTTTCTGGTTTCTGTGTTCTGACTCTTAGGTTCTGTTTTCCTGAGTACCCCAAGTCCACTCAGTACAGTTGTGGCCAGTTACTGCTTGAATGGTAAGTCTGCCTGCAGCACTATGCTGAGGATTTGTTAACTTGGGCCTTAATGCCACCTCAGTACATGTACAGGGGAATCATGGTGGCTTGGAGACTCCACACTACATTCGTCTAAATCAGGACAAGAGCACCTCATAATAACACAACATGGTGCTTCTGTGTGGTGAGCCTCTTGACCAAGGAGTTCCATGAAGTGGCTTCATACCTCCGGAATACTGATGAGCAGACAGTTGGATAAGGACTCATGGTTCTTTCTTCAGCAGTCAAGGAGCAAAACTGTTGATGCAGCTTCTTACACAGAGTTAGTAACTCATGGCTCTCCCTTCCTTCCTTCCTTCCTTCCTTCCTTCCTTCCTTCCTTCCTTCCTTCCTTTCTTCCCTCCCTCCTTCCTTCTTTCCTTCTTTCCTTTGTTGTTTTTGTGTTTGTAAATTTTTTAAAAATATTCTTTGTATGTGTATGTCTGTTTAGCCTTGCCTGCATGTATGTAAATTCATCCATGCTTGCAATTTCCACAGAGGCCAGAAGAGGGTGTCAGATCCCCTGGAACTGGAGTTACAGATGGTTGTTAGCCACCATGCAGGTGCTAGGAACAAAAATCCAGTCCTTTGTAAGAGCAGCTAGTGCTCTTAGTCATGGAGTCATGTCTCCAGCTCCTTGTTTTTTGTGGGTTTTGTTTGTGTGTCTTTGTTTTGAAACAAGATTTATCTAGCCCAGATTGGCCTGGGTGACCTTGAGCTTCTGATCATCCTCTCCCCTCCTCCCAAATGCTGAAATCTCAGGCGTGTGCCACCATGTCCAATTTATGTGATATTGGGGATCAAACTCAGAGTGTCAGGCTTAGTAGGCAAGAACTCTGCCAACTGAGCAGGTGCCTGTCCCTCACCCCCCTGTGACTTTTTCTAATATCTTCCCCCAGTTCTTTGGGTTAACATTTCCTAGGTTTCCAATTTTGTGTGTGGAACCATGCTAGGCTCATAGTTCCTGACAGGTGGCTAATCATTCACTTAGAGAAATTACTAAGATGGAAGGTGTTTGCCAGTGGACAAGCACAGGGCTGCATGCTAAGTGCTATGGCTGCAGAAGAGGAGTTGTACATGGGTTTCTAACCCAGTGACAAGCAGGTTACAGGGCCATTCTGGGGAGAAAGGAAGGCCATTGAAATCGGTCTTCTAGGCACAGAGGCACAGGTGTGACCCTCTTACCAGTTTTTTTCTTTTTTTTCTCCACTTTTAATATTAAATTTATTTTAAGACCTCCTCCTTACAATTTCCAGAAAGAAAATAAAAAAGAAACAGACTTTGTCTCAAACATGTAAATAGTGGCTGGAATTGAAAGCACAGCCAGTGGCATTGTCACAGAACGTCAGCCATCCCAGGGCACTTCAGTATTCCTGAGGAATAAGCATGGTTTCTTTCCTCCTTCTGTGATGTTCTCACATAAGTCACTATTCTGACATATTTTCTATGTACAAGCTATGGAGACTGGAAGGCATGCTGACAGTTGGAGTAGGCCGTCCCCAATCTCACACCAGAACCTTTTAAAGAAGGCGAGGAAAAAAACAATTCCTAATCCAAAACCAGTGCCTAGCTTCACCACCGCACCTGCCATGCACCAGTCCCACTTCCTGCTGAGGTCTGACTCTGACATGTTCCCTACCCGCAGCTCTGGCTTCTCTCATGACTGTCCGCTGCCTCCACCAACTCTCCACAAATCTCTCTTACCAGTATTTTCATCATTTCATAGTTAAAGTAGTTACATAGCTAATAGTGTCTTCTTTGTATAGAATGGATGATTGAACTTGATCTTTACAGTTACTTTGAGACAAAAGGTAGGAACATGCTGAATTTGGAATGAGAATTCTTAAAGTCAAGTTGGTCTGGGTTTTGGTGATAATCTGTCAGGCCACAGTTTCTATGCATTCCTCTCTTCTCTCTGATTGGCTTTCTTAGCTTATTCATGATGTTTGCTCCCTCATATTTACTCAGGACTATGCTAAGAGCATTATGTGCCTGCCCACAAAAATCTTGGGTGTTATAGTTTACATTGTATAGATGAAGAAACTGAGGCAACAAGAAGTTATGCTTCCATGGAGGACCCATGTATTGTTTTTGGAATCCAAATTTATGTTTGGGGTCTACACTCTTAATAAATAACTGTGTGTCCATACACATGTATACATGTACAGACATACATATTCGTATATACTCTACTACCATTTATATATACATGTACATACACAGAAATATGTATCTTTGAGATATATTGCCACATATATTTATATATATAAGCATATATGCACACACATTCATATGACTATGGATTCCCTGATATAAACATTAAGGGAATCATGGACCTCTATCACTTCCCATGACCTTTTAGGTTCAACTATCACTAATCAATTGTTTTTTCCTCCTAATATTTGTTTTTCATTGTTGTGGTTCATTTTGGGGGGTTGTTATTGTTTTGTTTATATATTTTGAGATAAAGTCCTGCTGTGTAGATGAGGCTGTCCTCACATGTGCGGTGATCCTCTTGCCTCTCACTCTGGAGTGCTGGGATTACACGTGGTGCCACTGCACCTGGCTCCCCCTCCTAGTACATCTCAGTAAAATATTTGAGAGGAAAGATTTGTTTCAGCAAAGATTTTGCTACAAATGTTGTAGACTGGCTACCTTGATGGCACACACTCACCCCAGTTCAATCAGTTGCCTTACCAGAAATCCATTATTAGTGCTGAGCAGGGGTTGGTGGTATTGGACCACTTCACAGATAGGGACTGGACAAATTAAGGATCAGTTGCTTATCAGGTGACACACTTTGAACAGTATGTGTGTATATGAATGTTCTCTCGGACATGAGACTAGCAGTTCAGAGACTGCAACATGATGTTTGAAAACCTGGCTTGCACACTGACACTTCCATTTAAAATGTGTATTACTTTGGGCAAGTAACTATTTCTTTGGGGATTTTTTTTTCCCATTGGTGACATAAGAATAGCTACCCGTTCTTCCCTGTGTATTGAGAACCTACTAAGATAAATGCTAGAACTGTGGGATCCATAAGTCACCATCCCAGGACCCTCCTTGTAGCTAGCAGATGCACAAGATTCATGGAGAAGGTGAAGGTAGCATCACATCCAGAGAGTCCCTGTCAGCATAACTGGGTTAGAGCACAGGGTCTACAGTGTATTCAGAGTGCCCCAAGACTCACAAAGTAACTGGAGGACCACATTCTAACAAACACCAGGGTAGAGAAAATAGAGATTTCAATGGACAATCCAGAGACATTTGTTAAATGTTAAAAGTAGAGAGAAGGGAAGTGAGACGTCAGGACAATGTTTTTTGGAGGTATCAGTCCATGGGGCAGAGGGGTAGAATATGCTAGAAGGGCAGACAGGCCAGAGCACAGAAAGCCTTATTTATGGTATTACCTTTACTTCACTACGATGGGAGCATCAGAGAGATGTTAGGTTACTGTGCCACAAATTCATGTTTGACTGTTTGAGATTTGGGTACCAGAGTAGGTAGTACAGCATTGAGGATGCAGAGACCCAGGATGACACAGTGGTCCTCATACATTGCTCTGGGTGAAGAGAAACTGAAGCCATCCAGTGGAGAGCAGATGGAGAGTAGGAAGGTGTAAGAAGCTGGGGTGCACATAGAGAGTGAGGTACTTAGATTGGAGTGTGGATAGCATCCACCCAGGTCTATAGTCACATACACACTTAAGTGAAATATAGTAGCAAGCACTGTGAGCTTCTGTTCATGTCTATCTAGAAGACAGTAAACAGCTAGAAAACAAATCTCGCTTTGTATATAAGTATACAAAACTCTGGTGTTTGGGGCATGAGCTCAAAAACAATCTTCAAAGTGAAGAAACAGTGACATGGATTAAAAGCCCAAGAAATAGGACCTCAAGATATAGCAAATATCAAAGATGGGCAATGAAGGAGAGGACAGTTAAAGGGGTTTCAGAAGGGTACTCTGGAGATGAGTTGCAACTTGGTGATGGTAACCAGGAAGAACCTAACACATTAATCCCAGCTGTCATTATCTTTGTTCTTTTTTCTTCCACTTGCCACATGGGTTAATGTGTCTTGTCTCATTTATTAACTGAACAACGGTATAATGATGCAGACAGAAGTTTGGGGTTATCTCTGAAAAAGAGTAGCTCAAACACACAGGGGCTTTTTACCCCATTTCCCAGGACATAGTATGTGTCCGTGTGGATGGCGCCAAGGTGACAGAGGTTAGCTCTCGAATTCAAGAAGCCTACCCTAGTACCACTGTGTAAAATAAACATCACAGATACTAAATGATGGTTGTACCAAGATTTGAAGGAGTCTGTTATGAGGGTCATAGAGAGTGTCACGCAACAAAAACGACATGGATTGAGGAATTTAGACTAGAGAAATGATACCAGTGATAAGAGAAGCTGAGT
>NW_008336313.1:4828572-4833771 GCF_000622305.1 Nannospalax galili | reverse complement strand
ATACAACCTATCTTAATCATAATATATCCTCACTTATAAATAATTTACTACTGCATTCTTTTTAATTCATCTTTATTGAATTTTTGTGAATTTCAGCAATGTAATTTGATCCCCCATAACTGCACCCCCCCTTACTTCTCTCTCTCTCTCTCTCTCTCTCAGAGAGAGAGAGAGAGAGAGAGAGAGAATGCGCCTGTAGAGGTCAGAAGTTGACCTTTCCGTGTAATCCTCAACCAGTCTCCACATTATTATTACTTTGTGTGTGTGTGACAGGATCTCTCACTGAGCCCAGAGCTCAGTGATTGCTTGATTATACTGGATCCACCTACCTCTGCCTTCCTCTTACCCCATCCCTAGTTATGGAGGAAAGTCACCATGCCTGACTTCCACTTAAGTGTTGGAGATCTGAACTCAGTTCTCACGCTTGTACCTACCTGGCATGCACCTTTCTCACTGAGCCTTCTCCTCCTGGCAGAAGCTGAGTTCTTAATACAATATAATCAAAGAGAGAAAATGGAAACCGGTCACTGACAGGAGAAAAAGCACTAAATAGCGTTCTACTTCTGCTAGTCTTTGGTAGGTAGTCCTGGGCAAGTCCCTTAACATGTGTGTTCCAGGAATCTAGCAGAGGCAAATTCATAGCCCGCGGGACAGAGAATAGCTGCCTTACACACTCCAGCATACACAACGCCTCCCTCTTGTTCCAAGTGCTTCCATAGGGTGGCTTCTGGGAGAGTTTGAGCCAGGATTCAGCAGCAACAGGAAGGTTAACCCTGCCCTCCCATGCTGGGAGAACAGGTGTGTGTTATGGACTCGGCTTCTGTTTTGTTTTCCTTTTTGTTTGTGATGGAATGCGATGGTTTTCCAGAGAGAGACAGAAGGAACGTCGTGGAAGTTCAGAGCAAAGATCTTGGAGTCAGGCTTGTGCTTAAATTCTGGGTCTGCAGCTTACCCCTGGGTGACCTTCAGCTATTTGCTGCACCTCCCTAAGCCTCAGTCTTTGTTATCTAAAAATTCGGGATCACGATACCGACTTTCTGGGGATGTCCTGGGATTAAAGGCTAATGTATGACCTGCACTGGATGTAGACCCCAGAGTACAGTGCCGGGCACACAGGGACTGGTTTACAAAGCAAGTCCGCAGCTCCCACGAGGGCGAGCTATTGTTAGTTAAAACAGGGAGGAAAGGGAGGTGACGCTCAAACGCCAGTCGCCTCCTCCCCCAAATCTCTGCCAGGCTGAAAGCTAGAGTCCTAAAACTTAAAAGGGACTTTGGGTGGGTGGGACCTGGAACGCGTGGGAGCCGGGATCCCTCCTGTGAACCGCGGCGGGGAGAGGGGCGGGGGGCTGCGGGACCACCAGGAGGTCCCAGAGGTTCCCCTCCCAGGCCAGGCAGGTCGGCGAAGCCAGGCTGGTCCTGGGGGCGTCGCGAGGCGGGAGCCGGGCAGCGAGAGGAGGGGCAAGCGAGGGACTTTCCCCGCCCCCCTCTCCTTCCATAAATCACCGCAGCCGCGGTGGCGGGGCCGGGAAGTGCACGGAGCCGGAGCACAGCGTGGTGGCACTAGACACCTCCCTTCCCCTCGCCGCTTTCTTTTCTTTCCTTTCTTTCACTTGGGTTTTTTAAGCCTCCCTCTCCGTGGCCGCCGGGTGCCTGCCCCAGCAGCCCGCCGCTCCTCCATCGGTGGCGTCGCCGCCCTCGCCCCGGCCGCGCTGAGACTCGGGGAAGCGAAAGCGCCGCTCGCTGCTCCGTCCGTCCGTTCTCAGCCCGGGCCTGCGGGTGCCGCGGTCTCGGAGCCTCCTGCCCCGGGGCGGTGCGCGCGGAGATCCCGGGGAGCCCGGGAGAGCTCCGGTCCTGCCCGCCGCCCGCGATGGTGGCCGCCGGCCCGCCGACGCTGCAGCCCGGCGCCCCCTAAAGTTTGCTTGCCGCCGCCGCGGAGCCGGAGGACCAAAGTTTGGCGGGGTGCTGCGAGCGGGCCCGGGGCGCACCTTCCCGCGCGCTCCTGGCTGCCCGGCGCTTGGAGCCTGTCGGCGGGGACTGGCGGGACGCAGCATGGCCCGCGAGTCGGAGGAAACGGAACCAGCGGCGCCGGCCGCCCTGTCCCGCCGCAGTCCCGGCTGCCCTGGCTGGCCCCGGGCTCCGCGGCCGCCGCTCGGGCTGCTCTGCCTGGTGGCGTGTTGGCTCCTGGGCGCTGTGGCCCACGCCGACTTCTCCATCCTGGACGAGGCGCAAGTGCTGGCGAGCCAGATGAAGAGGCTGGCGGCCGAGGAGCTGGGGGTCGTGACTATGCAGGTAAGGAACCCCTCGGGCCGCCCCGCCTTTGCCCTCTGCGCTGAGCCCCTCCGCGGTGCAGCGACCGCCCTTGCCTGCAGAGCCCGAGGTGCTCGGGACCCCATGCCTTCTGCACATCCAGTTCTCCCCTGAAGTCATCCTCCCCTGCCCTCCTCGACGACCCCTCCTGCCCTCTGCCCCGCACCCACTTTCCCCAGCACAGCGCCCCTCTGCTGAGCCCCGGTCTCCAGCCTCCTCGCACCTCCTTCCCGGGTTTGCACACATTTCCTCCGCAGACTTGTTTTACCGATCACTCCTACAAACTCCCCTTCCCTCTTTGTGTCCCAATCCCGAAGCAACCTGTCCAGCTAGGCTCCGGCGATTTTCTATGCTCCCCCCACCCCCTGCCCTCTTGACCACCTCCTAGTGTCCTCGAGGCCGAGGCGCGCGGGTGGGCGCGTTGGGGGGGGGCGGGTAGCAGCGTTGCCGGGGCCTTTGGGCGGCGGGGTCCCGCTCCTGCTCCGCTCTCTGCCGTCTGGGGGAGGGGCTGGCCTGGCAGATCCCTGGTCTGGGTCCCTCTGGGGGACTCTTTTTGTTGCTTTCCGCTCCTGCGGCCCTCAGTCGTGTGCTGTCCGCGGTTATTTTTGGTTTGTGTGTGTCCTTGCGGGGAATAAGAGGGGTGCCAGGTGAACTGGTTTCCCATTGTCCCACTTGTTTACAGTGTCAGTCCTCCCCAGGGTAGAAAAAGGGGGTGTGTGGAAAAATTGCCCTAGGCTGGTAAGGAATCTTGAGGATTCTTCTAATAACCCACAGTGGTTAAAAATTGCTAGACAGCAGCCACCTGGAGATCCTATCGCGCCGTTATTTTGTTCTTCTTGGTGGAGAAGGCCCACTCAATTAGGAGCCGAGATGACATTCCGAGTCTCAAACCTGTGCTGTAACATCCTGACACAAAATAACCAGGTTCTCCTAATTCTGTGCCTTCCAGAAATGTGGTCTCAATAGGTTTCTGATTTCTAACCTAGGCTGACCACCTCCTACGGGACGAGGTGTTTTGAGTCACTTTGGGATTCAGGTTTCTGATGGCTTTCTGTTTTTAAAACCCTACTCCTACCCCAGCCTCCCAAGAGGTTACAGTTTTTCTGAAGCAAGTTTCAGGCATCTTCTACCCCTGTTGATACTTTCCCTCCCGACCTGGGGAATCTGAGGGGAGGTTGGTTTGCCGACGGGTAATTTTACATTTATTTGCAGAAACCTGGCCCCTAAGTGCTGTAAGAGTGGGATTTTCTTCATTTGCATAATAATAGCTACTCTTTTAAGGTAGTCATTTGTTTCGCTTTAAATCAGCTCCAGTCTAGGTGCAGATTTAATTTTTCCATATGCATTTCCTGATTGCTGACTTGCTGACCTCTTAGGAGTGAACCTACTTTTGCAGCAGATGAAAGACTTCCAGATTTGCTTTGCATTGGTGAATGTGTTAATTCAGACACAAACAGAATTGTGTTTCCCCACAGAGGCTCCTCTTTTATCAAAAGAGATTTCATGTCTTGCAATTTGGGGGTTTGCTTTTAAGATTAGGCAGGCTTTGCCACCTTCACCCCATCTCTAGGGCTGCACTAGGGGTAGCACCCTCCCCCTTCCCGTAAGCTAAAGACTTGCTATTTCTGAGATACTGACAGCAGTTTTACTGTTTCTCACCCTGTCCTTGACAAAAGGTGAAATCGGATCGACACATTGTCATTCAGGTAGGGATGCAAAGCAAATGTAGTTTTAAAAGGCTTCCCTGTTGAAAAGGAGACACTTTAGAAAAAAGCTTGGGTCAGAGGGGGGGTTTGTGCCCAAATGGCCCTTTATCTCCTCCCAACTGGCGCCTCTCTGACACCTTTGCAAGTTCCTTGTGGAAAACGGCCTCCTGTGGACAGGGTTTTGTCTGACAAAATGTAAAGTGGCTTCTCTCCATTTTTTGAAAGGAGAGGCGCTTACTGTTTTTAAATTCCCCTTCTTGAGCTGTACATCGATCTGCCACTTACCTCTCTCTGGGAAATTGGGGAAAGAGTCTCCTTTTAATTTAGTTACACTGCCGGCTTTGGGGGGGAGGGAGACATTTGTGCATAATAAAAATCCAATTCTCCTCAGTTTTCTGGCTCTTAGCATAAAACTCCTAACCCTCACATTCTCTGCTGTAATGCTTTAGGGACTGTTGGGTGGGTCTGAAACTAATGTGGGCTAGTTGTTTAGAGTGAAGATGATGTTGCTTCCCTTTCAGAATGTTGGAGTTTGCAGATATAAACCCAGCTGGCAGTTCAGAGACAAATAGCCCTTGTGAACTTTGAGGTGAACTGGAAGGACTTTCATACACAGACCCTTGGGGCAGGGAGGTTTTGCCCCTTTGCTGGAAGAGGGTGTCTTCCTTCATTAAGGGATTGATTCCTTTTATTTGACCTTGGCATTTTAGCCTAGTGTAAGCCTTTTCAGATAACGTTGAATTTTAAGAGAAAAATTCTGTAGATCAGTTAACGTTTTTGAAGCTAGTGTTCAGACTCTTATGTTGTTTCTGCTGTTGAAATTTTCCAAAGACAACTCTTCATTTTGAGAAACTGCCAAGTAGCCATCCATCCAGGCCTGCTGTTTGCAGCAATTCCAGTGGCTGTCCTGAGAAGCTGCGCTGGGTGGTTTCACAGAAGCAAGGCCATGCCATCTTTCAGCTCAAGACATGACAGTTCTTGTGCTTTGCCGATAGAGAAACTAGTCTGAGAAGCAGTCTATCTTACAAATTCTACTGGAAAAGTTTTCTAATGGAGGCTACCTACTCATGTTTTTGTTTTTAATGGTTTTTGTTCTTTTTCAACAACAAAAAAACTCATGTCTTAAAACGTGTTCTACCAACCAGTTTTGCCAGTGCTCTGGGAAAGCTGCCACTGAATACTACAC
>NW_008336313.1:4802506-4828427 GCF_000622305.1 Nannospalax galili | reverse complement strand
CCACCCCCGGCAGCAGACAAGGAGCCTGGGTAGAAGTCAGAAACCCGGTGTCTCCTCAGAAGTCCACTGAACTGAAGCTGTCTTCCGTGGTCTTAGGAGCAGAAAGGATGGTATCTGGGGAGACTTGTTTTTGCTTATTCATTCATGCAATAGGTTTTGGTTGAATGGTATCATATGCAGTCGAAAGAGCCCCATGTTATGTATCTGGAGACCTGGGTTCAAGTATTGCCACTTGCAGGCTGAATGATTTCATTTGTAAAATTGGTGACAGTGATTCTTCCTGGAGATCTGCTCTGTGGATGTAATGGCAATAGAATGCTTAAAAGCACTTGCTACTATGAAGCTTCGACTGAGAAATGTTTATGGATGTGGTAGTTTTAAAAAATGCATTTATCTTTTTTAATTGTATGTATATGAGTGTTTTCCCTGTGTATATGTAAGTGCAGTGCCCACAGAGGCCAGAAGAGGGCGTTGGATCCCCTGGAACTGGAGTTACAGACTTGTTAGCCACCAAATAGGTGCTAGGAACCGAGCCCCAGTCCTCTGCAAGAGGAGCCAGTGCTCCTGATCACTGAACCATCTCTCCAGTCCCGATGTGGTGCCTTTTAGATGGAGAAATAATAACTGAAAACGTACTGCATTTTGGACTCGGTCTGCAGGGGCTTACAAAAAGATGTTCCTGTACCACTCTTAAGGGGTTTACCTTAAGGAGGAAGCAAGATTGCACAGGTGAAAAATGATTAAGCAGCAAGGCCTGCTTCTTAGAAGGCATATCTACCATGGGAGCTATTTCACCAGGCTTTTATAAGGCCCATTGAAATTGAACATTATGTGACAATTGAGGCTTCCTAATAGCAAGGGCCTGGCTCATGGCCATTGTGCCTTGTTGTTAGCTCTAACACAGCTCTGCTGGACTGGGCATACTTGCTGTGAACTTGGCAGAAACACCAGCAGGTTGGTCAGACAGCTGCTGTGTTGGGCCTGGGAAGGGAAGGAGGAAGGGATTCCTTCTAGTTGTGCCAGAAAAAATACCAGAAGCACAAATTGGAGCTTCATCCCAATTGAAGGAAGAACAACAGCCAGGACTTCAGGGACAGAGGGCCTAGCTGAGGCCGAGGTGTCCATTGAAACACCATTGAGTGGTGCTGTAAACACCACAACTCACAGTGAAAGGAAAGCCTTCCTATGCGATGATACTGCAGTGTACAAGCTCATCAGTCATTTTTGCATATATCTACAAATTGAGGGACTTGGGTTAGACTTTGTTGATTTCAAAAGGTAACCAGGCCCTGGTGCATACACACAGTCTCTCAGCTGATGATGGAAATAGACACAAAAGGAATCCCGATAATGCTGAAGACCTAGAGGTATTAGAAGGCAGTACTGAGAACTGAACACAGCAGAGCTTTGCTTGAGCCCTGGTGATCAAGGAAGTCAGCTACTTTGACTTTGGCCTTTTCAGTGTAATGTCCATTCACAGAGGACACTCCTGAAAGTGGTGGCGTCAGCCTTCATTGTGAGGGTTAACAGATCAGTGGCCTTCAGACGGTTCTCATTCCTTTTGGTGGCACTGAGTGAGGTTGCTGGTGTATTTTGAGCCCCTCATGAGAAGGCTAGCTCTGAGTTTCCATGCTTTATCTCAGGGCTTTGGCCACCCAGGCATCACTGTGATGGCTGGGCGTAATGTGACTACAGTACAACTATAAGTCGGTTCACAGTTCTGTTTAGCTGAGGCCTACATTTTCTTGACTTGTATACCATCCTAGGCATAGCCTGGTTTTTAATGATTTCAGCGTTTGTTTACATACCATCGAATATTTTAGAGGACAAACATTACCTGTACTTGGAAATAATGTTGATTAATTGTATGCCTGCGTACAAACCTTTCTTAAAACATTTATTTTTATTTTACATGTATTAGTGTTTTGCCTGCATGCATGCAATTGTACCATGGCTGGGGAGGCCAGAAGAGGGTGTCGAATCCCCTGGAACTAGAGTTATTGCAGGTTATTAGCTGCTATGTGGGTGTTGGGAACCGAATCTAGGTCCTCTGGAAGAGCAGTCAATGCTCTCTAGCACCTGTGTAGAAAATCTTAAAGGGAAAATCATTGTTTCTTCCTTCTGGAGTTGAATATTTGGAATAGAGGAAAACTAACTCCGAGTTGAACTTAAGAATGAGCCCAGGGAAAACATATTGAATGACCTGGGCAGAGTCTTGTTGTTGTACGTGGTCCTGGCCCACTTCCTCTTCACTAATGCCTACCTTAGCTGGCATCTTTCCTCTCAACCGTTAGTTTCCTGCCAGTCCAGCCTTAGTCCACCTTGGGCTTGGGAAGGGGAAGGCCATGGTTTCACACTTCTTAACAGGTCGCTGCTGCTTCTGGTTGCTGCTTGCCAAGTTGATTCCTTGAGCCTAAGTGGGTGAGTGAGATGGGAGCCTTCCAGAACTACAATTTGGATATGAAGTGAAGTAAAATTCATTCTGAATCTTTGCGGGCTTCAGGTAAGAATTTACTGAGCTTCAGAATATCAAGGGGGCAACAGTGACAACAATTTTGACTCAGCCAATGATTGACTGTGTAACTTTCAGCCTGTTATTAAATCCCTCTGAACTTCAGTGTCTTGTCATTTCATGAGCTTCACAGAGGGAAATATATTTTAAAGATAAACAACAACAAAATTCTAGCACCGGGCCCAGCAGAAGAGCAGTCAATAAAGAGTAATATAAATGGAGAAGTGTGGTGTGTAAAGGCCAGAACACAGTAAACCTACAGCTTCTGCTAGACTGAAGCGCGAGTCTCTTCCTCAGAATCTGGGTTTTCGTTGTGGCCATCGCTCAGTCCCAGAGTTTCTCCAGTGTCAAGTTGCCAGACCACCCTCTGGGGTTTCTGAGGAAAATACTAAATGTGCAAAATTTTTAGTTATTTATTTACTCTTAAACTTGTTATTGCAAAGTTGTTTTTCTTAACTTACAAAACCAAAGAGAATAGTGTAAGAGCGCACACGTAGCTCTCGCTCACCCAGCTTAAATAGCTGATGACCACCAGTGGGTTGTCGTCTGGTTTCATTTCTACCTCTGCCTCCACCTGTTCTTCCTAGGTGCTGTGAAGCAGATTCTGGATATTGCAATCCCGTGTGTAGCACTTTAAATTGCATTTGTATTTAATTTTTTATTTTGAATATTTTATAATAAAAATAGTATTTTTTCATAAGTTTCACATTGTAGAATTTTGAATAGCTAATACCTTTGCCCAGCAACTCTCCAGCCTTCCAGATGAGATGACTCTGGGTCTTCCCTGATCATACTTTCTGCCCTTGTTTTCATACCCATGTTCTCATGAGGCCGTGAGGTTTCTTGTTTTCTAAGTGGTTGGCATCTAGTGCTTGTGCTTGATGTAGCATGAACCACATCTGCTTGTTCCTGTTTCCACCCACCCTCAGAAGACACAAGAGTGGGAAAAAGACAAGACCAACTGTAAGTGGGAGATGTACGGGCTGAGGAGGAAGAGCTGCCCTGTACCCTCGTTTTCTGAGCAGGCTGTGACTGGGTGCCTCAGTGCAGAAATCGGAGGCTAGGACACTCAGCAGTAATGGGGACACCCAGCATCTACCCATGAGCTCCCTGTCATTAGAGAGGCTGTACCAACTTGGGTGACTCAAGACTGTATGGAAAGAAATGTGAAAATATGAGGTCTAACTACTCCCAGAGTTGCTACATCTGATGTTTCCTGAGGTCAGTTTGGCAGAAGGAGTAAAGTGGGCTGGGTGTAGGTCAGTAGGAGAGGTGTGGGACCCTGCCTGGGCTGAAGGAAGGCGGGGCTACTCTTGCTCCCATATGGTTACCCAGAGTCAATAAGTGACCAGTGTCGTTTCAGCACTTTGTTTTTCAGAAGTAGACTATCTGGTTTTTATATGAAATCCCATGATTCTTAAAATGTTGACAAATGGTAGAGATCAAATAAAATAATAACAACAACAATAATAATAATAATATGCTGTGTGAGCCAAGCTAAACAAATCTTCAGGCTAGATTGAGTCAGAGGCCACTGGTTAGCAGTGTCTGGGTTAGAATGATCAGTGTGTTCTATGACATAAAGGCAGTGCTTGTGTACAGGTTATAGGGAAGAGAAATTTTCTTTCTAGTTTAGTTATCTTTTAGATTGATTTATTTTATTGTATGTGTATGGGTGTTTGCCTGCATGTGTATATGTGCATTGCATGCATGCCTGGTGCCTATGGAGGCTAGAAGAAAGCACCAGGTCACCTAGAACTGGAGCTATATGAGCCACCATGTGGGTGTTCAGAACCAAACCCTGGTTCCCTGTAAGAGAAGCAAGTGCTTTTAACCACCGAACCATTTTTCCAGCCCTTAATTTATTTTATTTTTATTTATGTATATGTATGTATGTGTCTATATACTTATGTTACATGTACATGTGGGTTCCTGCAGAGGTTGGAAGAGGGTATCAGGTCCCTTGGAACTAGAGTTACAGGTGGTTGTGAGCTTCCCAACAAGAGCGCTGGGAACCAAACTCAAGTCCCCTCCAAGAGCAGCAAGTGTTCTTTTCCAACCCTGGGAAGAGAATTTCTTTGTAGAATCAAGGAGAACTTTGTGATGAAGAATTCAAAAGTGGATTGTCTCGAGCAATGAGCTCCTTGTCATTTTAATGATTTCAAATATTTATTCAATGTTTGTTTGAGTGTGTGTATGTGTGTTAAGGCCTGAAATATCTGCTAATTTTCAAAGTAACAGAATTCTAAGAGGAGGTGCTGGACGCTTGGAGAGTGTCAGGGTGTTAACCTGTCCGATGGGGGAAGTGTTTACTTTGGAATGAATAGAAGTTGGCTGACCTTCCCAGTGAGGAATGGAATAGAATTTGAAATTTAGACAACTAGAGGGAAGAAAGGACACTCGATAGGATAGGCAAGTAGGCAGAGGTCAAATTATGGGATCTTAGACTCTTCCCATCAGTCAAGACTTCCTTCCTAATAGGTATGAGAACACCTTACTCCCATTGGCTTAAACAGGAAAGGAACTGGAGCTGGAGAGATTGCTCAGCAGTTAAGAGCCCAGCCTGCTCTTGCAAAAAACCTGGATTTGATTCTCAGCACCCACATGACAGCTAATAACTGCCCATAATGCCAGTTCCAGGGAATCTGACGCCCTCTTCTGTCCTCCGTGGGCATTACCTCAACATGGGTGTACTTTCATACGTGCAGGCGTAACATTCATATACATAAAATAAAAGTGAATAGATCAAGCCAGGCATGGTGACACACACCTTTAATCCCAGCACTCAGGAGGCAGAGGCCAGCAGATCTTTGTGAGTTCAAGCCTGGCAGCTGGGGCTATTGGAATACCCTGTCTCAAAAAAGACCCCCCCAAAAAAAGAAGGAAAAAAGGTATAAAAATAAAAACAAGAAAGGAATGGACTGTCTATGCAGTTGAGTGGTCTAGGGTAGATCACTGTGCAGAGCTATATGAGAGCCCCGAAGATATGATTAGTACCAAGTTTCTCAGTGTTCCCACCTTTCTAAGTAGTCTTTTAACATTGCTGGCATTGTCTTACTGCCTGGCTGTGAACTAGTTGGTTCATATGCCTGAGCCCCTTGATTTGGAGATAGTATGTTCTGAGGAGAGGCACCTAGAATCTGGAGCAAGCCTAGATCATAGGAGAAACTTAGCTAAGAGATTTAAGAGTCAGGTTGTAATAGCAAACACCAGCTGCCAGGGCTTGCCCCATTTCTGTGTTGTGCCTCCCCAGGTTTAGTTGAAGGAGGGCCTGCTTCTGTCTACTGGAATAGCCCACTGGGATCTCTCCAGAGGGGTTGTGCAGAACTAGATGGAACAGCCTCACCCTTCACTTGCTTTTGCTGCCCACACTGTCTGACTCCTGGGTGCCCGAGGGTTGAGACAGTTAAATATGCTTCTCCCATTTTATAAGTGACTAATCTGGAAACCAAGGCCCAGGGGAGATCCTACCAGTAATATACTGTAGCTGTGGACTCCAGTCTTGGTCTGAGGGACTTTCTGATCGTTCTTAGGACATTGCACTAGGGAAGCCTTGCTTCCCCATTGTTTTGAATTGGGAAAGGAAACTCGACTCAACATCTGAGATTATAGAATGTTAGATATTGTTTTAATTTTTAAAATTTACTCTTATTTTATGTGTATGAGTGTTTTGCCTACTTGTATGTAAGTGCACCCATGGCGTGCAGTATCTATGGAGACCAGAAGAGAGTGTTGGAGCCCCTGGAACTGAAGTCAAGGGTGGTTGTTAGCCGCCATGTGGGTGCTGGGAACCCACCTGGGTCTTCTGCAAGAGCAGTTGTTATTGCTTAACTACTGAGCCATTTCTCCAGCCCCTAGATATTGTTTTAAAGGAGCAAATTTGGTTATTTGCTGATTACCATTATGAATCTGTATTACTAAAGTAACTATTTATTAAAAAGGAAAGCAGGGTTAGGACTAGGGCTCAGTGGTAGAGTGCTTGCCTGGCATGCATGAGGCCCTTAGTTCAATCCACAGCACTACAAAAATTTAAGTAACTACATCAATAAACAAAACTAAATAAGACAAGGTAAAGCATTACAAAAGGGTTAGGAGAAGAACAACTTGTTTAGTGTCTGTTTATGTAAAAGCCACAGAAGGAAATTCCACCTGTAATTTTCAGGCAAAATTCTATTTTGAAATTGGACTAAAGCACTTATGTCTTTCTCCCTAGTTATTTGCAAGACGAAGTACTTTCATTGAATTTTAGTGAAAACTGCAATATTTCTTTGGGAGCAGTTTGTTTGATTGGGTGATGACACAACATAAATGCCATTTGTCTTTCAAATACTTTGTTCTAACCTTGCTGCCTTTTTCTGAGTTCAAAGATAGGTTTCCACTTAAGCTTCACGAGTCAGCTGAGTTAATTACAGTTTGAAAGTTCTAACATCCAAATACCAGAGTAGACTGGCTGCAAAGTAGCTTATAGTCCCCATTTCCCTGGAAATAGGATGCTTTGTGGTAATTGTAGAGTAGAAACCCAGACTACGTTCTTATCTTATATACCGTAATATCTTGATTTTTCCCAGCTGGAACCATTTTTAGAAGACACAGTCAAAGCCCATGACTGCAGCATATATATATATTTTTTCTGACTCCCCTTAGATTTTCTTAAAAAATGCAATTTATATTATTATTTTTGCATGGAGTATTTTAAAAGGTACTTCAAGGTCCTGGTGGAAGGACAGTAAAAATCAGCAAGCCGGTGAGAATGAAATCTGAATTTTTAATTAGGCTTTGAGTTGTTGCTTCAAAGTATGGAGACATCATTAGGGATGTAAGTCTTGTTGCCTTAGTGGAGACTGACATTTTACTTCAAACGCGCAGAGTGCAGCTGTCCTGTGCAGATAAAAGTTGCCAAGTGCGGAATAGCAAGGTGGATCGGTAGATAATTAGCTGTCCCACATTACTGCAATGTGGAAGAAGCCTGCCAGTCATGGGCAGGAAGGAGGAATTATTAGCGGGAGAAAATCCAAGTGTGTCATAAAGCAATTTGGGATCTCTTCAGCTGTGGCAGCGCTGATAAGGTAGATACTAGGGAGCAACGCATACTGACTTTGCTGTATAATAGCTAACTTTTTTCTTCTTCCTTTCTTTCTTTGTCTTTCTTTCTTTTTCTTTCTTTCTTTCTTTCTTTCTTTCTTTCTTTCTTTCTTTCTTTCTTTCTTTCTTTCTTTTTCTTCCTTTCTTTTTCTTTTCAAATGAGAAATGGCCAGAAATTAATGATCCATGAATACACTGATTGATTCTTCAGCCTACTCCAATTCCATTCATGAAATAATTAGCTTAAAATAGTCTTCATATTTCCATGTCACTTGAAAATAAATATAGGAGACTGTATTGGGTAAAAACATCACAGAGAAGCCATAAAGCCTTGATTATCACTGGCTACGTCTAACTGCGAAATAAGTATTTGGCTATATCATCTCTTTGATATAAATGCTCAGTATTCATAAATAATCTCATGATACTTTTATGTCAGTTAGAGGTAGAATATGTGTGTTTAAATATTGTATTTTATTTTTCCTATGATCATTGAATACATTTCTAAGAAATGAAAGGTAAATAAAGACTTATGGCTCTTGTCTAGCCTCGGTCATCACTAACTCATTGGAGCTCCTTGGGTGATTTGTCCACTTAGTGCCTCTGGAGAATACTAACCTCCTGTCCTAATTGCTTTTGCTGATTTCCTCTCATTTAGATTTGGTGCCTGGTACAGCCTTAGAGAGAAGGAGCTGGGGTGGTAGGTTGGAGGCCATATTCTACCTCTACTCTGACAGATGCTGTGGCTGCTGCCGGAGGGAACAGTTGTGTACTTTCTATGGACTGCTCTATCCCCTCCCCATGGGCCACTGGAAAAATTCTCTGGAAAACTGAGGGATTTTTATGGAGGGAGATAGCCTTGGCTGAATTGGTTTCATTGGCCTTTTTGAGATACAGGGGAAAGGTGCACTTTCCTAAGCAGGACTAAGTTGTATGGTGATTATAAACCCAAAACACCTGTTACAAGTATTTCAAAGTTGAAATTTCTGGAGATGGTATAAATGCATACAATCATAAAAATCCCAGCACTCTGGAGGCAGAGACAGGCAGATCTCTGAGTTCAAGGCCAGCCTGGACTACATTGTGAGTTTTAGGCCAGGTAGGGTTACAAAACAAAATGAAACAAAAAACCAAATTAGGTCAAGAAATAAGGAAGCAAACTAAAAACAGACATGGAAAATTTTATATGCATACCTTTATCTTTAGATATTAAAGGGAGACAAGACTTGCACAACAGTATAGGATGGTAGAGAGGAAAGTAGTTGGAGTGTGAGTTCCTGTAGGAGAACCCAGACTCACTGATCTAGAGAGTCTCAGCGGGACTAGCACTGTCTGTGACCTACCATGAAGACTCAAGAAATAAAGTATAGACTGTAGAAATTTCCCAGTGGGATCTAAGTGGTAGTGTTTGTACCTTTCTAGTAGTTACTATTCCAACTTAGTTTTTCTTGCTATGTTTAATGTGTCAGTTTCATTAAATATTCTAAACTTACTGTGAAGTGTTTGGGGTCTTTATCTAGCACAGTACATGAGTTGGACCTGACATTTGGTTTATTCATGGTAAAGAAAGTTGGGCTACAGTTAGGAATATAAAGAATAGGAAAAGTGATTATGCACTTGAAAATAATGTATACTTGGAGCTCCTTCATTACAGGGTTAGAATTCACTAAGTAATTCATTTAAGAAATATTTATTAAACACATGCTATGTGCTGGGTACTTACTACTCTTTTTTTTCCTCCTAACTTCTCAGATCATAAGCAAGCATTGTGCTGGTCACTGCTCGGCCTTTTCTTTACTGATGGTGCTTGTTAGAAGGATGAGGGTGTATGGTGAGAGACCTTGAGTCTGGGGAAATTTTTGATAGGCCACTGTTTCTCTCTTCCAGTGGAAACAATCCCTGTGGCTTCCAAGAAACAAAAACCAAACACGACCACAGTGATCTTTAACCTAGAATTTAAAAAATATGCTCCCCTGTGGAGTTCTTTTGTTATTGTTAAAATGAAAAACTTCTGGGGCTAGAGAGATGGCTCAGCGGTTAAGAGCATTGGCTGCTCTTGCAGAAGACCCAGGTTCAACTCCCAGCATTCACATGGTGTCTAGTAACCATCTGTAACTCCAGTTCCAGGAGATCTTATGCCCTCTTCTGATCTCCACCGGCACTGCATGACACAGGTGTACTTAACATGTAAGCTATACACTCATGCACATAAAATAAAAATCATAAATAAAATATTACAAAAAGAAAAACTGCTATTAACTCTAACTATAGTAATAAAATCCTGCAATAATCACTCAAGTGTATTACCACTCGATTGCCTTCCCGTTTTTTTGGAGACTTTCATTATACTGAAATGTGCTCTTTGTGAGCAGGGTCTCATTGTATAGCCCAGACTGGCCTAAGCTGAAGATCCTCCTGTTGCCCTTTTATGACTGACTTATGTTACTTAGCATGTCCTTAAAGTTCATCCATGTTGCAGTGTTTCTGAATCTTATTCCTTTCTTTTTTTATTTATTATTTTATGTATATTCATGTATTGCCTGCATGTATGTAAGTGCACTGGTGTTGTGCAATGTCTGAGGATGTCAGAAGAGGGTATTGGATCCCCTGGAACTGGAGCTGGAGTTACGACATTTGTTAGCTGCTATGTGGTTGCTGGGATTCGAACCCAGGTCTTCTGCAACAACAGCCAATGTCCTTAACCACTGAGCCATCTCTCCAGCCCCGTATTCCTTTATAAGGCCAAGTAGTATTACATTGTTTGTGGGGGCCTTTCTTGCTTATCCATCTTGTCACAGCCGTGGACTTTGCCCACAAGTTCTGCCGTTTCCTGTGTGACAACCCCACCTACAACACGCCGGCACAGGGACCTCGTTCTCCAGCCACTTTGCAGCCAACTTCCTGGACATCTTCAGCGAAGAGTTGCGAAGAGTTGTGCCACATTCTGGTGTCTGGGCCGGTGACACTGGGGACAGCAGTGGAACGCACAGACGCCATGGAGCCTGAGCCTCCAGTGACCTCGGCGCTCAAGGCTGCAGCCTACGGTCACTCCTGGAGCTCCGAGGACGTGTCTGCACACGCAGCCACCAAAGCCCGAGTCCTCAAGGGCTTCTCGCTGTGCAACATGAGCCTGTGCGTGGTAACGGAATGCGCGACCTGTGGCACCAATGTGCGTCCCCTGAGCTAGATGCTGGGGCCACTGAGGACCACCGAGCCTCCCACTGAGGCTCGTGACAAATGGACACGACGCCTGAGGCTGGCCCGGACTCTAGTGGCCAAAGTGGACATTCAGCGCGCGGGAGCGCTGCTTCGTGGTGGCTGACGTCTCCGCTGCAGGACCAGGGAGTGCAGCACAGTGGCAGAAGTGTCGCCTGCGCTGCGGAGGGCTGTGGACAGGGAACGCTTCCGCCTTGAGGTCTTTATGCCACCCAAGGTAGAGAACGCAGTGGAGTACATCCTGGAGACCATAGACTCGCTGCAGAAACACTCGTGGGTGGCTGACATCCAGGGCTGTGTGGATCCCGGAGACCGCGAGGAGGACACAGATCAGTCTGGCCAGCCGAGTGGCCTCCTGCAGCTACGAACTCCTAACAGACGGACACCTGTCCTGGCCCTCAGAAACAACGACAGCCGTGGGTGCAGTGGTGACAGCCCCACATGGCCGGGCTCAGGACGCTGTTGGAGAGTCCCTGGCACATGTCCCTCTGGAGACCTTCCTGCAGACCCTGGAGTCACCAGGTGGCAGCGACAACGATAATGCAGAGGAGGCAGGACCAGAGCCGGACTCTGAGGCAGAAGCAGGGCAGGAGCTCTCCGACTACCCCAGGTTCCACGGCCGCTTTTCCTTAGGGTAAAGGCCGCTCAGCTGGTGCTGGCTGATGGACCCCGGAGCCACGGCCCCTTTGTGATCCGCCAAAGCAAGAGGCGCCCTGGGGAGTACGTCCTGACCTTCTACTTCCAGGGCACGGATAAACAGCTTCGCCTCTCTCTGAACAGCCACGGCTAGTGCCACGGCGAGCACCTGTGGTTCCAGTCTGTGTCTGACGTGTTCCGACACTTCCACACGCACCCTATTCCGCTGAAGTCAGGAGGCTCTGTAGATATCACCCTCCAACGCAGCACCATCACCCAGCCCTGCAGCCCCAGTCCCCACTTGCTTGACTGAGCCAACCAGCCAGCACTATTTTTCCAGTCTGGCGACAGTCTCCTGCCCACCAGCCTCACCCTCGGATGGTACTGTAGCTTTATCGTCATCTGCCTCGTCGTCCTCAGCAGTGTCTGTGCCCACACGTCCCGCCGATGGGCCGTGTCGGTGCACGGAGCTGCAGCAACAGCACAGAACTTCAGCTGGAGGCTGCAGCTGGTGCCACTGAGGAGCCCCCGGAGGCCACCCCAGGCCGGGCACGTGCAGTGGAGAACCAGTACTCCTGTTACTAGCTGGCATGCCCAGCTCCAATGAGGGCCACGCCCATCACTGTAGGCTTTGCCTGCATGCTTCTACCCTTTGGCTGTTGTGAATAATATTACTATGGATATGAGAGTACAAAGATCTCTTTGACTCTCTTAATTCTTTAAGATTTATGCCAAGATATGGAATTGATCCTATGGTAATTCGATGTTTAAAAAGAAAATTTTTAGGTTTATTTATTTGAGGATGGAAGGCGGTGTGCATATGTCACAGTGTGCATGTAGAGGTCACAGGACAACCTGTAGGAGTCTCTCTTTGCATTGCATCTTATGAGCTCCGGGGATCACACTCGGTTGTCAGGCTTGGCAGAAGTACCTTTATCCATTGAGCCATCTCACAGACCCGGGTGTTTAATTTTTTAAGAAACTACTGTATCATTTTCTGTGGTGGCAGTATCTCTTTACAGTCCTATGGACAGTGTAGATAAAAACAGCATGACCTTAGACATTCATCAGTCATCCTGTTACAATCTGCAATTCAAGTCTTGCATATCCATACCAATGCTTGGTACTTTTTTGTAATGGGTGTGAAAATGTGTCTCTTTGGTACACAGAACCATGTGTTTTGGTAAATGCAGTGATGCAACTACTGGCATAGTCAAGGTCCACAATGGCATGACTACCCACCAGAGTTGGTAGCCTTCTTTGTAAGCAGTCCTTCCAAGCTGTAATGCTCAAAAGCTGGCCATGTCTTCTCATCTCTGTGATGCTACTATTCCATGAGGGAACACTTGAAGTTTTTGATATTATAAATCATTATTGGGCATTCATATTCAAGTTTTGTGTGTGTGTGCATAAGTTTTTATATCTCCATAGGTAGTGTTGTGATGTCGTATGTTGTGTACATTGTCTCAGAAGCTGCCAGCCTTTTCCACAGGGGCTATATAGCACTCTGTGTTCCTGCCAGTACTGTAAGGGAGGGTTGGTGCTCACAACCTTAGCAGACTTTGGGCAGTGGCAGTTGTGCTAATATTAGTCACCCATAGTGTGTGTGAAGTGATATCTCATTGTTTTAATACATGAGTAAAGATGCTGAGTGTTTCTTTCATAAGCCTTCATGCCGCCAAGTACAACTTTTCTTCTGTACATATGAAATGTCTAAACCTTAATCCATTTTTAAATTGAGTTATTTGTTATTGACTTTTAAAAAATTCATTATTTTTATTTTGTGTGTAATGAGCGTATTGCCTGCATGTGTGTAGGTGCACCAGTGTTGTGCAATGGCTGTGGAGATCAGAAGAGGCATCAGATCCCCTGGAACTGGAGTTATTGATGGTTGTTAGCCACTATGTGGGTGCTGGGAATTGAATCCAGGTCCTCTGCAAGACCAACCATTACTTTTAACCACTGAGCATTTTTCCAGCCCCCTTGTTGACTTTTAAAGAACAATTTCAATATCTAGACATGGTAGTGCATGCCTTTAGTTCTAGTACTCAGGAGGTAAAGGCAGACAGATCTCTGTGGGTTTGAGGCCAGCCTTGATCTTGAGATAGTGAGACCCTATCTCAAAAACTTTATTTCCATGTTGTTTCTTAGATTGTAGGGTTGTACAGAGGTTATATAGTCCTATGACACTACTATTACCTTCCAAATTTCCCAGATACCGATTTCTTTTACAAAGTTTTGAGTGTGTGTGTGTGTGTGTGTGTGTATGTATGTGTGTGTGTGTGTGTGTGTGTGCATGCTCATGTGCATGCCACAGCATGTGTATAGAGGTCAGAAGACAATGTGTAGAAGTCAGGTCTCTCCTTTCATTACCTGGATCCTGGGAATCGAACTGACGTTGTCAGGATTGGTGGCAAGTGCCTTTGCCCACTGAACCATCTCACTAGCTAGCCCCCAGGTACCTATTTATTTTTTATTTTTGAGTTTATCTCTCTTTACACAGATGTGCTTTTTATTTTTCACATGAGTGTCAAATTCTGCTATTGCAAGTTAGTTATTTCAAGTAACATTGTTCTTATAGGAAACTTCATTATTTAAAGAATGATAATATCTAGGATTAGAGAGAATAAATGGTAATCTAGGACACATTAAAAATATTCCTCAAAGAGTTGTGGATTTTGTAGTCCTTATCAGATCAAGACAGCATTATTTAGGATTAGGGGTTAATGTGTCCTATGTCTGTCAGCCAGTCTGTTATGATCTGCAGTTGAGCTCCTGGCCTGTCTTAGCACAGCTCCAAGAGCTGACCAGACAGAAGGGCAGAAGCCCTTCCTTAGAAGGGCCCACTTATGTTCTATAAAGGGAAGATCAATGTTTAAAATGCAAAAACTAAAGAAAGATAATGGCAGACCCTGACTACTTGTGTACAGGAGCTAGACTAGGTGAAGGGGCTCAGAGAAGGCCTCTTGGGAGAACTGTGAATGATGACTGGGAATCTGAGCAAGGCTGTGTGGAGTAAGGAGCCCAGGACTCACAAGAGAGGACATCGATGTTTTCCAGGACTGAAAGAGGGCATTGAGCCAGGATGGGAGTGGAAGCCAGTGAGAGAGGATGAGTGTTCTGTAGAGGTCATTGTGCCTGGACTTTATCCCAGCAGGAACCAGAAGCCATGAAGATTGTCAGGCTGATCTGCATCAGAATCATCTGCCTGGTTGGCTCATCTTCCTTTTTTCTCTTTTGGCTTCCCCAACCTCTGGCTGTTGGTTTAAGGTCAGGTGGTAGTAAAAATGAGTAATCCCAGGACCCCACTGGTCACATCCTTCAGAAGAGAATTCTTCTTTGCTCTCATTGAGAGAGATGCCCAGTGCACTCTCACGTGTCGCATTTTCATTGGACATTAGTGGAATCCAGGAGGACGGAAGTATGTAAACATATGCCAATCAGGACCTAATCTTAGAGACCCAAGCACTCAGAGCTGGATCCATTCCACTCATATTTAGTGATTGCTGCATAATCTATTCATTGGGACAGAAGGCAGGTATCCAGATAGATGTTCACTCCAATGATCACTGTTACCCTTCCAGTGGCAGAAGAATGAGGAAAGGTTTTGATCATTTTGACTAGAATCTTAGTTATCCTGGATCTCCCCCCACTCCCTGTTTTGTTTTTGTTTTTTTTTCTAGTTGAGTGCTGGATATGGTGGTGGCAGATACCTATATATAATCTTAGGACTGGGAGGCTGAGTCAGAAGGATTGTGCACTCCAGGCCAGACTGGGCTACACAGAGAGACCAGTAGCACCTCCCAATTTAAGTGATCAGAGCTGGCCTCCAACTTAATGAAGATGGAGTTACAGTTTTTCAACTTCAGGATGGTACAGAAGCAATGTGTAGTCAGTAGAAACCATAATTTGCCTTTTGATTTGCCTTTTGATTGCCTGTGTGCTGACAATACATGGTAAGATGCTTTCCAGTCCCGGTGCTGGGCAGCAGCTGTGAGCCGCAGCTGCCTGTCGAAGGGGAGGAATCCAGTGTGGTCCTGCACTGTGTGCTGGGTTGCCAAAGGATTTTATTGTATTTTATTTTTTCACATCCCATCATGTCTACAAAATGCCCTTGCCCAGCTATGAGTGCAAGACAACTTGTGTGCCAATACTGTGTCATAAAAATGCTTTGTGTTGGTGATTTTACCCAAATGTATGCTAAAAATGTTCTGAGCATGTTTTGGCAAATGAAGTACTAAAACCATTTTTGATAACATATTTTCAACTGATGATAGGTTTTTTGGGATGTGACCCATGTGTATGTTATAACATGTCTATTTCCTGAGTGCCTGCCATACCCCATCTCAGGGGAGATAGGAAATACAGATGGTGCCAAGTCAACAAGAGTACCTGTTTAATCCATTTAGCTATTAGAAGAATCCCAGGTCATTTGGTGGCAAAGGAAATTAACAATGCTTCATTAGGGTACAGCTTTCACTTTTGTGAAGTGATTGTGGTTTGGGATTGCTAGGGCATTCACGTTCTATAAACATTACAGATACATAATAATAGTATAATACATGTTATAGACAGAATCATGTTTTTGAACATCTAATGTGAGATATTTTTGCAAGTTTCAGTTTTTAGACCAGTCTTTCTTAGCCCATCTCTAATTTTTTGGGGGGTCTTTTTGATTCAAGATCTCCCTGTAGCCCCAGCTGGCCTGCAACTCCCTATGTAGACTAGGTTGGCCCTGAACTCACAAAGATCTACCTCCTCTGCCTCCTGAGTCAGGTGATTAAAGGTATGTGCCACCACACCTGGCCTGGATGTTCAGAAGTTTTATAAATAGAATTGTTACTTTAAGGAATGAGTTTCAAACAGCCTGTCATGATTCATTTAGCTATTGAAACTCCAAATGAACATAAATACAAATGATTTTGGAAAAGTTCACAGTTTCAAAGCAGTTGCCATCTGTTTTAGATGCTTATTCAGAATTCATTGCATGAGGAATGTCATCATAACACCATAAAATATTATCAAGGAGCTGGATGTGGTAGTACATGCCCTTAATCTCAGCAGAGGCATGTGGATTTCTATGAATTTGAGGCCAGCATGGGCTGTATAGCAAGTTCCAGAAGAAACAGAAGTTCACTGTGAGACCCTGACTAAAAAATGTGTGTGTGTGTGTGTGTGTGTGTGTGTGTGTGTGTGTGATCAAGGAGGGAAAATGTGAGAAATGTCTTTTATGAGTTTATTCCCCTTCCAAATTTGTCTTCTATTTGATGTGATTCAAGACTTTAGGATCTGCATGTAACATGGGAATTTCTTGTTTAATTTTTATTTAGTGTTTTGGTCATAAATTATTGAAGTAAAAGTATTGTGTTGCCATCTCCCAAAATATCCAACATTGAAGAGGTGGGAGGTCTGCTGACAGGACTGTTGCTACCCCATCATTCTTTCAGCACACTGACAATGTTCTTAAACTCAGCAAGACAGCATGCCTTATTTACTCTGTTTTCTTGGTGTGTGTAGGGCATTGGTTCTAAGACCTCTTGACAACCGAAGGATGCTCAAATTTAGCTTAATATTTGCAGATGACCTATACACATCCTCCTGAATACTTTAAATCATCTCTAGATTATTAATAATATACAACATTATTTTATTGCGTTATTTAGGGAATTGTTATAAGAAAAAAATTCTCTATGTGTTCAATACAGATACACGTTTTCCCTAATATTTTCTATCATTTGGTTGATACCAAAGATGTGGAACCTATAGGGCTGACTGTATCTTCAATTTCATTAGAATTTGAACTGTCTATGTTGGTTCTCATAAGAATAAAAATCATATGGACATTGTACTATTATTGTTATTATCACATTAGAATTCTCTAAATTCTTTTCTCCTGAAAACATTCACATCACTAAATTCTTATATTGAATCAAATTAACCAGGAAGAATTAAGTAAACAGTGAAGTAAATAATGCTTTCACTTACTGTGTATTTAATGTCTGTTATTAGCCAAACACTCTTGGGAATGTTGAAGGTAGAATGGGTCAACCAAATATAGCCCCGACTTCCTGGGCTGGGGCAAACATTCTATGAAGGAGATTAGTTGGTAAGCTGGCTGGGAACAAACAGCAGGGGAGGAGGGTCAGTTGGGGAAATATTTGTATGCAGAGTTTAAAACTTTGGCTTTTGAATGCAGATGGGTCGTGTGCCCTGGAGGACCACAGGATTAACTCTTTTCAGGCTGCTGTAGGCTATGTTTCTTCGTTATGGCATTTTCAGATGACTCTGGAGTGGCCTGCAAATGATAACTGTGCTTTACTATTCCTCCCTGTTTCCTATAAACTCAACTTGATTTTTTATTTCTTTTATAGCTACACTGCCATTTTTTCCTTGAGACACCTCTTCCTTTGTCCCCTACCACTGCCCTGACAGGAAGGCTGACCTGGTAGGCTTTGTGGATGTGCTTTTGAAGGAGTAAGTCCTTCAAGCTGAAAGCCACATTTCAGCAATGCAGAGGCCTTCCCCGATGGGGCAAGCTCAGTTTGCAATACTCCAGCTTCCAAAGCTCATTTTGAAGGTAGCTTTTGGGGACATTTGGAGGTCATGAAAACAGATCTTATTTCAGAACAACTTAGAAAAGTCAGGATAGAGAAACTTGGATTTTTATCCTGGCTCTCTCATTGTCTCTTGGAGCCCTAGCTTCTCTGTATAAAAATTAGGGAAGGCCAAGCATGGTGGCATATCCCTGTAAGCCCAGAACTTTGGAAGCTGAAGTAGGAGGATCATAAATTGTGATGGTTAATAATGATTGTCAATTCGATGGGCTAATCTCATAGTAGACAAACCCCTGGGCATGTATTGGGTTAATTGAGGTGTGAAGACTCACACTAAAGGTGGGCAGCATTTTATGGGCTGGGGTCCTGGACTGAATAAAAAGGAGAAAGAGAGCTGAGCACCAGAAGTCATCGCTGCCTGCTTCCAGACCTTGACCATGACCAACTGCCTTGTCTTCCTGCCACCATGCCTTCCTGACCATAAGGGACTGTACCCTTAAACTGTGAACCAGAATAAACCCTTCCTTCTTTAAGTTGCTTTGGTCAGATATTTTGTCATAGCAATGAGAAAAGTAACTAATACATAAAAATTGATACCAGGGGAGTTGTTGCTGTGATAAACATAACTGTGTGGTTCTTAGGCTTTTGGAACTGACTTGTGGGAGAGATGTGGGAGAATTTGGAACTTTGGACTAGAAATGCCCTAGGATGCTGTAAGAGAGTTTACTGGGCCATTCTGGTGGGAGTCTGGAAGACCATAGGATCAGAGGAGCACAGACAGCAGACACTCCGCTCATGATATTTCAGAGGAAAATAAAGACTCTTATCAGGAGATAAAGACTCTTATCAGAATGCATGTTGCATTCTGGCAAAGAATCTGGCTGCATTCTGCTTGTATCCCAAGGATTTGAGTAAGGCTGAATTTAAAAGCAATGAACTAATTTGTTTGGTAGAGCAAATCTCAAGACAAGATTGTACTCAGGCTCTGTCATGGTTACTGTTCACCGCTTTGATCCAAGTCTACAGTGAGAGAGAGCAACAAGCAGAGAAAGGATATGAAAAGTGTACGGTTTGGAGAGGAAGGCAGTATGAGCCGGTTAAAAGACACAAAGTAGATGTGGAAAGCAGCTGGACAGATGGTGCTATCCAAGCCCTTTGGAGTCCAGATAATGGACTCCTTACAGCATGAGGTCCAGATGCCAGACATGGGGCTGCAGAATTTGGTGTTTTCCAAGCTGGGTTTCTGTCTTGCTTTGGCCCCATCTTTCCTTGCTATGCTTCCATTCTTCATTTTGGAATGATACTGTTTATTAGAAGTATGCAACTTTTTTTTTCCACAAATTTTTATTATTTTTATTTTATGTAAAAATGAGTGTATTGCCTGCATGCATGTAAGTGCACCATGTTGTGCAATGCTCGTAGAGGTCAGAAGAGGGTATCAGATTCCCTGGAACTGGAGTTATGGACCATTGTTAGCCACCATGTGGATACTGACTAGTGTCCTCCGCAAGAGTAGTCAGTGTTCTTAATCACTGAGCCATTTCTCCAACCCCACAACTTTTATTTTATGGGGATTCATAGTTAGAAGTTTGCCTTGGATCTCAGAGGAGCCTTTGGGCTTTGGACTTTTTTTTTTTTTTTTTTTTTTTTTTGTTTTTTTTTTTTTTTTTTTTTTTTTTTTTTGGCTTTTTGAGCTATGGTCTCCCTGGAGCCCTGGAGCTCTCTATGTAGACCAGGCTAGCCTCAATCTCAAAGAGATCTGCCTGCCTCTGCATCCTGAGTGCTAAGATTAAAGGCATGAGCCCCCACATCATGCCATGTCCCCAGGTTTTGGGTAACTGGAAGTATCCTGGGTATGTGGAGATGAGAAACAAGAAGGGCATTGCTCCTGTGTTGAGGGGCTGGGAAAGGGGAGTGTTACAACACAGGTAGTTTCCTCAATGTGCCCTCTGTCCTGCACTAAGCACAGGGTAAGTACTAGCTATCACTGCATAACTCAAACATACCTCAGTGGACCAAGCTGACTGCCAAATGTCTGTTCCTGATTGCCTGCCCTAGCCTTGGGTATGGACCACCCTACCCCAGCCTCTGCTCACTGCTCTCCAGTTCTTTCAACTTTGCCTCAGTCCATCTGGGACCAATAACTATTTGGGAATATTTTTGTATGTCACTCAGCAGTTTCAGGAAAAAAATAAGGTATATTTCAAACTCTAGAAGGACAAAAACAGCCCTCTCCCTGGTCCCATAGGTCTGACTGGGCCTGATTTCCTCCTGAAATGTCTCCCTGTGATGTTATGACTTAAATGATGGAGAGCCGTTTGATCCAAGCCCAGAATTTGTTGGCCACAGGGTTTTTGTTAATAGAAAACATTCATGCACCTCTAGGGGTTGGGAGAAATTAAAGTACATACTTCCTTCTCTCTGACCTCTGAACCCTTGCCATTTACATCAAACACTTGCAAGGAGAGGAGGCTAACTTAGTGATCTGTGATGGTGCCCTCTCTTACCAGCTTCACTTTCAACTTGGTATTTTCTCTTGCAGCTGATGAGTTTCATGTGCCCTAAGAAGTCTGAGAGGAGCCAATGTCCTTGGTGGAAGGTGTAGTGTTCATGTAATGAGATTCAACCTTCCTTTGCCTTTCAGGAATGGTTACAAAGTAGTTGAAATTTGCCAAGTGTCTTGGCTCTTTCTTGCCTCAATTTCTTTATCTGTAAAGGAAAGCAAAGATTGTGCATAAAAAGATTGTGCTTTGTGGGGCTCTGGAGATGGCGAAGTGGGTAAAAGCACTTGCCACGTGTGCCCGATGACAAAAAGCAGTGTTCAGCGGCACATATCTGTAATCTCTGCACTCCAAGAAGGGAGGTGGAGAGAGGAGAGTTGGCTGGAAGTCCACGGCAGGTGGCCTGGAGTGTGCAGCACAGCAGCAGAAACGAGAAGAGACCCTGGATCAACAGAGCGGAAAGAGAATCGACTGGCGAAAGTTGTCCTCCGACCTCCATGCGTGCACCTGCCTGCCTGCACTTACCCACCACACACAAAATAAATATAAATTTATAAAACTTTTGAGTTCACAACAAAAGTGTTTCGTATTAATAATTGATGTGCTTTTTAGTTATGTAAAGTTGTTGACATTATATTCCAGGGAAATGAATATGCATCCACGTTTTCTCTATCAGAATGTTGAACTGAAACTGCTCTTTAACTTCCAGTTCGTTCTCTCTCTCTAGAGAGAGAGAGGGAGAGAGAGAGAGAGAGACTCATGTAATAAATATAGACTAACCACTACAAACTTGCTATTGTCTTGAACTTATAGGCCCTCTTGTTTCCACCCTTCAATTGCTGGGATGCAGGTGCACTCCCTCACAGCCCTGTTCATGTGGTCAAACATAGGGCCCCGCCCATATGCTAAGCAGATACTTCCAAATTAAGGGACTTTTATGTAAAAAATAAAAGATGAAATTTAGAAAAACTTTACTTAAACAACTTTTAAAAAGTTATTTAACCGGAGCCAGGCATGGTGGCTCAAGCCTTTAATCCCAGAAGGCTGATACAGGTGGATCTCTGTGAGATCGAGGCCAGTCTGGTCTACATAGTGAGTTCCAGGTCAGCTACTAGCTGGGGCTATGGGGAGACCCTGGCTCATAAAAACCACGAGAAAGCTATTTAACCTGTTAATCAATAGAGATCAGGAGTTGGGTGGATGGTGTTCTGAGTGGTCCACACTAAATGTTCTATGCATGACTGCCAAAGTCCTTTTATGTGGTGACCCAAAGCAGGGGCAACAAGGTAGCACCTTGGATCAAGGACTGCCATCTCATTTAAGACAACTTAATGAGGGGCTGGAGAGATGGCTCAGCAGTTAAAAGCACTTGTTCTTGCAGAGGACCCAGGTTCAATTCCCAGTAGTCAGATCGGGTGACTCACAACCACTTTTAACTCCACTTCTGGGGGATCCAATGCATCAGGACTCCTTGCACACTTGGCGCACATACTGACAAGCAGGCACACACATATGCACAAAATAAAACAAATAAGTCTTTAAAAAAATATTGACAGTGTGCCATGTAGTATCTTTGCTGTGTTAGGATCATAGACAGTATACTGCTCTTGATTTTCTTGGGATATCTTTAATTTTGAAGCTCTGTAACTCCCTGAATATTTCTCTGTAAGTTAAAAAGTGGGGGGTGGTTAGAAATTTGAAACAAAAGGTAAAGAAAACATTTTTCCCCATCTAGGTAGCATTGTTTATTTGAGAGAAAAAGAGGATGGTTGAAGAAGATGCTCTGTACTAACAGTATAAACCATCTGTACTTTGAAGACATTTTACTTTAGTAAAAGCAGCACTTTTTGTTGCTTGAGGAATAAGGGCTTGTCGTGTATTTTTACAATTCCAACAAACAGCAAAGTGTAAGGAAGGATGGCCTTTGTCTGTCTAGGGCAAAGGATGGGCCTAGTGCTGCTGTGGCTAATGTAGAACAGTTCTCTGGCTTTAGCATACCCATGTTTGTGTCCATTAATGTTGGTGGGATGGCACAAAGGGACACAGGTTCTCCAGTCCAATTCAGTTTCATATAATGCATTACCCTGTTCATCTCATCCCCCCCTAGAGGTGCCCCAGCTGCTCTGGGTACTTCATCCTGCTGTTAAACAACAAGGAACTAGTTATTGGGAACCAGTGGTGTGCGACTCATCTCTAGAGGCTGTATCTCTTAGATTTCTGTAGATGTAAAGACAGCACTTGCTGCTGACTTCCTGAGTATATTGTCCACTTATTTATCTCTAGTAGAAATGTCATCATCTTGTCCATTTTCCCTCAGCCTGGCTTGGTGCTGGGGAATCGTGAAGGTGTGTAATGGGAGGAATCGTGAAGGTGTGTAATGGGAAGAGAATAATGGCTTGTCCTTGAGTTTTCGGCCTTGTATTGCCTTCTCTAGACAGTCCCCAGACAACTGTCACTTTCTTTCCCCTAAGTGTGGCCTGGGTACCATGACTCTGGAACTCTGAGCTTGCCCTTGTAAGATTCTTTGGGGTCGAGACGGTCTGCTTTCCCTGAGTCTTCAACACTGTAATGGTGCCCAGGGCAAGAGTAGGTTCTTAGAACTTGCCTAGTGAATGCGGGAGGGAATTTGGAAGCAAAGCCTTTGGGCTTCACCTAATCTCTCTGGATCTCTTTCCTCACCAATAACAAGGAGATAAATAATACTTTCTTCCCTGAGCTGTTATATCAAGTGAAATGTGTCTGAAATCCTTTTGTGAATTGAAAAATAATCCCTTTTTGAGCTATGAAATAATTTACCTGTATTATAAGAGCTCGAAAATACATACTTGAATGACAATTAAACTTCTTGTTATAGATTTCATATATCTAGGTTAATAAGAGGATGTTTTATTTATTGCTATGTATGAACTTATTCTTTTGTAAGTTCAGGAGGAAATAATCAGAGTAATAGTGAACTGAAGAGTTTACTCATTCATTAAATCAGTGAAACTTATGAGTGGCTTAATGACTTTATATGATTTATTAATTCACTTATTTTTGGAAAATAAGTCATACATTTCATTAGAAAGTGTCTTATATTTTATACTTCCTACTTCCATAGCTATGACAAAGAGTGTGAACAGCGCATATTATTGTACAGGGAATGGTTATGCCTCTCTTCTTGTGACTTGAATGTAAGAACGAAATGTAGGAACCCAATGGTTCAGACACCTACCAGCTGGACCCAGGCTTGCAGCAGCCCATCCCTTGAGCATTTAGTCCACACCTTTTTCCCCTGTGAATTTCCACAGAATAGAAAGGTCACCAGTCACTGATTTTAAATCCTTACTCCTTCCAGGCACACTCCTTTTCTTCTTGCCTAGACTTCAACACATTCTGTGGGGCTCATCTGTGAGCTCCTGGTCCTTATAATCTCCTTACAGAAGTGTATGCACATTAGGGGATGAATTTAATAGACATGGCCCCTCTGTGAAAGAATGCTTTGTGGAAGGAGTTTTTGTGTATCTCCCATCTCACAGCAGTCCTGGGGCACTTCCCAAGTCTCCCTGACACTGAATGGCAGAGCTAGGAAGGACCCAGCTCCAGAATAATGGCAGGGAGCAGCTGGGGCTGGGGGTGGGAGGGCAGGGAGGAGGCCAGCCTTGGGACTCCCTAGACCATGGTATGGGCCCTCCAGAGTTGAACATCTTAACCTTTTCTCTTCTTCTTACCCCCAGCCGGGAACTTTGCATTTTCAATGAGGGCCCCACTACCCCAAGCTCTAGTGAGAGTGAATCTCTTTAAGCCTGCTACAATAGTGGCTTCTTAGCCTCTTAGTTAATGCTTTGGGTCACTTTCTTTTAGTCAAGGTAGGAGCTTATAATGTGGGACTGTGGCTCTGGCTTTGCTGGGTAAGACGTGAAATTTTCCCATTTCTTCTAACTATCCTTCTCCCTTACCTTCTCCTGCCTCCTCGAATTGAAAGAAATCTGTTCGTTCAAATATCTGGAAAGACAGGCTACATTAGGGGCATGTCACAAGCCACTGTCAAAAGAGGATTTATGTATAAAGTGCAGCAATTCTCACATTCACTGCAATATCCTAAATTGTTTTTCATCTAAATTGTTAGGCAAAATATTTATACCTTATTTTTCTTTAAATTTATTTTTAAGCTCCAATCTAGAATTAATTACCCAAGTGGAAGATACTTTTACTTACCAGTGAAACCACAAGGGTTACGTTTGATACGGCCTCTTAAATTTCCAGAAAAAAAAAAATCTCTTAGTATTTTATTGGTAGACAACAGTAGCACTCATATTTGAGGCACCTCTTATGTGCCAAGCATAACAGTAAGGATTAGAGTTCTAATTTAAATGCAGGCAGCTACTGACTTCTGAAAGAGTAAATGTTTTTGCCAACACCTAAAAGTCACAAAGTGGTGGAGGTGGGATTCTTGTCCATGTCAATTTCTGCTGAGCACCTAGGTTAATTGTATTAAGCATTTTAGCCTTTAATGGGTCCTGTAATTTTTGCTATTTGCTTGAAACTTGTTTCTTTATACAGGAGGCTCTGAAAAATATGTGTATGGGTTATGAGCAAAGCTGCTATGAAAGAGGCTTATTCCACAAAAGTACTTCACAGATCTACTTTTAATCCAGTGATTAAAGACATATTTCCCTTTTTGTTTTGTTTGTTTTTTAAAAAACAGGTTCTCCCTGTAGCCCCAGCTGACCTAGAACTTGCTATATGGACCAGCCTGGCCTCAGTCTCACAGAAGTCCACCTGCCTCTGCCTCCCCAATGCTGAGATTAAGAGTCTGCGCCACCATGCTCAGGAAGACACAGTTCTTTAGCTCATTCCTCTGTCCCAAGTAAGCGCGAATGATATCCTGCCCACATGCCTTCAGCTTAGGGGAAATGAATGCGGTAGAAATAATTTGGAAACTGGAGATGAACGCATGTGTAAAGAGCCGCTGCCATCATTATTACGGAAGGGAAAAGAAAGAAAACCAGAGAACAGAATGCTGATTTTCAGACTGGGGCAAGTTTTGATAGCTGTTGTAAATAATGTCTATTGTGCAGTCTGGAAATCCTTCCCCATGTATGAGAAAGGCTTTCTTGTGCTGGCAAAGTTTATTTCTTCTTGGCTATCTCTGTTGTTCACAGGTGTCTTTACATACTTGAAAGGTGTTAAGTTGTCCCTTGCCTTCCAAGTGACAACCAAACAAAAGGGTGTGTCCACAATGCAATCCATCTATTTATCTGTGTGGTTGGTGTGTAGACTTTGTCCTCAGTTGTTGATTGGTAGAGAGATGGAGAGATACGCTGAACAGAAAGAAAAGCTAAGTGATGCTCTTGCTCTTGCAGAGGACCCGGATTCGATTCCCAGCACCCACATGGCGGCTACGAACCGTCCTTAACTCCAGTTCCAGGGGAATCTGA
>NW_008336313.1:4783092-4802151 GCF_000622305.1 Nannospalax galili | reverse complement strand
GCCTGTGAGCAGCAGGTACCCATGGAGGCCAGAAGAGGGGGTTAAGTCTTCTGGAGCTGGAATTACAGGTGGTTGTGAACCACCTGACATGAGTGTTGGGAACTGAACTTGGGTTCTCTGCAAGACAAGTGTGGGCTGTTAACCTCTGAGCAGTCTCTCCAGCCGTCTTTTTGTTGTTTTGTTCAGTTTTCTGCCCCCTGTGGTCTTACAATTCTGTTTCACTCTTCATTCATCCCCCACCCCCACCCCCACCCCCGGCTTGTTGTGCACAAGGAAATCAAATAAAACTTGGAAGAGCTAATTCATGCCTTAAAAAAACCATGTATGGACTTCTTACTCTTTTGTGATAGTAAGTTGGGAGCAGTGGGGAGGGGAGCTAGGGGGAGGAGGGGGCATGGATATGATCAGAATGTATTCTATGAAATACTCAAAGAATCAATTAAAATATTATAATTTTTCATTTTATGTATATGAGTGTTTTGCCTGCATGTATGTAAGTGCACCACGTGCATACACTGACCCTGGAGATCAGAAGAGGGTGTTGGATCTCTTGGAACTAGAATGACTGATGCATCTCTCCAGCTCCAGAATATTATACCTTTTCAAAAAAGCTGCTACGTAGTTTAGACAAGCTGGATTATGGTTCAGGTGGTTTGCTGTAGCATGGAGAAGCGAGTCATCTCGAGGGAGGATACCATCACCCATCTCTGACATAATAGCTGCCTTGTCACTAGCCTCTCAATACCAGATTTTCCTCCTGTAATGTTCTAGACACTTGCCTAGCCTGATTCTCTAGAATTTTATGTGGTCTAGTCCTCTGCAGTCAAAGGCAGCATCACATTAGGACGCCTGTTGCACTCAAATGTTGCAGTGTCCAAAGTTTCCTGACTGAGTGAAAATAACCTGACCTGTAGAGAAGAATCCCTGTTCTACCGGATATGAATTTTATTAGAAGAGGTGGTACTCTGGAAATTGAAAAGAACCTGTTGGGTGATGTGAGTAGTCTCTTCCTGCTCAGCATAATTGGGAAAGCTCTGTTTATGGGTTTATTTATGGGTCAAGAAAGCAGATGCCACAGACAATTTTTCTACAGGATAGTCATGCATGGAAACCCAATTTCTCCCAAATCTGGATTTTCCTTAGAAGTTGCCTTAAAAAAAAAACAAAAAAAAACCCTGTTTAAGTGGTTTCCTGTCCTTAAGGATTCCATAGAGAGGGTATTATTTTCAAGATTAAAGGACTGTAGCTGTCATTTTTAACCTGCAGGAGGTCTTAAGCTTTATGTTTCAAAGCAGCATGAGACTTTGGTTCTTTTATTTTTTAAATCATGTGTGTGTTTGGGAAAAATGTTTGTAATGAAAATGCTGAGTGTTAAGAAGTAGTCAGCCTCCTGGATACTGTATTTGTTAGGTTTGTAGTGGAGTGGAAAGAGAAGTTGTTGGTTACATTATATTGTGCCTCCTTCCCTAAATGAGAGCGAGCTTTTTTCTTTCTCTTGACTGATGATGCTTCAGACAGATAGGGATGGCTTTTTGGTCAGAATCTTTTTCTAGCACCTACTAGAAACTAGTCAGAAGTGTCTAATGTATATGCAGGCTATGGAGTTATAAATAGTTTAGGAAAAAGTACATAGGAGAGAGTCTGGAATCAGTATGCATTAGTTAGGCCTATATTTATTTTCGTGCTTATTTATGCAACTCTGCCCCCAATAAACGAGTTATGGTTTGACTCTCAATATTCCCCACCCTCATGTATTTGCACACTTGGCCCCCAAGGCGTAGCCCAGTTTTGGGGGATTATGGAACCTTTAGAAGGTAAGGCCTAGGTAGAGAAAGTGGTTTGCCGGGGAGCAGGCTTTGAGAGACTATCCAGGCCCCATTCCAAACTGAACTTCCTGATTCCTGATCCCAGAGATGTGAGAAAGCGACCTCATACTCCTCCTGCCATGGATAGGAGCTGGTCCTGCCTCTGCCTTCCCTGTCATGATGGACTCAAACTGCCAGTCAAAGTAAATCCTTCTTCCCTTCATTTATTTCTAGAAGATATTCTGTCACAGTGACGAGAGAAATAACTAATATATGGAAAAATAACCCAAACAATAGGGTACACTGGGTAGCAAAAGGGCCACAAGAGTTCATCAGGGGCCAGAAGTGAGTGTGGGCTCGATCTCACCCAAGGCAGCACATATCCTCAGGAGGCTAGCACAATTAGGGGCAGCTTGGAGCTAGCTACCTAAGAGGAAGCAGAGGGAACACACTAGAGCACACAGACATTGACCTGAAACCTGCAGGTATATAGGACATGGTGCTCAGCGTGGTGCCCGGTGTGGTACCATCCACTTCATCTCTTCAGTTTTTCTCACTATTTGAAAACTGAAAGATTCTGTTTCACAAAGCTTTCAGTTTGTTTGTATTTATCTTTCTATAGCAATACGTTGCATTTCTTTTATCATTGTCTTCCTGAGATTGCTGCTGTTTACTGAATTTCTAGCATAAGAAGGTGCCATGGGGTTTAATTTTATTGTTTTGAAGAAAATGATTCTGAAGCCAAAAGAAATGTGACTCTTTGCCTACATTTGCTGAGATAATTGGTAACAGAGCAGCATACCCACTGCCCCACCAACTCTCAGGATTTGAGGTGCAAGGCAAGGGTTAGATCCAGGCCTCAACTCAAGTCTGGTCTACAGAGTTTATCAGTTGTTTTCAACTAGTCGCTTGATTCTTTGATCTCCTGTCTCCCTGTTAAGACTGAGCACTCAGAGGCCAGAGAGATGACTCAGGCATTAAGAGCACTGGCTGCTCTTACAGAGGACCTGCAGCTAACAACTGCCAGTAATTCCATTTCCAGGGGATCCAACACCCTCTTCTGGCCTCTGTGGGCACTGCATGCACAAGTGCACTTACATACACACAGGCAAAACACTCAAACACATAAAATAAATAAAAACATGTTTGCCAGGTGTGGTGGTGCACACCTTAATTCTGGCACTCAGGAGACAGAGGCAGGTGGATCTCTGTGCGATTGAGGTCAGCCTGGTGTATATAGTGAGTTCCAGACCAGTTGGAACTAGCTACAGGGAGATCCTGATTCAAAAACAGAAACAGAATGGAAAACAAAACCCACAAAACAAATAAGCAACAAAAAAGATTGAAGACTGCAATTTAGTTGTCTTCTGTGTTTTGTATCCTTGAGGGAGATATTGACAGTCATGCTGGGCTGATTGGACTATTTATTTCCCCCCTTGAGATAGCAGATAAAAAGGGAAATAATGGTTTGTATTTATTTTCCTCCCTTTGCAACTTTTACAGTGGTGGGATGACTGAAAAGATAAGGGAAACCAGAAGGGAGCATGTACCACTGCCTCAGCCCTGCAGAGTCCAGAACATTTGCCTCAGTTTGTAAATGGTTGTATGAATCAGAGGAGAGTAAAACTTGAGTATTCATAATGGACTCCACAAAACTTCTCGGAGTCCATGAGCCTGCTGAGGGAACAAAATTATAACAGAAACCTCTAGGAGAAATTTCCCAGTTCTTGTTCATTGTGATCTAGACAATACCATAGTATTGGCAGAATCTGGGTTTGTGTGTGTGTGTGTGTGTGTGTGTGTGTGTGTGTCACTGAAACAATTATTTTATCTCATTGCGGATTTCATAGATAACTTGAAATAACTGTCCATATCACTTTGATTTTACAGTAGTTGTTAGACCCATTGCCGTATCTTCAAAATTATTTTATTTATTTATTTACTTATTTACCTTTCTTGACATAGGGTCTCACTGTGTATCTTTGGCTGGCCTAGAACTTGCTACATAGACCAGGCTGGCTTCAAACTGACAGAGGAGATCCACTTGCCTCTGCCATCTAAGTGCTGGGATTAAAGGTATGTACCACCACTCCCAGCTAAGGTTTATTTTTTTCTTATATGTTATACGTGTGTGTGTATGTCTGCATATATGTATGCATGAGTGTGTGCAGATGCTAGAAGTGGGTATCAAATCCTCTGGAGCTGGAGTTACAAGCAGTTATGAGGCATTACAAGTAGATACTAGGATCCTAACTCTGGTCCTCTGCAACATCAGCAAGTGATCTCAACTGCTGAGTCATCTCTCCAGCCCCTGCTTGATGACTATATTAATAAAGTAACACATGTTGATATATCATAATTTAAAAAATTCTTTTTAGTTTTTTGTTGTTATTTTTTGAGACAGAATCTCACTATATAGACCAGGCTGGCCTTGAACTTACAGAGATCCTCTTGTCTCTGCCTCCTGTATGCTAGAATCAAAGGTGTGTACCACCATGCCAGTGAAAAAAATTTTTTTAAATATTTTCTTTATTATTTTTATTTTATGTGTATGAGTGTATTGCCTGCATGTATGTGAGTGCACCTGTGTCATGCAATGCTGTGGAGGTCAGCAGAGGGCTTCAGATTCCCCTGGAACTAGAGTTAAGGATGGTTCATAGCTGCCATGGGGGTGTTGGGAATCAAACCCGGGTCCTCTGCAAGAGTAGTCAGTGCTCTTAACCTCTGAGCCATCTCTCCAGCCCCCCAGTGAAAAATACTTTATAGTTGGTGTTTCTTGTCTTGTTTGTTTTGTTTTTGAGACAAGGTCTTGAATCCCAGGTTGGCCCTGAACTTGCTATGTAGCTGATGATGGCCATGAACTTCTGTGCCTCCTGCTTCCACCTCCCAAGTGCTGGGCTACGCCACTACACCTAGTTTATACTTTATAAGGTGCTGGGAACCCAGGGCCTCCTGTTAGGCAAGCAGTCTACCAACTGAACTGCCTCAATAGCAGGTCCTCTCATCCTCCACTTGTGTGCTCTATTTTATACATTAAACACTTGATTCTGAGAAGGGATGTGTATACTTCACTGCACTCTGGATAAGCTCTGTGGCACAGAAAAAGTGAGGAACTCCTTCCTAGAATAGGCTGAAGGTAGATTTCATACCTGTTTCTTGGTTAGTTAATGTCTTCTAGGGATCCATGTGGCTTTCCTGTCTCATTAGCATCTCACACAATGACTTCCAGGTTCACCTATAGAAGACTAGAGAGACTTGAGGAGCTGTCTGTTTTCCTCGTAGGTTTTGGTTGACTGATGACACAAGTGACATCTGATCATAACCATCATTGGTCCCATGCACCCCACTTCCCTGGAACAAGCTGAAAGGTGTGGGGGAGAACTTGGTAAGGACAGAAGCAGTATCTGTATCTGTTTCACAATGCTGTGCTGCTCATTGACCAAAACTGTACAGTATTTGCCTTCGACATTGAAGGTGTCTGATAAATGTCTGTATTCTAATAAGTGTCTTTGACTAGATAAGTAAACAAAACAAACTTCAGCAGTGAAATTTCATAAAGTCCAATATTAAGGTTCATGCGCTAATTATACGAATTAGCCTATTGCTATGCAAGGATGAGTTTTATAAGAACTTTTTCCTTAATGAAACCATTCTTATAAATTAAGGTTCTTTATTCCTTCCACCTTCATTTTAATCAATATGAAGCTACGTGCAGTGACTCACTGCTGTTGTGTTTTCTGGGGGGGAAAGAAAGAAAAGGGGGTAGTGAGTTATGGCCAGAATATAAAAATGATCTTGTAGCTCTGCTGTGACTCGGGCCCCTCTTCCAGTTCACAGCCTCTCCTCCCAGCAGCTCCGGCTTTGTCTCATGAGTTGTTTCTCTTGGGAAAAACCCAGCTTCTCTCATGACCAGAGGCCTTCCAGTCTGGTTGGTAGCTGTACTCTTGGATTCATGTTAGTCTGGGTTCACTACCTCTTTGAACTGATTTATGCCTTTTTGTGTTGATGCCTTCAGCAGTTGATTCCTTATTTAAACTACTTTTTCTATAAGAAAATGTCAGAATGGTTTCTATAAATTATTTCTACTTCCCATGTTTTGTGTCTATAAAGACACAACTGTGGTAAGTTGAATGTGAGCCCCTTGGAAACACTGCTGTATGTTTTTTTCTAAATTAAGGACATTCTCCTGGAAGGTGTAGAAAAGCAGCAATAGTGTTCTCAGGTTGGAGATATCTAGCTCTGTCTTTTATTTAAAAGTATTTTATTTATTATTTTTATTTTATGTATATGAGTGTATTGCCTGCATGCATGTAAGTGTACCCGTGTCATGCAATGCCCGAGGAGGTCAGAAGACACTGTCCAGATTCCTTGGAACTGAAGTTAGGGAAGGTTGTTAGCTGCAATGGGGGTGCTAGATTCGAACCAAGGTCCTCTGCAAAAGAGCAGCCAGTGCTCTTAACTGCTGAGCCATCTCTCCAGTTCCCCATCTTACTTTTAATAAAAACTGCTGATCTCTTGATGGTATAAGCGTGTATTTTAAGGGCAGGGCAACATGTCAGAGCGAAATTGTGAACAAGATTGACCCACATGGCTCTTTGCTGGCACTGATTAAATAAAAATAATACTTTGGGCTGGAGATTGTGGCTCAGTTGGTAGAGTGCTTGCCTAGCATATGCAAGAGGCCCTGGGGTCAATTCCTAGCCCAGCACAAACTAGCCTCAGCTGTTGGGAGTTCAAGGCCAGCCTGGAATAAATGAGACCTTGTCTCAGAAAACAAACAAACAAAAGTGGTGAATTAGTAATTGACAGAAAGTCTACAATTCACGTGTCATTGCTAAGAGGTATCCTTTTCCTTCTTGTTTTACCTCTGTAGAAAATCCCCAAACTGCAAGTCGAACATAAATAATGGAATGCTTTGCTTACATTGTCTAGTATTTAAAGTTTGTGGCTGGATGGCTTCCAATGGACTTCATTTTGTTTTTTAAGGCCAAGCAGCACAGTTGCTGCCTCTTCCTCCCCACCCCGTCCTCAAGACACAGAATAACTTCAGCAGGACAGGTACATTGCAGAGACACCTTTCGCACAGTGGAGCTGTGGGCGTCCTCCATAATGTACATTTCAAGGCTGCTGTATTTGAGAGAATTCTCCTGAGCCCTGCCATTGATTTGCTGCATTGCTTCTAGCTTTTTCCAACCATTATTCAGACAGAGCTGAAATGAATTAAACGCCGGTTGAGTTCTCTGATGTCCTCCTGGCACTGTTTCCATCCTTAATGTATGCTGGTGTCCATTAGACCACTCAGGGGCCCATCATTACTGAATTCTAGCCAGGACTTTGTTTCCTAAACACATGTACCTGCCTCATACTGCTCGTAGACTTTAAACTCTGCTTTTTCTTCTACATAGGTATGTGTTTCATTTGCAGAAAATAGTCCAGTCCATCATCTTTTCCAATTACACATTTTATGTTGAGGGCAGTTCAGATTGAAAAGGAATATGTTCTCCCTGCCTAGCCAACATCAAAATCGAATGAAGTGAGGGGTTGTAGAGACTTACTTTTAAGTGGAAGAGCATGAATAAAGTGACCCACAATTAAAGACACTTAACCTGTAGTTGCATTTCTCAGACTCAAGTGATAGTTGTAAAACTGACCACTACATTACAGAAATTGAATGGAATAAAACCTTATTCATTGCATCTGTTAAAGTACCTTTCTTTTTCCATTTTGGATATATCAATCTCTCAGTATTCCCTAGTATGGTGGGAAAACTTGATTCAAAAGAATCTCTTTCTCTCTGTCTCTCTCCCCCCCCCCCCCAATTTAGTTCAGAAGGCTATAGCAAGTAGTCATTAATTTCCATCTGATAGAGCAGAACTTTTTTTGTGGCTAAACAATTGAAACAGGAAATGACCCAAGATACAGTTTCCATGACACCCTGTCACTTGGATCCAGTTTTCCAGAAGATGAAAGACCAAAGCAGGCTTTTGATAGTGAGTAACTAATTGGACTGGCCGATAGTGGGAGTTTTTTAATGTGAAAAATAAAGGAGAAAAAACTGGAACAGCTGTGTTTTGGTACAGTTGTTTAATCCCCAGATAAAACACTCCAAGGACATTGGAATTGAATAGTGCCTTTAGTTGGGGCGTGGGGGGGGGGTTCTAAAATCTGTCAAAGCATTGAATATATGTGTGTTAAAAAGCAAAAAGACAACAAGGGGGGAAATGAAAGCAAAGACACTAAGTGATACCTTTTAGAAATGATCTTTGTTCGTGCGAAGTATGATTTCATATTTTTAAGATGCACTTTTGAATGTGTTAAGAGACTCCTGGCTGGGTTATGCATTTTCTAGAGTGTTTCTGTTTTCTGACGTGTTTCTGAGTAGGCTGGTGAGCATAGCTGAGGGAGCCAAAGCTCTGCAACTCTGTTTCCCTTTCTCTTGTAAATGAAAAGGCTGGTGGTAGTCCTTAAGCCCTGCCATTCTGTGTACTTTTGAAATGCAGGCCTCTCCAACATAAAGGCTTCACTGATCACAATAGAAATGCATATGAAAAGGCCCAAATTTTTTTAAATGGAGAAAACATCTATTTTCCTTGAAAAGGAGGCTATGTCTTCTCGTCGTCCACTAATGGCATACATTAGAACTGTGTTTTCTTACATTTGAAATGGGAAGAACAGTCTTTGACTTAAATGAACTTTTTATGTTCTGGAGCTAGGGCACAGTTGTAAAGTGCTTTTCTAGTATGCACAAGGCCCCTGATTCATCCCCAGCACTACAAAATAAATAAACAAACAAACAAGTAAGTAGTCATGAATTATCTTGTAATTCTCAAGTCTTTTGTGGGTACACCAGGGGTTTTATGTCAGTTGAATTGATTTGCTGGGTTTAATCCTTTCATTTTGTAGGAAGGTACACCTGTCCTTGGGTTTCATTTTACTTTCTTTAAAAAAATTACTTACTTATTTTTATTTTATGTGAATGAGTGTTATACCTGCATGTATGAGTGCACTTGTGCCATGCCTGTGGAGGATAGAAGAGGATGTTGGATCCCCTGGAACTGGAGTTACAGATGGTTGTTAGCTGCCATGTGGGTGTTGGGAACTGAACTCCAGTCCTTCAAGGGGAGCCCATGCTCTTAACTGCTGAGCCATCTGTCTAGCCCCATCATTTTGCTTTTTTTAAACAGAGGAGTAGAAACAGATACTCACTCTGAAATCCTATTATATTTAGGGGGCAAGTGTAGGACTGATAGTGCAGGCTGGCCATTAATTACCACAGGCAAATGACCTATTGCTAATCTTCTCCTTTGCAAATTGCACCCACCTTTGGACCACAAATCACATGCAACCTGGGACCTCCTGCCCACCCTTTGAAGTCTGCCACCTAGCACCCTGTCTATCCCGTGGGTGACAGTAATTAGATGTTTGAATAGAAGACAGCAAACTGATGTATATGAGGCACACACAGTAATTAATTGTTCACTAAGTGGTATGTATACTTCCAGTCCCATGCATTGATGTTTAAGAAGCTGTTGGGCTCAGAAAGTGACTCTTGAGATCAACTCTTCTAAATTTTTCTCTGAAAAAATTTTTTTTCCTCATCTTAGAGACCATTTCTTTTCTGGTTGAAAGATTTTTCCTTTTGCTTTGCATCACTTGGTGTGAGACTTCCCTTTTCTTACATCAACACCCAGTTTTAAGTCATCATCCCCAGTTGGGGGCACATGTACGAGAGAGCCATCAAGTGTTATTGGCAAAGCCACAGGCATTGCTCACTGTCTACGTGTCTGTCTCATCTCCCAGCATGGAGACTGAGCAAGGTCTGGTGGGGTGGGGGAGCAGAGTTCCTCCTCTGCAACCTTCCTAGCTCCTGGAGCTCCAGGAGGCCTCAGGGTTGGCGCAGATGCTGAAGATCCATGTGCGTGAACTGAGCCTGAACTGTCACACTCTGAAATAGGCACCTACTACCTCTGCTTCCCTTGGTTGTCTGTCCTCCCAGACCCCCTCTCCCCACCCCACTCTCTTTTTCTGGGGTGCCTGAGTCTGTCTGAGTCTGTGTCCTGGCCACTGGGGCTGCACCTAACCACTGGTCCAGCTTTTTGTTTCCCTTGTTCCTCGTGTCACTCCTCCCTGGCATAGTTTCCCTGTGGACTGACTGCCAGCTCTGTCCTGTCACTGCTCTGCCCTTTATCTGCTCTTTATCTTCCCCACAGGCACCTCACCTGCCCAGCAAACTCTGAGCTGCCACTCTGGGGCAGTGGTGAGCTGGTTACCTCCCCGTTTCACCTTCACGTCCCTCCCATTCTCATTCCCTATGGCCTGTGTGTTAAGATATTTTTAGAGAGTTATTTTATGTGTATGTGTGGTTTGCCTGTATGAATGGAAGCATACCATGTATTGCAGTGCCTATGGAGGCCAGGAGAGGGCGTCAGACCCCCCTGGAACTGGAGTTACAGATGGCTGTTAGCTGCCATATAAGTGCTGGGCACCGAACCCTGGTCCTCTGCAGCCGGTGCTTTTAGCTGCTGAGCCATCTCTCCAGCCCGTATTTTATTTTCTTTAACAAAGATTATTAAAATGGTATCCAAAAATAGGCATTTATTTACTTTTAGGGATTTATTTTTATTTATGTGTACATGTGTATTTCTGTGTGAGTGTATATGCGTATGGGTGCGTGTGGTACCTGTGGAGGCTAGAAGAGGATGTGGGATTCCCTGAAGCTGACATGGATGATAGGAACTGAAGTAGGGTCTGCTAGAAGAGCAGTACGTGCTCTTTATGACTGAGGTGTCTCTCCAGCCCAGTAAGCTACTGCTGTGGCCTCCTCTTCCTTCCCCTTCCCCCTCCTCCTCCCCATCCTCCTCCCCCTCTTCCTCCTCTTCCCTCTTTTCCTCCTCCTCCTCGTCCCCTCCTTCTCGTCGCCCCCTCCTCCCCCTCCTCCACTCCTCCCCTTCCTCATCCTTCCCCTTCTCCTCCTCCTTCTCCGGAGGGGGTCCTACAAAAGACACCTGATGAACTGAGGCCCTTTCTGGTTACTGTGGCCCTTCAATGTGTATAATTTCCTGTACTCCTATAAAGTGAGGGTGTGGCAGATTCCCCAGCAGTGACGGATTCCCCAGCAGTGAGGGACTTCACATGGCCAGTTTGCCACCTGCCTTTTAACAAATAGTAAGAGCTGGGTGCACGTAGCATCATATTGGACTGTAGGAATGAAAATAAGGAAAAGTCAATGTGACCAAAGTTTCTGCTGACTGTAGACCACTAATACCGTGTTGCTATCATTTGTTGAGCCCTTGCTAAGTGCTTAGTGCTCTTATGAATGCTTCACAGCTTTGCCTGGGGGTAGACAGTATGATTGACCTGTTAGAATTAATGAAGAGAAGGGCCAGTGTTTAAACTCCTGGACTCTGAAATACTACACCTAAGAAGAGCAGTGTCACAACAGAGTGAGTGCTTACCATGTGCTAGGCTGCTCTAGACAGTTTATGTAGGGGCTGGAGAAATGGCTCCATGGTTAAGAGCAAGTATTGTTCTTCCAGAAGACCTGAGTTCACAGGCCACATCAGGTAGTTTTCAGCTGCAGCTCCAGGGGGTCCAAAGCCTCTGACCTCTGCAGGCATCTGCACATGCCCACAGACAGACACACACACCTAATTAGAAATAATAAAATAAAACTGTTATATGCAATGATTTGCATATAACAATATTGGCTACCAATATTTGACATAGGAAGACAAAGATGGAGTGGGTAGGACTAGAACTTGGTTTGTAATGTGCTTGCCTCACAAGCACCAGGACCTGAGCTCTCACTGGTCTGGAACTCACTATATAGACTAGGCTGGCCTCCTTAATCTCACAGAGATCCACCTGCTTCTGTTTGCCTAAGTGCTGGAATTAAAGGTGTGCGTCACAATGTTATATTTTTTATGACAGATGTTAGGCAAGGGTTTCCACTTCATCACCTATAACAGTGAGATTAATAATAACTCTGCCATCTCTTCTGAAGTGGTCCCAAGGAGAAAGTACTGGAAGGCTGTGACTGAAGATAGTGTGTGTTTCCTGTACCTTGCTTTGCAGTTTCTTGGTATTTTAGTATTAGACTGGGGCATGGACTTCAGAATCTCAGCCACTTCCACAGTGTTCCTTCATTTTCTCAACCAAAAAGGCTTCCTTTCCATCTAATCTTTGTGCTTTTGTTGTGTCACTTACCAGAGTCTTACATTAGGGTTGAGTCCACTCCTGCCTGCCCGACTAGATCATGTATTTCTTGGGACTTATCTTTGCCTTGTTATTGCATTTGAGATCCTAGTTGAGACTTTAGCAGATTCCACTTTAATTGAAACAATAGGCTACCTAGCTGATACTAAGAAAGGTGATTATTGTGGTGGCAAGCTTTCCATTATTGTGACAAAATACCTGCAATAAGCATCTTAATAAGGATGAAAGGTTTGGCTTAGAGTTTATGATCTCTTGGCCTGGTTGCTTTTGCCCCTGTGGTAAAGCAGTACATCATGGCTAAATAAACTGCTTACCTCCTGGTGACCAAGAGGCAAAGACAAAAGACAAAGGGGCAGTGGTCCCAATATGCATATTTATTTATTTGTTTTTTTGTTTGTTTGTATGAGTCTTTTGCCTGCATACATGTAAGTGCACCTGTGCATGCAATACCCACAGAGGCCTGAGGAGGGCATTGAATCCCCTGGAACTAGAGTTCCAGATGGTTGTTAGCTGCCATGTGGGTGCTGGGAACCAAACCTGAGTCCTCTGCAAGAGCAGCCAGTGCTCTTAACTGCTGAGCCATCTCTCCAGCCCCCCAATACATAACCTACTTCCTCAACTAGGCTTTACTTCCTCCCATTCATTAACAATATCACTGGGGATCAAGCTTCCTGCATTGAGTCTTTGAGGGGACACTTAAGGTCCAAAGAAATGATGGCATTGATGTTTTACTTTGAACTTAACTCTGGACTAAAAAGGGGCCCATGCCTAGACAGATCTAGGGGAAAAGTAGGGCAGGTAGATGGGGACCTGGAGGAGAAGTCTGCCGACAGCCCCACGAACAGGGAATGTGGAAACAGGTTGAATTCGGAAGACAAGCCAGAAGTAAGAAAGAACTTTTAGGAGCTGAGACTGAGAGTAGAACTTGAACTCCAGAGAGAAAAGACATGTTTAATTATGGTACTTACAGAAAGGCGTATGCCTTTAAATGTCAGGAGATTGGCCATGTATGTGCCTAGGCAAGTCATTTATAGTTGGGATCTCCATATCCCTAAGGGTGGAAAATAATGTAATATATACGAACTCCCTCCTGACATACCTTTATAGGATTGATGTAAATATACCCACAGAATCGTTTTCTGGATTAAGTGTAAAGTGCAGCACAAAATGTGGTGATGTGGGTGAAAGAGACCTCTCTTCAGTGTATGAGGAAGAAGCAGCCCTGGATTTGCACCCAGAGAATTGAAAGCATTCTGTGTTTCCTGTAGCCTCAGACTGGCAAATTAATCTCTACAAGCCTGTTTCCTTGTGTATAAAATGGGCATAATAACAATTATTTTAACATTAAATGGACTGCAGACAAGGGCCACAGGAGTCAGGACTGTCCTGAACAACTTGTTTCAGTGATCGGCAGTGAACACCTTGGGGCTCTTTCTTTGTGTGATCCTGTTGAAACATCCGGGCTGTCTCACAGAGTGGCTGGCCTTAGTAAGTCAGAGCCTGCCTTGTTCGGAGAGTGAACTGTCATCAAGGTACTCTCAGGTCTGACACTTTTTTTGCATGTTTGTTATTCTTAAGCCCAGGACAATTCCAGAAGGAGTAAGTTGCCTCCCTGGTTCTCTTTTTCACCTTTCAAAAAAGGCCCTGGGTTCATAGGGACTTTGTTTCCTTTGGTGCTCTCTCTCTCTCCCCCCTCCTCCCCCCTTCTCTATTAGTTATGTGTTTGTATATGTATGTGTATGTGTGTGTTATGCATGTGCAGGCATGAGGACTCAGAGGATGTCGGGTTTTCTATCACTCTCCACCTTATTCCTTTGAGGCAGGGTCTCTCTACTGAAACTGAAGCTTGATGTTTTAGCTAGCCCTGGGATTCCATACTTGGCCATGTCCTGCTTTATGTGAGTGCTGAGGATTTGAACCCAGGTCCTATTGCAGAGCAAGCGCTTCTACCTGCTGAAACTTCTTCCTCAGCCTCCTTTGTTTCCTCCTGCTCCTTCTCCCCTCCCCCCTCTTTCTTTCATTCTCTGCTTCCTATTTCTGTTTTTCTTCCTCCATGATGATTTGGGGGGGACTGCTCCCCTTAGCTTTGCTACTCAGAACACAAGCACAGAGAAAAAGTTTTTTGTTTGTTTGTTTAGGCCTTTTATTGGTAATTATAAGAGAGAAAGCAATAGGGCATTGTATAAAGATAATGCTGAGACGTACGTACATGGGGCTCAAATGTGCATGAAGTTCGTACTCCTAACCGTAACTGGAGAAAAGCTCCTCCTCCTCCTTTCTTCTCTGAGGGCTGGGGCTCAGCACCTCTTTGAACTGTCATTCACAAAGGCCCTGCAACTTCTTCCATCTCTCATGCCTGTGGTACCCACCCCTTGTAGTAAGCATAGAGTTTTCATTTTTTAGAAATCTCCAGCCTGGGTAATAACAAGTACCCTGGGCCTTGGCTCTGCCCGGGAGGGAATAATTGCAAAGTAAATCCCAGGCTGTAATAAGGAATCATTGAAAGTACACTGTCTTTAGTCCTTTCTTTGGCTTCAGCCACTTGATATTAAAAAGGAATATTTGAATTGACTAAAGATGAACAGTTTTAGTTCATTTATCTTTCTTGGCTTAAAAAAAAATGTGTAGGAAGGAAAAGGGTCTTAGGGTGAAACACTGAAGTTATTCCATGATTTTTTTTTTTTAAAGGCTTTATTTTTATTTGACCATGAAATCTGCCCTAGGGCCCTTTCTAAAGTAAAGAAATGTTGTTAAATCCCCGAAGATAGAAAGGAAACAGTACAATATTACATAAAAATTCAAGTTAAAGCTAAAAGGTGAATTTTACATCAGCCGGGCGTGGTGGCGCACGCCTTTGATCCCAGCACTTGGGAGGCAGAGGCAGGCGGATCTCTGTGAGTTCGAGGCCAGCCTGGTCTACATAGTGAGTTCCAGGTCAGCTGGGGCTACAGGGAGACCCTGTCTCAAAAAGACAAAAAACAACAAAAAAAACCCTGACATCAACCTATGTTAATATGGATGCATTCATAGTTCCCTCTCAGTTATTGGCAGTGAAGTTAAGGCATGGTGGAGAGTCATTCTCAGGTACTCTCAGATACATTTTGCTTACATAATTACCGTTAAGGTTCAGGATTATGAAAAAATGGCAGATTTCAGGAACAAAAAAATCACCACACTTTTTGCAAGATTGAAGACTTGACAATCTTGGTGGAAATACCCCCTACATACACAATGTCACATTCATGACAACAGTGCGTATACACACAATGTCATGTTCATGACAACAGTAAAGGAAGATTGCAGCATTAACACAAAGCCTCCACTTAGGGTGACTAAAGATGCCCGTTAAATCTGTTCTTTAATGAAATTTTTACTGTGTGTCACAATCTAGTGTGTTGAGTGGACCTTCAGGCTGACACTCAACCACCTGTATGAATCTGGGCAAATCAATACGTCTCTTGTTTAGAAAGAGGCAGGAAGATACAGTAGATTCACTCCAGGGTGTAATGAAGATACTGTGGACCTTTAGACATCCACTGATGCATGACATCCTGGGCATCCCCTTTTCTTTGGGAGCCTGTAGGAGATGGGGAAGGGGAGGGAACCCTTCTTCCTGCTCCAGGACAGCCAGAGTTGTGTGTGTATTACCCATGCTAGATGAACAGAGACTGTCCCTGTGCCTTTGAACAGTCACCAGTAACAGAAATGCAAATGATGACCTTACATTTAAGAAGAGAAGATGCCAGTGGCAGAGGAGCCAAGAGTCCACAGTGGCCTTCTGACTGTCCTTGGCCTGATCCGTTGAGCAATGCTGTGTCTCTTGTTGCATTTTCAGTATCCAATTAATTGCTTTTCTGATTAAGTTATTTCTTGATTATTATTTTTCTGATAGTCATCATCCAGGCCTCCAGTTTTTAAATTGCTAAAACCAGAAAATGGCAGTCGTTGGAGCAGTGGGTCCAAGATAAAGATGAGTTCAGATAATGATGTGTCCTTGTCAACCTCCTGCGTGGTTATTGTGTGATTTAAATGAGATGTTTCATACTAGAGTGCATGGACTTGTTATTCCTGGAAGGTCTATTGAGGGCTGAGTCTGTGGGCTTACTGTGACTCGGGTGCAGCTGGGATCTAGACTGTGGAAGAAAGGTCACAGGCTTTAGTAAATGTCTGGACCTTCCATTGGAAAAATCATGCTCCTTTTGCCCAAATCTGTGTGGCTGGTACAGTGCCTGTGAGATAATGGGTATTTTAGGACTTATTCTTAGAGGACCTAAGATCTGTGTGGATGCCATAGGACTGATCCAACAGCAGGAATCCAACAGCACAGCCACAGGACAGAGATGCTAAAGGTAGCCACTGGTGCTTCTGCTGTGGAGCAGGCCCTGGGCTTTAACCTGGTTTTCTCCTTTGATCTTATCTTCTTTATTTGATGGGAAATAAATCTTCACGGAGAGGAAATCTTAGTGCCTTTCTCAGTATTGATTTGCTAATATATAGAAGATCAGATATTCACATCAAGAGACTGTTATTTCCAAACTTGGGCTCTAAACATTATAGCATGCAGTATTATAGGAAAACGAAGAATACAGTGGAAGAAGGAACAGAGAAAGAGGGAGATTGCCTGGAAAATAAACAACTACTAGGTTCTAGAAATGGATTGAGAAATGAAGAATTCAGAGGAAAGATCATAAATTTGTAAGACTGTGATAGACTGAGAGACATGGAGTCTACCACTCCCTCCTGCTGATCACCTGCCCTACCCCATCTCTGACAAGTGTTTACCCAGCCCCTTGCAGCAATGTTTGCTTCAGAAAATGGCCTGTCCCATCTACAGACAGCTGTGGCATAGCACTCCATATGAACCCATGATTTCTTCTTGCTCCGAGCTTACAGAGCAATCATTGGCACTCTGAACGGAAAAGGGCAGTAAAGTGGTCATAAGGAGTATTGCAGAACCAAACTGCCTGCCTTTCTCTGCTTCTCAGCTGTAGCCTCAGCCAAAACACAGACCTCCCCCGAGTCTCAGTTTCCTCAGCCATGAATCTTGAATACCTCAGTGTTGCTACCAGAATCCATTGAGATAAAGCGTTTGCAATTCTCACTGGCACGCATTAAGAATTTCCTACCTTTCTTTTAAAATTTTTATTTATTTATTTATTTATTTTATTTAATTTATTTGAGACAGGGTCTCCCTGTAGCCCCAGCTGGCCTGGAACTTGCTATGTAGACCAGGCTGGCCTCAATCTCATGGAGATCTTATCTGCCTGCCTCTGGCTCCTGAATGTTGGGACTAAAGGCATGTGCTACTATGGATAAGAATTTTTATAAGGTTTTAAAAATAAGGTTATTGGTGGTTACCCTTTCCCATATAACTGTATGAAGTAGAAATTATTTCTACTTTCCAGAGAGTTTAGAAACTACAGGCGCTGCTGCCCAATGGTTGTGGATAAAGCAAGTATCCCCTGGGGTTCGCCAGCACATGACTGAACAGCTAAGCTTTCCAATGTGCTCTTTCCCAAATCTTAGCACTTCTCTTCTACTGCCCCTCCACTCTGTGTACAGCTAACTGAAGTAACTAAGACAAAGTAAGGCAGTCTGCAGGGGTGTCCCTGGACTGTTACCTTTGCCTGTCCCGGGCTGAATTCAACATTTTCATCCTTCAAGCTATTCTACCTTCCTCTTCTCCTTATCCTAATAAGGAATTTCCTATTGAAACTATTTTTCAGTATATACTGAAACTATTTTCAGTACATCCATATGGTAAACTAGGCATGAGATGTAGTTAATTGGTTTTCTCACACCATGTAAGCATCTTGATATTTTTTACGTTAAGTTGCTGGTTTGCAGCCTGTGGCGTCTGTTTAGGAGAGACCCTTTTCTGAATCTCTTGTAATCTTCCAGAGGGCCATTGCAATGGCTGTGTCCTTTCTTCCTATCATCATTTCCACCCCTGCTTCATTCCACTGGAATCTTAGCCAATCAAGATAAAGTTTGGATCTGTGTGTTGACCTAGCTTATATAAAATAGCATTTTTGGAGAACATGAGTATCTCTCACTTAAGAATTCTCCAGAGTCTTTCAGCAAAAAGTGAAAGCTGGAATGGTTGCCAGTAAATGCCTTTTGTAGCCTTGGAAATGCATAGTGATTTATCACTTGGTGGAATAACTGGAGGCCTCTATATACAAGAAAGGAGTTAAAGGTAGAGAGTCCAAAAATAACAAGTCTAACCATATGGCTTTTTTCAAGGAGTGTCCGTATGGCCATGGAGGGAAAGCACTCTTGCTAGCTTGACTGCAGGTTTTCTTTTTTGCTGCTCTACATAAGAACCTTGTAGCTGGAGTTTCCACTCGAAGGTTTTGAAAAATAGAACAGAGAAGTAGGGGGAGACAGCAGAGCAGATTCACAAGTGGCCACAGGACTGTTGGTGTTTGTGTTAGCAGCAAAGCTTGGAGATAACGCCAGATTTACTCTGTCTAGACTCCAGCAATAGTTGAGCATTTTATGATAATGTCTAAGTCCCCAAGGGTGACTGTACGCACTCTTATTGTCAAGTGTCAAGCATAAGGTGCATGGCCAATGCCCTGATGAAATCAATATATGTATTAGTCTGCATGGCTTTCCTGTGTGTATGAAAAAATGACCAAATTCAGCCTGATTTGTTCTTATAGCACCTTTGTTTGTCCTTAGTAATTATAATTAAATACGCTGTAATAATTTGGGGAAAGAGCATGAAATCAAATGGTTTATAGATTCCGGAGCTTCTGTTTTCTTCCTTGGTCAAATGGAGCACTTCCCCACAGGCAGGCAAGTTCTCCAGATCTCATTGGTGTGCTGGTATGCAAGTGATTTTTGACACATTGTAGTACTGGATGATTTGGAAGGAAAACTGTTACTCAAACACACACATATGTAATTACATGTATAATTATATAACACTCAAATATGATTTTGCCATAGAACAGTAAGATTTGGGGCTCAGAATTTATCTAAATGGTATTTTCTTAGATTGTTTTTTCCCCAAGTGAATCCAATTTCTTTC
>NW_008336313.1:4712477-4783030 GCF_000622305.1 Nannospalax galili | reverse complement strand
TCCTGGAACTCACTATGTAGACCAGGCTGGCCTCGAACTCACAAAGATTCATCTGCCTCTGCCTCCCAAGTGCTGGGACTATAGGCGTGTGTCACCACGCTGGCATGAAACCTAAATCACAGAACAGTTTAATTGTTTCTACTCATCTTAACCAAATTAGGTAACTCCTTAAATTTTTTTGTTTGTTTGTTTGAGACAGGGGCACAAGCCACCTTGAATTTTTAAGTGCTCCGCAGGGGCTAGTTAATTTAAATTCTCACCTAACTGGTTTTAGCTTCGGCTTGAATACCCCAGGGGCAAGATAACAAAACAGATTACGGAAGTTTATTTTAGGAGTTGACTTTAAGGCTTATATGAAGATCCCTTGGAAACTTTGGGGATTTTTGTTTCTAGCGGTGTTAAGATAGGAAAGGAAAGTGGGGTGAAACGCTGATTTCTAAGGGAACATGCCTGAGATCAAAATCTCAGGTGATTCCACTCAGTCCACAGAGAAAGCCTTCCCGCAAGTTTAAGAGATCGGCGGCCACTCTAAGAGCATTTAACTGGCCGTTGCATTACTGATTTTTTGTATTAGAACAATGTATCGATAGGAGGTCTTTGTCTACACCCATGTAGGCAGAGTCCGTTAAGAGGACTAAGAGCCTTCAGCTAACATCAAGGAGTAAACTTGACCTTTCTTTTTTGTCTTTAACGGTCCCACGCGAAGACTCAGACTGAAAATGAAAGGAGGAAAAGAGGAGAGACTGCCAGTCCCCAAGGGAGGGGAGGCTTGGAGGCAAAGCTGCCTTTTACCTCCTTATGGGAGGTGACAGGAAAAAGAGATTGCCGATCCGCAAAGGTGGGGATGGCTTAAAAGCAAAGCTGCCTTTACCCTCCTGGTGGGAGGTGATAGGAGAAAGATTGCCGATGCCCTCCTGATGGGAGGGATACTCACGAACTCTGCGTGTTCCAGGAGCCGCTCATTGGGTGCCAGCTGTGGGAGGCTCGGGCCAGCTGCGGGAGGCTCTACCTTTCTTCACGGGGCGTTGGCCACCGGCCCACGAGGGCAGGGAGAACAGAAGCTGCAAACGGGGTCAGGATGGCCAGTGAGCGCTGACGGAAGACAGCCCTTCTGGGGAGACTGGTCCTTTGTTTGTTTTTGAGACAGGGTCTCCCTGTAGCCTCAGCTGGTCTGGATGCTGTGCAGACAAGCCTAGTCTTATCTCAGAAATGCACCTACCTCCGCTTCCTGAATGCCAGGATTAAAGATGTGCACCACCACACCCATCTTTAAATTATTTATTTATTTATTTATTTATTTATTTTTGTTTCATATGTATGAGTGGACCAGTGTTGTGCAGTGCCCATGGAGGTCAGAAGAGGATGTCCAAGAGGGCATCCAGTCCTCTGGAACTGTAGTTATGGACAGTTGTTAGCTACCATGTTGGTGCTCAGGATCTGAACCCAGGTCCTCAGCAAGAACAACCACTTCTTACCTCTTAACTGCTGAGCCATCTCTCCAGCTTCTTAAAAACATTTCTTTAGGGTAACCCTGGAAAGCAGAATTGGGGAACTATGAAAATTATAGGCTTTCAGATTATAATAAAAACAGGAGATACTGTAAACCCTTCCATTTTCTTGGAAAGATTGAATTTAACAATCTCCTCAACCAAGATATATTTCCAGACTGATTGGTCTGACATTTGTTTGGGACCTCTGGAATATAAGCTTATGCAATTAAAAAGGAAAATGAGTTTCCAGCCTTGCACGACTGAAATATCTCAAGCGTTTTTTTCCTCTTCTTAAATCATTTTGACTGTTAGTACTGGGGTGGGTGCTGCAGCCGCCTCATAAAAAATGCTATTGTGCGACTACTGTAGTTGTGCTGTCTGAAGTGCATGCCCGTTCTGTTTAGATTGAGCTGCAGAGACTGCTTGTTAGCTCCCTAGCTGCTTGGGAGAGAGGGTGATGTAAAATTAATGCATGAAGTAAGGCCAGTTATCTGACACTGTTTGGGTATGCAGGTGGTTTGACATAGTGTACAGAAATTAAACTAATATGTTTATGTGTGTGTTTGGTGCAAAGTGTCTGGGATTGAGGGGGCCCAGCTCCTTAAACTTTTAATTGTTAAAATAGAGAAAGCATCGATTTTGTTCTTTCCTTGCCTAGCTCTGTTTCTAAAATTGAGCATGCCTAGGGCTTGAGATTTTGACATGTTTGAGTTTGCAGAATGCAGAGTATTGCTTCATAGAATTGTAGAGGAAGTAATGGGAGAGATTGTTAATAAGATGCCCACATGTAGGTGACAGTTATCAGGGAAAATGAAAGTATGTGTTTATTCAGGTAATTTGTCTTTTGATAGAAATATAGTGTGTAAATGAGACCAACACTGATCTATAGATACTAAGATGATCTTTTCTTCAGCAATGTAGTCCTAGTTGTTAATATGCCTAAGGTTTGGGTATTTTTGCAATCAGTTATTACCCCCTTTGCATGCTCATGCTAACCAGAAGCTAGCTACCTTCACCGTTAAGTATCCTGTGATGTGTGGTACATAACTGCAATGTCATTTCTCATGTGATCCTGGAATACCTGCATTGCAGATCTACCACAGCTCAGAACTAGGAAACTGTGGAACAGAACATGTGTTTATAACCGTAGAACCTGCTTAAGAAATGTTTGCTCATTGATCAAATTCTGGCACTGCAGTTGTCACATGGGACCAAACAATGAAGAAGTCATTATGTTGTATATTTTCATGAGCATTATCTCATTTAATCCTTAAAAGAATCCTGCAATGATAAGTGTTCTTACCCCTATTCTATAGGTGCATCACCCTCAGGTCCATCTCAGAGTATAGGTAGAGGAGTATGGATTTGAGCCCAATTTCATCCTCTGATTATTGTTATTTCTATTCTAAGGAGCTATTCTACAATGCAGAAATATTTCCAGGGATTTCTTTTTACTAGGGACAGTTCTTTAGTTGTACCTGTGTGATCAATTCTTTTTCATATCTAAGATCCTTCCTCTCTAGTAAACAAAACCATGACACTTGACTAGAACTTGTAATAGAAAATAGAGCATTAGTATTAACTGGAGCCACATGAACCTATTTTCATTCTGACTTTACTGCTTAATGTGATTTTGGGGCTTAAGTCAATTGGGAATGGGTTGTCAGGCTGAGATAATCTAAAAATCCAAAGTATCCCAAGACCCAAAACATTTTGAACATGACATGACACTACAAGTAGAAATTTCCACAGCTGAACTCATGTGGTGGATCACTGTAACAATACAAATGTTCTAAAAAGGTTTTCTAAAACTATCTTTAGGCTATGTGTATGAGATACGTATGAAACGTAAATGAATTTTGTGTTTAGACTTGGGTACCATCCCAAAAGATGTCATAATATATGTAGAAATATTCCCATATCCAATATACAAAACATTTTTCTTCCCAAGAACTTTATACAAGGAATACTCAGCCTGTAGTACCTACCTCATAGGTTTATGAGGATCACAGGATACAATAATGATCTTGCTTTGCCTAAGGTAGAGAAGTGCTGAATAAATGCTCCCTGCCATAATGTTAGTAAACAGGTAGCAAATCATTCATGCAGTCATTCAGTACGAATTTATTGCTCTTAATCTTAGCTAAAAGTTTGAGAAATGATTGGGGGAATAATGTGCAGGGATCACACTCAGGGCCTAACACACGCTAAGAAAGCACTGAACAACACTCCCAGCCTCAACCAATGTGTACTGTAGGATAGACACTTTTCAGTCCTAGTAATTCATCATTTATCAAAACAGATAGAAAATCATTTCCTTGGGGGATTTATGTTCCATCAGGGAGAGCTAGACCATACACATAATGAATACTGAGAAGTAAATTATATGTTGGGGGGTATCTTGTGCTATTAAACAAAAGGAAGGGAAGGAAGGTCAAGGTAAGAGAGCCAAGTTACTATGAGACAGTGACTAAGAGAGGCCATGGGGTTGCAATTAAATATGGTCTTCACTATAGATCTCATTGAGAAAATGATATTTGGTAAATCTAAAGGATATGGGAGTTTGCCATGTGTGTAAACTCTTAGTTTGTCCCTGGGTACAGCCTGGCAGGATGAGGGTGAATAGTAAGAAGGAGCCATGTGAGAGATACTACCAAGAAGAGCACAATCAACTTCAGATTTAAATTGGTATCACCATGAAAGTCCTCATCAACAGGAGGGAGCTGGACATTGTGGTCCTTTACCTGGCCCTTCTGATTTCTCCTGTTAGTATTTGCACTGTGAAAATGTGTTGAGGATTAGGACAGCATATTCCACCACCCTGGGGTAGCCGTCCTGCTTTCTCTGTTGCCATTGATTGAACCTGGTAGTCCTGTGGCTCTACTGGTTGTATTCCTTGGGAAACAAAGAAAATGATTAGATCTTAAGAGGGAAGGATGGTGGAATCCTGTGGTGCCACAGCTTGCCATCCTCTTTGAACCTGACTTGATCTTCTGCAGGCTTCCCTTACTGAGCCAGGGCGCCTTTGTAGAAGATCCTGGGAGGTGTTGGTTTGGTTCAGTGTTTTTAAATGTTTGTATCTCCTTACAGGGAGGAAGGATTCATTATGGGGTAGGAGGAAGAGCTTAAGTATAGTCATTTGTCAGCTCCTGACCCATGCTTAACTTCTCGGTGCCAAGATAACAGTCACAGAGCTAATCTCAGCACACCCAGGGGTGAAAAACTTCTGTGCTGTGTCTCCTGTGAAAAGCAATGGCTCTTAACTGATTTCTTCGTCCAGGACCGGTTTCTACTGTTTATGTCCTTTCTTCTCCACCAAGTTAACTTAATATCTTCCTTTTAAACAAATCATTCCCAAATCACCATCAAGTTATGGTGATGCTAGGATGATATTGGGGAGACAACAGAGAAGACAAAAGCAGCTCATGTGTGATGCAGCATTGTTAAGTGGGTGGGTGCAAAGCATCTGTTCCCAGGTCCAGCTTGATCAGTGTAGCCTGTGACTTTGCCAGTTCTGAGACTGAGCTTCCTCACTCCTTAATGGGTTGTGTCCTGTGCATACTTTGCCACTCACAGGATAGAAAAAAATGTGCAGATGCCATCAAGCTACTAGTTTTCTAAGTTTTGGAACTTAGAAACATAGGTCTGAAGAAATATTGTTTGAAAGGGGCAATAGGATGGCCATGCCCATTTTCCCCTTCCTCACTCCCTGGGAGTTAGAGAACTCTTGGCTTCCTATTGTCTGTAGTCTTAAAGATGAGGGCTTCAGAGATAGATAAGAGCCTCTGGGTAAAGACCCTGGTCGATCCTGGCTCCCTCCTCCAGCTCTTTACTTCTAACACACAGTCCAGGCAGCCCCTGTATCTTTGCGTCCCTCACAGTACCCATCTTTCCCCCAGGATGTTATCATTTGAAATAGGGACCACTTAATTGAGTTAAAAGTTTTATAGCCGAGAGGCTACTCATTAGCAGGAACTGTGGATTTTTTTTTGGGGGGGGGGTGTTTTAAAATCTCATTAGTCCCATGTTACCCATTTGATAACAAAGACTTAAAGGAAAAATTTGCTAAGAAATCTCTGGCAGACACTAATAGCTTCTTGGGCCTAAATGATAAACTTTCTGCCTTCAGCAATGGAAATGTGGGAGAATTCCAGATGCTAAATAAATAATCTGGCTCAAGGCCAGCAGGTTAAGACGATGGAACCTTTTGATTGAGGCCCAGCCAGGGTCTGCTGCAGGAGAGTCACATTAAATACCCTAAGGAGGTCTGTGTGCAGAAATGGAAACATATGGAAAACTTTGCAGAAATTATTCGTCTGCCCCAGGCCTGGGTTTCCTTATCTTTAAAATAAAAGGCTTAGCAAAGTCGGTAATAAGGAGCTCATTATTTTATTGTAATACTTTAAAACATACCTACCTAGCTATCTGGTAAGTCTGCATTAGCTTTTCCTTCCAGCAAAAAGTTATCAGTGACTGTCCATTAACTGCCAGTCAGATCTTCCTAGCAACTAAAGTTAATCACAGTTATAATGTCAATTTAGTATAATTCCAGGCTCAAACCCAAATCTCGATGTTTTTGGTGATGTGTTTGGGTTCTTATGAAGAACCCATTTTGAGCATCTCATTTCATTAAAAAAAAATATATATTACAGGGGCTGGAGAGATGGCTCAGCATTTAAGAACGCTGTTCTTGCAGAAGACCCAGGTTCGAATCCCAGCACCCACATGGCAGCTAACAACTCTCTGTAACTCCAGTTCCAGGGGATCCGACAGCCTCTTCTGTCCTCCTCCAAGGGCACTGCACAACATGGATGCACTTACCTACATGATGGCATAATACTCATACACATAAAATAAAAATAATGAATAAAATATTTAAAAAATAAAACAAAAAAATACCAATAGCTCACAACCATTACCACTTGTTGTAAACTAACCTCAGCTTATTTGGTTATGTCCAACTGCTAGAGCTTTATTGGAGGGTTAGTTTTGATAGCAGCAGCCAGATGGTTGAAGTGTGTGAAGTTTAGCTACTGTCCCACAAACTTGTCATCTGGGTGTAGCTAAAGCAAGATGGAAATGTTTCTGTTACACATACAGACATTGATTAATGACCATATATCTGTAAGTGGGCAAAGGACTGTTCCTGAGAGGGACCTCTGATGTTGGTAGAGTCCCAGCTCTCTTCTAGTTGCCCTGCTCACTACTTTATCTGAATTGCTTCACTCAGAGACATGATAACATTCCAGAGGATAGTTTTGCTATCCTTAATAAGCACCTAGCAACTGGAAACCTGCCAACTGCACTGGACCCATGGCCATTTAAGAGAAAACCTATCAAGGCTGTGACTTATTCACACCAAGGGTAGGGTTCCTTAAAATGCTCTGACTAATTTTCACATCTTAAATGCGTCTTCAGTTTTACCAGTGGGGACTGGCGTTTAGCATTTGTAATGCTCAAAAATAGTCCATTCATTTCACAGACACAGACACCTACTTTTGATGTTCAGTTTGCTAATTGGCAAAGGCTCTGGTGTTGATTAGCATGGATAATGGAAACTATTACAGTGACTTTTTCTGGAGCTTGGGCTTCATGCTTAGAACACAAACTGCTTACCCTCACAGAGCACCATCCTGAATATGATACCAATCACATTTGAGTTGTGTTTTAATACAATTAACTCACATATGATTTCACATTACCTTTATGGAATTATCACTAAGTTAATTAAGCACCCTAACAGTACCTTTGGAATTCTGTTGTAGAGACCGCTGCTACACTTTTGAAACACTTTGAAATGATTTCCCACAATTTCTGTGTTTAAAAAGCATTGCTTGAGCCAATGAGATGACTCAGTGAATAAAAGCAGTTGCCTCCAAACCTTGAGGACCTGCATTCATTCTCCAGAACTTAAGTAAAGGTGGAAAGAGAGCACCAACTTGACAAAGAAGTCCTCTGACTTCCACATGCATGTTGTGGCACACGTGTGTGCACACACAGCCCCCCATCATACATAGACACAACGGTAAATAAACCAGCAAGCCAGCATTGATTAACTTCCATGTACTCAGATCCATCTCTTGTCACTGAATAGGAAGTCAGGTTAGTTACCATTTATTGAGAATTTATGTGTCTAGTACTTTGTGTCCATTGGTTCTGCTTATCCTCTTATCTACTCTGTGAAGCAGAGACTTGGCTTCATTTTATGGATGAGAAAACAGGCTTAAAAAAAGATGTGGTACAGCGTGTATTTCAGCCTGGGTCCACTCTGCAAACCAAGACTCTCCTCCTCTCACTGCATGACAAATTGCGACCAACTCAGGGGCTTAAAACATGAATTTATGACGTTTTAGTTTCTTCAGAGCAAAAGTATGGGCATAGTGTGGCTACATTTCTGTGCAGGTCTCACTGAATGGAAGTCAAGATCAAGGTTGGAGCTTTAGCTCCCAGAAGTGCTTGGAGGCCTCTTCTAAGCTCACTGGCTGCAGGTAGGATCTGTGCTCCTACAATTCTAGATTATGTCCCCATTTGCATCCGGATTCCTGCCAAGTGGCTTCTACAGACAGATCATAAGATGGTATTACTCTCTTGGAGGTCAGTTGTGTCTGGTTCTCTGGACACAGGAGAAACTGATTTTAAAGAGCTCTTCTTTAAAGGGTTCTTGGGAGTAGGTTAGGCCTTTGGAAAGTCAACTGTGCCATATAGCATAACCTAAAGAAGGGAATAAAGATCCAGGCAAGATGATGCAGGCCCATAACCCCAGCACTCAGGAGGAATCAGAGTCACAAGGATTGTGAGTGAAGCTAGCCTGGGGTACATAGAAAGTTCTCACCTACCCAGTGAGACCCTGTCTCAAACAAAACAAAACACCCCCAAAAAACAACAAAACCAAACCCCAAGAAAAAATGAGACTAAATCTCAGTTCTGGAGACTGTGCAGCACACAGGAACAGGAACTTGAAATCTATGGATCTTAGAATTTTGTCCATCAAACCCTCCTTAGAAGTTTTGATCTGGAAGCTAGAGGTAAGGGATTGGATTGATTGGCTGGAGTACTACTCAAGGCTAGGGCCACCGAGGAAGCATCTAATGACAAGGGATGAATGGACCAAGATAAAAGGACTTAAATACAGCAAACTCTTCATATTTACCATTTTGCTGAGAGCTGACCACCAAACCACCACCAAGTAGACAACTTTAGTCTTTCTGGAAGGGAAGGGCTTGATTTCCTGTTTCTATGACGTGTGTTTTGTTTTTCCATAATGTTAATCAAGAGCTGAAGGGCTTAATAGCATAGGTATGGCAAGTGTTTAAGAGCACCAAAATTTGTATCACACTGTCTATGACATAGTACCATTTTTGCCTGGAAAATACAATTAAGGACTAATTGGGAATCTGTGACTTGTTCTTCCCTATGGTTTGGGTTCTACCTTAGAGACCTGCTTTAAAAAAAATATTTCTATTTATGTGTATGTGTGTGTCTGTGTGAATGTATGTTATGTATGTATGCTGTCTGCAGAGGCCAGAAGAGGGCACTGGATCTCCTACAACTGGAGTTCAAGTAGTTGTGAGCCACCGAATATAGATGTTGGGATCTTGAACTTAGGTCCTCCAGAAGAGCAGTAAAAGTTCTTAATTCATAAACTATCTCTTATTTTTAAAATAACATCTTAAAAATCAGTGTCTGTGAGTTGTATAGCACCGGACAATTTGCAAAATGCTTTCAAGAAACCATTTTGTGACTTCACTTGGGTTGTGATACAGTAAAATACACAAATCTTTTAAATGTATAGCTTGATACATTTGTGAATCTATATATCTCTACTGTCTGTATACCTATTGTCTATTTAATGGTGACATTTCTAGCATATTTGGAAGCCCTCCATCATACCCTAGTTAGTTGCCCCTCCTAGGGGTACCACTTTCACAGGAAGAGAAAAGGGAAACAGAGGAAGGAGGTCCTGCAACTTGTTAGCCACACTGCCAGGAGCGCCCAGATTCTTGCCTCTTAAAGATACTGTACCTTGGACCAGAGGATTCATGGATGGTGAGCCATTCTTTTTTAAGAAATTACATTCATTATTGGGGCTGGAGAAATGGCTCAGCAGTTGAGACCACCAGGGTTTGATTCCCAGCACCCACATGGCAGCTAACAACCATCCATAACTACTGTTCCAGGGGATCTGACACCGTTTACTGAGCTCCATGGGCATTGCACAACATGGGTGCACTTACATACATGCAGGCAAAATACTCATACACATAAAATAAAAGCAATAAATAAAAAATATTACACATCTTTACAATTGGGGTTTGTGTTATGATATTGGGGTATGCATGCTACATCATACATGTGGAGGTGAAAGAACAACCCTGGAGTGGATTCTCACTCTGCCGTTTTGTGGATTCTAGAGATCAATCTCAGGTTGATCACATGGTTACCCAGCATCTTGCCAGCCCGGTCATCATTCTTTATGGGCAATACTAGGCACAAAAATGATTTCTTATGCAGGACTCTCAAGTACCTAGTGGTGCTCTTCTATCCCAAGCTCTGTAGTTCTGCTCAAGTTCAAGCAGGTCAAGCATTGTAGAGTACTTGGTGTGCTGTCATATATAAGTAACTGCCAGGGGAGAGACCTGGGTGCAGGTGGGGATCAGACCGTTTCTCTACAGAGTCTTTGTTATATCTGTTGGTCAGTATTAGTTGAGCTGACTCTCCTTCAGAGGTAATGAAGAAATGTCTGGTGTTGCCCTTTGAACTGTGTCTTTAGAACTTGTGAAAAGTGCTGATATCTTCAAGGTATCGGGCCCTATTCCCTATTTCCCTTGGTGCTTGACTTCCACCAAGAAAGTCTGCTGAAAACAACAGCTTTAGGACTGAAAGCTGGCAGTGGTTTTTAAAAGCCTGTCTATGAATTTTGCTATATTTTGGACAGCTTATTGAGATACATTCCATACATAAGTTCATTTGTTTAAAGTGAACATTGCAGTGGTTTCTAGTTTATGTAAAGACACAGAGACTAACATGTCAGTCAATTTTAAACATTTTCTCTCACTTCAAAAATAAACACTACGAAGCTACCACCACCACCACCCCCGTCCTTCACTTCGCATTGTCTGAAGCAACCAGAAATTTCCTTTTTCTCTCTCTCTAGATTCTGCTGTTCTGAACATGTCATTTGAATAGTCATATACTGAGTATAGGTATTTTGTACCTGATTTTTTTTCCAGTCTTTTAAAAATGTTTATGTGTATCAGTGTTTTGCCTGTATGTATATAAGTGCACCATGTGTATGCAAAGCCTGTGGAGGCCAGAAGAGGACATTGGATTCCCCTGGAACTGGAGCTACAGATAGTTGTTAGTCACCATATGGGAACTAGGAAGCAAACCCAGGTCCTCTGCAAGAGCAGCCAGTGCTCTTGACTGCTGAGCCATCTTTCCAGCCCCCATACCTGATTTCTTTCACTTAGTCTAACATGAGGTTTTATGAGGTAGCATATATCAGCACTTAACTCCCTTTCATAACTGACCCCATCCATACATTTACTACATTTTATTCATCCACTATTCTATTAATGAATAGTTGAGTTTTTCCACCTTTGGCTTATTATGAATAAAGTTACTTCACAAAGTTTTTGTGTGGACACATGTTTTCATTTCTCCTGAGTGTCAGGGTCATATGATAACCATTTAATCATTTGAAGAACAATCGAGCTTTTTTAAGACTGGGTCTACCATTATATATTCCCAGCATTCTAATTTCTCGACATCCTCACCAGGACTTGTTATCTTACTTTTTTATTCTGACTGTTCTAATAGGGTAAAATGGATTCGGTTTTCATTTCACTAATAATTAGTCATGGCAAGCATCTTTTCATGTAGATATGATGGGCTGTTTGTATACCTTCCCGAAGAACTATTTATACATTTCTTTTGGTTTTTGTTTGTTTGTTTGTTGTTGTTGTTTTGTTGTTTGAGACAGGGTCTCCCAATAGCCCCAGCTGGCCTCCAGCAAACTTGCCATGTAGACCTGTCTGGTCTCCATTCCATAGAGATCCACCTGCCTCTGCCTCCCAAGTGCTGGGATTAAAGGCATGTGCTATGACAGCCAGTTTTCTTTTGCTTGTTTTAAATTATCTTTTTATTATATAGTTGTAAGATTCTTATATAAGCTAGACATAAGTCCTTTGTCTGATGGGATTTATAAGTTCTTTTTCCATTTCTATAGTTTTCTCCTTAACTTTCTTAATGGCTGCCTTGATGCATAAAAAAATTTAAATTTAGATGAAGTATGATTTGTGTTTTTGTTAGGATTATTTGTGTCAAATCTAAGAATTCTTTGCCAAATCCATAAAGATTTATCTCTTTGCTTTCTTCTAAGAGTTCTATAGTTTTAGCTTTTGCATTTATATTTTTGATCTATTTTGAGTTAATTTTTATATATGCTGTGAGATAAAGATGCAGTCTGCCTCCCCTCCTTCTCACTGTGTAGCACTGACTGCCCTGGAACTCACTCTGTAGACTAAGCTAACCTCAAACACGTAGAGATCTTCTTGCCTCTGTCTCTGGAATGCTGGGATTCAAGACTTGTTCCATCACTTCCCCTTCCCTCCTTCCCTCCTTCCCTCCTTCCCTCCCTCCCTCCCTCCTTCCCTCATTTCTTCCCTTCCATTTCCTGGACATTTAGTTCCTCTAGCCTTTTCTTGATATGGATGTCTGCGTGGGCCTATAGATATTTAATTTCTTGTGTGAACTAGTATCACCATTTTGTATGGGAACTTGCTGTGTTGTTCAAGGTGTACATCTAAATCTATAAGAATAGAGCCAGCAAAGTGACTTCCTCTGTTTTATTCTGGGGTGTCCTCCCTTCCAAGTCAAAGAAAGTCCTCTTTCTTTGTTTTGATGCCCTTCTCTGTGCTGTTGTGGAGGAATTCTAGGGAAAGTCCCTGGATCCATCTGAGGCCTGATACATTCCTGAGAGAATGAATCTATTGCTTACAGCCCCCATACTCTGTACATTATAGATGCTAATATGCTGTGCCCCGAGTTCCAGTCATTTAAGTTTATTTTTCTTAAGCTTTTAAAAACCCATGATTCTATAAATCTTTTCACCTTTTAAAATGTAAGTTTATATAAAAAATGGAAACGTACACACATGTACATGTGCGTGTGCACACACTTGTCTATGTGTGTATGAGGATTAGAAAAAGTCAGAAACAGTTTGTAGAAAAGTTGGTCCCCGGTGGTTGAATTTTATTCTTCTCCAGCCACAGACTGTGCTATTTGCAGACTTTCACATGCTCTGTGCCTCTTTTGTTAATGTCCTGGAACCTTGGGTAAATAGAGTATAGGAGTCTATTTAGCCAATTACAAGTTTCTTGCATAGACTGGTTACAGCTCTGTATTCAGATGACTAAAGCTTTCAGAACAATATTGAATTGAAAAATCTGTACAAAAAGGGACACCATCTGGAAGTTATTCTTTGCTTTGTTCTTGGTTTTGCTGGTATAATGAAACAGGAGCACTCCAGCTCCTCCTGATTGTTAAACTTTGTGATGTAAATGGTGCCAGGCTCTGAGAAGGCTTGCAAAGGTTCTGACTTCTTTTGTCTTTATGAGCCGATCTCTGCTGATTTCCCTGAAAGGAAAGATGGCTGGAAGTGGCTCTAAATTATTTCACTGTCACGAAAATTATAAACAAATATGTGAGTGAATACTGACCATTGTGTGAATCATTTATACATACAAAGACTCCTTTTTTTAGAAGTAAGCTAATCTATTAGTGTTTAGTGATGTTGGCTCCATGTCCATTTTTAGCGCAACTTGACTTAAGATATGGCTTGAACCCTTGGTCAATGACATTACCCAAATGACTTGTCTGTTCTGTGTCTTGGTTTTCTTTGCTCATGGGAAGTGGGTGGGAATAGTAAAATATCTAGCATGAATCCTTGTAAAATGTCCATTCCAATATATGGTATTTTCCTCTATACCTCATTGAGGTGGTGAGGGTAATGATAGCTTGCTCAAAGGACATTTCCAGGAGCCTAAGAGGAGTTCCAGAAAAGGGGAGATCAAGAGGTGACTCTGGATTGAAAGGACAATTAAGTAGCAGAACTGGGAGGAAATTTTCACCCTGGGGGTATTTTTCTTTACTTTGCCCCTCCCTCTGTCCCTCCCTTCCTCCTCCCCCCTTCTCCTCTTCCTCCTCCTCGTCTTCCATCTCCTCCCACCTCTTTATGTTGCTCAGAGGGGTCAAGAATCCTCCTGCCCTGGCCTCCAAATAAAGGGGACAGTAGCTGCCATACCCCGTCCTTGGAACAATTCATACAATCCCGTATTTAAATTATAAAAGTAATCCTGGAAGCGAAGACAGAGCCAGTGCTGATGATGAGACATTATTATTGTGCCTCCTGCATTCCTGGCCCTGGCCTTTCTGCTTTGCTTTTTTTTTTCCCCTTAACATAAAAATCTTCCTTTCTTAGGGGAAGAAACTCAGTAAAGATCACCAAGTAACTAGACTCAGGTGACACTGCTAGAAAGTGGAAATAAAGATTTGGATTTTTTCGGGGGCTGGCTCCATGGTTAAGAGGGCTTGCTGCTCTTCCAGAGGGACCCAAGTTCAGATCCTAGAACTCACCCATGACTGTTCCCAACCACCGATAGCTACAGATCCAGGGGATCCCATGCACTCCTCTGGCTTCCACAGATACTCCCACATACACAGACATACATACATACACATGAATAAAAATAAATTTAAAAATATTTTTTGATTTTACAGGAGGGAAGAGCCTTTGCCGTATCACCTAACATGTCCGTGATTGTCCCACCCTCAGTCTTGGCAAGGGCCTTGGCACTCACCTCTCCTATCATGTCAGAATATCAATATGTAATTGTGTACTTCGTTTTCTAATTCTTCTGAAGCTCCTGTATCCCAGACAAGAAAATGTTTGCTTATTGAGTTTCCTGCCAAGAACAGCATTGAGAGATTAGTGCTCAAGTTTAGAGACAAGAGGGAACAACAATAAAAAGTATGATCCTCCTAGGGTTTAAAATGACAGCAAGGGGGCTGGAGAGATGGCTCAGCGGTTAAGAACACTGGCTGTTCTTGCAGAAGACCGGGGTTTGAATCCCTGCACAACACGGGTGCACTTACCTACATGCAGGCAATACACGCATACACATAAAATAAAAATAATAAATAAAATATTTAAAAAAATAAAATGGCAGAAAATGGTGAAGCATGTCTCAATTTTTAATATGTCTCTAAAGAACATCGACTTGAAATTACTGAAAATTTAAACCTCGGAGATGTTCCTTTCCTTCCCTGTGTGGTGACTGGGTCATAGTAGATGCTTTGACTCCCTGGATCTTGGAGCTGCTCCCTGCGCTGTTTTATCCAGATCACTTTTCTGTCACACTGTATCACTGATAATCAAATACAGTAGCTCAAAGGTCTTAAACCTTTAGAATTTTCTTCAGTTTCACATGTAGGTCAGTCATGAATGGGGCACTGACTGGCATTTCGATGTTTCCCCAAATACAAAGTTATCTCCAGCCAACTGGTCCCCCTGTGCGGTGTGCTCCTGACTAGCTGGCTTCCCTCAGGATACACTGGGTTCCCAGGAGGGAACCCTGCCTTCTGACTGCCTATGAGTCTGTGGATGAAACTGGCATGCAGGAGAGGGACCTGTGGTAATGACCATTGCTAATTTTAATGCCATCCTAGAAAATGGTAGGGGAGGATGAATTCTCAGGAATGTATTCAACAACGCTTTTTGTTTTTTTTGTTCCGGGAGTGTGTTCGTTAAAATTATTATTGCTCTTAAATGATGACAGGTGATCCAGGAGCTAGAAAGAATTGAGACTGCTTTTCTGCATTAGGTGCTATGAGGGCCGGATTCAAAACCTGCCCTGGTGTTGCTTTTTTTAGATTTATGAACTGTGTTAACTCCCTGAGGTTTAGGTCCTGAAGGTAGGAGTTTGGTTTCAACTGAGCTCACATTGGACAAGCCACAAACCCCCAGAGCCCAAGTGTGTTGGCTGGTGAGGAGGACGAGGTCTTACCATTAATAATGGTGATCACTCTATAGATTGGCATGTGGGCAACTGAGAGCTGGCTCATTTTGTTTGAAGGCTTTCTGTGTAGTGGGGGTCCTAAACCCTACTTCAGTGTTTGTCTTCTCTGTACCTTTTCTTTTTCATTCATCTTTTGCTTATGAAAAACTGTTTGAGCAATGACTCATGTCTACACAAAACCTATGGGGCTGTGAAGAATATAAATGCCTTTTAAAAAAAATCAATTTGAGAAAGAGTCAAATGAAAGTAGTTAAGAAGAAAAGCATTATTCCCAGAAGAAAGGAAGGTTCCTGCCTGCTTTGACTTGCTTTGGAATCTGTGCAAAGGCCTGAGAGTACTGGTTGCCCTCTGACAGGGTTTAAAGAGGCTGAGGGTGAGGGGTGTTGGGGAAAGAAGCAATTAAGTTAGTTTCAAAATTGATGAAGTGAAGCAATTTCCACATTTATTTATTTTTTTCCATGCAAGTCAGAGACTTGTTCTTTTCCTTATAAGTGTCTGGAGCCCCTCCATAGGGAGCACCTCAGTTCCTGCTGAGCGCATTTCTTCCATCTCCCCTTCCTTCTTTTCCTCTTCCATTTAGCCAGAGGGCATGAGTGCATTAATTAGTGGAACCTTTCCAGGCATTTTGTAAACCTTTGGTCTGTAGCACATGATCCAATCTGGAGTCTGCCCGACTTCTGCCTGGGTAGAAGGGAGTAAAACTGAGCGAGAGTTGGAGATAGTTTTGCCCTTTAAGGACATCTTTGGCAAAACTAGTGAGAAAATTAGCTCTATTCTTATTAAAAAATGGGAGACAGAAAAAGCAGTGGAGAGCAGGACAGGGCAGATGCAGATGTCTTTGGATCAGGAAATGGGTGTTGCTTCTCAGTACATCTTTCCACTTCTGTGGACGTAGTCATCGACCAAGGTACTCCAACACTACACTCACTCCATCTGTATCCCTTGCTGGCATTTCCAAAGTATGCTATATTCATTTTGTTACCAAAACATAAGCAGGCACTGCATTGTCCTTGATTTGAGAGATCACAGTAAATCTTCAACTCAAGCCCTGGCTTGAGGTTAGGGAGAGGCCTTTCTTCCAGAAGTCTCATAGGCATATGTCTTATGCCGCAGCAGTGCCCACACACTCACAGTCCTGCTGGGAAATCATCTCATGTGTTAGCATTTGCTGAAGTGTTAGGGTCTGCTGAAACTGCACTTTGCCTTAGGTAGGCAGTGTCTGATTGATGCTCTGGGTGATTTTCTATTTTTTTCTGGGTTTGCTTTTCTATTCCCCTTGTTTTCACGGGCCAAAACCAGTCTCTTTTATTTCTGTTTAAAAATAAAGTAGGGTTGCCTTTCACATACAGTATTGAAAGGACTGTCCAAACCTATAAAACGTTATACTTCAGTTTTTAATGTCACGGGTTAGCAACTAATGGTAATCAATCTGTGTTGGCCCTTGCTGATAAAATACTTGCATACAAAAATCAAAATGGGCTTTCTAAGCCCTCTCCTTAATCAGAGTCTGACAAGAGCTGGGTTTCTAGTTGTCATTTTGTGTTGCTAACTTTCCCAGCACCTGTTTGTGCCCTCTCATTCACTTACCACACCCATTCTGTGTGTTAATGTATGTGACACAATACAGGATGAATTCTGGAAAGGAGGTAGGGATGCGCTTCTGAAGGATTATCTCCATTTATAATGTGAGCAGCACTACTTTAGGATTCTACAATACTTAATAAGCCTGGTATTTGAAATTAAATCTCTTACATGGTCTAATTATTTGGATCAATATTATCTCAATGTCCTAATGTGAGTTAAGTTTAAAACTTCCCCCACCTCCTGTTTCTGGAGGGAGGTCCAGCTAATTTACCGCAAATGAAATAAGAAGTATTTTTGGAGGACTAGGTTGACATTTAGCATTCTGGTTTGAAAACCCTCTGACTATTAAATATTTAATGTGCTGCAAAGCATCCTTAAAAATTAAATATGAATGAGTTTTAGAAAACCTTGCAGTGGTATAAAAAATTGAAATTTTTTCTCTGCCCCCCATTTCAGTATGTCTGCCTAGGGAATCTTAATTATTTTTAATGAAGATGACATTATGTATTTGATTAGCATGGGGACATCCTAAAATAAAGTTAATGTAAAGAGGATCCTTCCGAATAATATCACAGTAGATATTTACTTGGAATAAAGGATTAGTTTTGTCTCTGGAGGTTAGTTAGTCTTTGATTTTTTTTTTTTTAATTTTATTTAAAGTTAAGGGTAAAATGAAATGACCGGAATAGAAGCCTCCTGGGAAAAAGATTCTTAGATTTGTTATTTGCTCAAAGCAGTGCTTTACTTTTATAGGCTCATGAGATTTAGAGTATTATAAACATTTTTGTGGAATCTCTGAAAAGCATTAGCATTATTCAAGAATAAGCCTGCTGACCTCGAATTTTGTAATCACATATTTTGCTTTTTAAAAGATACTCAAATAACTGATGACATTTCTCTAGTGGCATAGAATTAAATAGGAGATTCTTGAATTTGTTTTACAAACTGACATCTGACATCTTAAAGAATCATACCTGTATTTTCTTACTGTATTTTCCTACCTTTTGCTTGGTTGTTTTCTGTTCTTGTTACATAATGTCTTAAGTCTGTGTTAGGAACTGGGAAATTGGGATCTGAATTCATGGACCCATAGCCTAATATTTGCTTTTATTAAAGGGTGTAAGTTCCTTACAGTGTTTCAAAAACGTTTAAATTAAATTTCATGGGTTTTTCTTGAGAACCCCCTTTGTAGAAGAGATGGCTTAATGTCTAGACCTTGTCTGTCAGGAAAGATGGGATAACTTTTATGAACTGTGCTTTTAATTTTTCTGCCTTTGCAGATTGACAAGAATATTGCTTCTTCCTCTTTCCTGTTTCTTTCATTTTAGCTAGGTACAGCTAGCACACCCAAAATGGAGCCTGTCATCACTGGTTCTGTCGTTGCCCAGCTTTGAGATGTTTCCATGCATTTCTCAGTAGGCAGAAGGCTGTCTGCAAGTGAGAGTCCCAAATGCGCCTTGCATCTGTGCCCTCTAGCTCTCTCTTTTGGTTTGTTACAGTAGAACAGTAAAAGTTATCATATATTGAATACTTACCATGTGCTAGTTACTGTGATAGCTAACTTATCTTTTTAAAATACTAATTTTTTTTGGTCTTTTTGAGACAGGGTCTCCCTGTAGCCTCAGCTGTCCCGGAACTCGCTATGTAGACCCAGGCTGGCCTTGAACTCACAGCGATCTGCCTGCTTCTGCCTCCTGAGTGCCGGGACTAAAGGCATGCGCCACCATGCCCGGCTTAAAAGATTAATTTTAATGTATGCGCGCGCTCGTGGAAGGCTAACAACGCTGCGACAAAAGGAGGTCCTTGCCTTCTTCAACAGCTCGAAGGACCAAGGGACCCTGACACCAGATTCCATGGGCTTGGCTTCGAGAAACCTGGTGTTGTGTGAGGAGCGTATCTCTGCCAGCCTTGGATATGTGATAGTGGAAGCTCATCATGCATATGCCCAGTTTTCCTCTCCTCGTTTATAAGTTGGGTAGGGATCTGAACCTCCCCCAGCGGTGGGAAGGCTCAGGCACTACCAGTGAGAGGGGCTGCTCCTTCTTTCCTTCTTCATCCTTAATCTTGAACTTGGGGATGCAAGTGGAGAGTGGTTTTTATGGTTCCTGAAGACTTAGAACATGTCCCTTGTTTCTCAAGTAGATTAGCAGAGGTAGATTATTTCTCTGCCTCCTCCCTTCCTCTCTTTCTGCTAACCTCTTGCCACTTCCTGTTTCCCACATCCCACTTTCTTCTTCCCTCTTCTCTTCAATGCCTCAAAAATTATTTTACCCAGAACTCAAAGTGTACTTTGGAAGTTTGGATTTATACTGAAATTTAAATCAGAGAGACCATGACTGACATTTCACGGGATTCACAAAACAAAGGTTGATTTGAAAGGGTTCTTGGTACAGGACTTCCCAAACAGTGACTAGTTGGCCACCTGGGTGCCTTGATGACTTTCATAAGCTGACCTCCCCTAGGCCTCTGGTCCAATTTAGAGTAATTGGAGGGGGGGTTAAGAGTCAGCTTTTTTATATAACAAGCAAACCCCAAGATTTGTTTTGCATTAGACCATGATCGCCAATTAATGACAGAAACCTAACATAGATTGTAGTTACTGAGCACCACTGTTTCTTGTCATACTCTTCACAGATAACATCACACCAGTGATGGGAAGATAGGTATCAAAATGCTTTACTCCATAGAATCACATACTTAAATTGAACAATGCAAGGGTCTTAGGGTATTTCTAGGTGTGTGCAAATGATCTAATATGATCTAATATAAAAAGAAATGTTTGTGTCATTAGTGGTCACACCGCAAAGAATATGACAGGAAGTTCAATAACAACTATGCAAACTGGTTTTCTGTCACTAAGTGGTTATTGGAAACGCAGGTTAAAAGAATGAACATGGGTATGGTTGCATTAAATGCTGATCCATGGCTCTCATGTCCAAAGACAGTAGTACAAAGTGGTTCACAGGCCCAGAGGAAGCCAGATTATACAAGAATGATCAAGGCGGGCTTCAGGGAGTTGGCAGAATAAACACAGGAACCCTATGCTAGGGAACCTTTCCAGTTGAAAGGAAAATGGAGACTCTAGCATTTAAACACGTACTTCCAACTCCAGTACATGCAGACAGGAAGCCAAAGTCCAATCTTCTTTCCTCAAGAACCCATGCTCATTCTACCATATCATCCTCCTGTCCAGGAGCTCCAGCCAAATGAAGTATTTACTTAGTGGGGAGAATAATTTGATGCTCTGGTTTTGTCTTTGTTCCGTAGTTTTAGATAACTTCCTTTCCTGTTCCAATTGGCATTGTGGGAAAAATAAATATGGTTTCATTTTTAATTTGGTACACAGTGCAGCTAGATTTTTTTTTTTTTTTTAATTACATGAGAAATTAGCTTGGCATAAAATTTAGAAGTAGGGGGCTGGAGAGATGGCTTAGAGGTTAAGAGCACTGCTTTTGCAGAAGACCTGGGTTTGATTCCTAGTACCCACATGGCAGCTACAAACCGTCCTTAACTCCAGTTCCTGGGGAATCTGAAGCCCTCTTCTGATCTCCGCGGCAATGCATGATACGGGTGCACTCACATACATGCAGGCAATACACTCATACACATAAAATAAAAATAATAAATAAAATTTAAAAAATTAGAAGTAGGAGGCAGAGAACTAGGGGAAATATTTCCCTCACATCAAGTAAGTCATACCAAATATTTTATCAACATATTAACACATTTATTGAGTATGTATTGGTGGTTTTGCTGACTACTGGATAGTCAGAGAAATTAACAACAATTTTAATAGTGTTGTGCTCAACTGATCAGGAACAGTAATCTGGACCCTTCCTGATGTAGGTGACGGACCCCTTAATGGCAGCAGGCACCCCTTGAAGGCTGCTCCAACTGTCCACTTTTCACCTATGGGGTTGGATGCCTGGTGCTTAAATCTTCAGAAGATTTAAACGGTTTGTTCTGAAGTAGCTGCATTCTGAATTATGCCAAAGTCCAGACCTTGGTTCCCACATTAGCTGCAAGAATTGGTTTTGCCCTCTGTAAGGGTCAATGCCAATGCTTATTAAGAAATATTTGTAATAAAATGTAGCCATAAAGATCCAGCGGCAGTGGCACCATTGGGAAGCTAAGATTTTTTACTTTGCTTGGGCGGTCCTGAGAAGGTGTCTCAGACCCTCCCCACCAAGGATTCTGCTTATAGAATAGCTGATTTTTTTTGGGGGGGTAGGTTTTTTTCTCCTTTCCCATCATCATCCCTTTGCTTAGTATGTGCAGGTGGGATGGTGGGGGAGGGGGCATTCATTTCTGACCAGGACAGGAACCTTGTTTGTTGAGATTGCTACCTTGGGAGGGACCAATACTCTGCAGCATATTACCCAATGGATTCCTTGACCTCTGGCATAAGCATCCAAAGCTTTAGGTTAAGGTAAACCAGAGACTGGCTTGCTTTCTTTTTTCTAGTTAGGTGCTCCGCACTAGGTGCTATAAACAAGCAAGGGAAGCTACTTTATCAGGGACTCTACTCTATGCATGTTTCTGAATGAAGGAAAGAACCAGTTTGTTTGCTACTAGGAGCCAACCTTAGAAAGGCCTTTGTCACAACTGATCTTCAGTGTCAAAGCCATTTCCTGCAAATGTGTTTTTGTTAAGGATCTTGTCGCTTTGGAAGGCTTCAGAATTGCTAATTTGAGAAAGTTTCTAACTTTAGGATTGGAGCACAGGTAATCTCAAAAGTCTTTATTTCTGGGAGTAAATGTTATTTCTGGGAATCCTTCTTTTAAAAAGGTTTTTTAAAGTTACTATTTATTAAACTCTTACCATATGCAAGAAATAAATGCTGCATGTGTGTTGAGGCTCCAGAATCTCTATGTAAAAGTGATCCTCATCTCCCTTATAAACCAGGAAGTCAGATGCAAATCTGAACTGTCCATGACCACTGGCTACTAGTCTCCAAAGATATTTTACCACACCTCCTTTTTGAACTCTAAATCCTTGAAGAAAAGGTTTACCCATAGTTTATTGACCCATTAAAATTATATTGTGACTCTGAGTCTGGAGAGCCACCATTCAGCCAAGATATTAGTTAATAATTACTGTTGAAAATCGTGGCATGGAGTCTTTATAGGCAAGAACAGTTATCATGGTACTTGTTATGCGTGACAGGTACCCTGGCTGTGGGAGACTGAAAACCAAAATGTTCAGGAAGACCTGGGAGGCATGTATGTAATCATATTAGCATCACATTTATTCTATTAAGGCTGACTGCTTTGATTCGTGTCTTAAATTTCCACATTTAAACTCAAGATTTTTGAGAAGGATTCTCTGTTTAAATTTCCATCTTAAAAAATTAATTGCATCAACAGTCATTCCTCCTGCAATGAAATTCAGAGATGTATTTATAATTTTTTAAAGTCAATTTAAGCCAGGTATGTTGGCACATGCCTATAACACCAGCACTTAGGAGGCAGAGGCAGGAGGATTCGCAAGACCAAATCTGTATTCCATAGTAAAATCGTATCTCAAAAGTGAAGGGCTAGGGATATAGTTCAGTATTTGAGCACTTGCTTGGTATGTGCAAGTTCCTGGGTTTGATCCCCAGCTCTGGAGGACGGGGATGGAGGAGGGAGTCAGATTTCATCAGCAAATGCAGTTTTCTTGAAATAGTCTAATATCAGGAAGACTGGTTAATAGTGTCTCGCAAGTCTAGCAACTGGTATTTCAATAAAATTCTAGTGCAATTATAGAGTGGACATTTTGAGCTCCCATTATTTTATAAAATCTAACTCTATCTCTCATTTTAATTAGCATTATGAGATAGAGTCTCAGTCATCCAGGCTGGCCATGTGTATTAGTTACTTTTCTGTTACTGTGATAGAAACACTGACCAAAGCAACTTATAGGAGGAAGAATTTATTTGAGCTTATGGTTCCAAGGGGCAAGAGTCCATCACGACGGGGAGGTATGGCAGCAGAGGTGGCTAGAGGAAGAGCAGAAACTAAGCTCTCACATCTTCAGGTAGGCACAGGAAGCAAGAGAGTGACTGGAGATCTAGCAAGGCTTAATGCCCACCTCCAGTGACTTGCTTCCTCCAGCATAGCCACACCATCTGAGACCTCCCAAATCAGCACTACCAACTGGGGACAAAAGATCCAAATACTTGGAGTCTATGGAGGTCATTCTCATTCAAACCATAACATCATGAACTCAAGATCTTCTTGCTTCAGCTTCCTAAGTGCTGAAATTGCAGGTGTGCACCACTGACTCCGCTTAGCTTCCCGTTTTGGAAACAGCCAAGGGAGACTGACTACCTGACTGTCTCTGGCAATAGAACTAGTTTGACCAGAGTTATAAAATGACATTGTTTTTTAGGTCTTGTGATAAATTTTGCATGATAGTTTCCATCAGTAATGATTGTGTTGGAAAAGCATGCTTACTGTTCTTCTGAGACAGTCTCACTTTTATACACCAGGCTGGCCTCACCTCACCATCCTCTTGGGTCAAGCCTTCTAAGTGCTGGGGTTACATGGGTGTGCCACTATGCTCAGCCCAAAGCATCTATTTCAATAAAAATAAGAATTATCTCCTGGATATTCTACTAATGAACATTTGAAAAACAGCCCAAACAATATCACATGAAATGTCAAAAACTAGTATTCATGGCCTGTGCAATGACTCAGTGGGTTAGGACATTTGGCACCAAACCTGAGGACCCGAGTTTGATCCCTGGGACCCGTAAGCCAGAAAGAGAGAACCAACACTCCCAAGTTATCCTTTGACCTCCACACACACGAGTGCATGCACATGCACACACACACACAATATATATAAATAGAATGAATTTTAAAATTAAAAGAAAAACCAGCACCTGGTGTGCTGGTATGTGTACACCTATAATCCCAGTACTCCAGTGGTAGAGGTAGGCTGATCTTTGAATTTGAGGCCAAATTAGTCTTCATAGTGAGTTCCAGGCTAGGCAAGGCTACATGGTAAGACCCGTCTCCAAAAGCAAAACAAAAGAAATGTTAAAACAAACAAACAAAAAACCCAAAACTTAGTTTTCATGCCAGAATACAACATTGCAACTTTGTTTAAACAGTTGTTTTTCATTATTTGAAAAAATAATAAACAACTTCTCAGTGTCTTTCCATATACATCCTCATGCAAACACTATAGGAATGGCAAAACTAATAAAGCAGTCCCTCAGAGGGTCAAGTAATCTTATGGAACATGAGACATGTCCAAGCTTCAAGTCCAAGTCCTTGAAGCTCACTAGCAGTTGATCCAGTTCATTTGGTTCCTGGATTCCTGGAGTTGTCACAGACCCCGAGAGTGCTAACCCTGGGATTCTAAGTGGACTGCTTATATCTATCATCTATCTATCTATCTATCCCTCTATCTATCTATCTATTATCTATCTATCATCTATCTGTCATCTATCTATCATCTATCTATCTATCTATCTATCTATCTATCTATCTATCTATCCCTCTATCTATCTATCTATTATCTATCATCTATCTGTCATCTATCTATCATCTACCTATCTATCATCTAGCTATCTTCTATCATCTATCTATCATCTATCCATCTTTATGAGAAGGCTTATGCTCAGCTGAGGAAAGTAGCTCTATGTTTGTGAGCTGTAAAGATTCTTAAAGTTTTTGATTTCATCATTTCCCTCCCAAGTTAAAATCCTTTTCACAGCTCTTTATTTCTTGGCAAACACGCATTTATTAGTTTGCCCACTGAAAAACCTTAGTAAGTGCCAATTCATTTGCATAAATTCCAGCTCTTCTCCCTGACTTGAAAATCTTATATTATAGCTCAGTCTTTTTTCTTCCATTTAGCTTGGTTTCCTTTCCAAAAGCTTTCAGTAGAACTTGACTTTTTCTTACCACACGTGTCATTGCTCATTGGCCTTGGGTCTTCTTTCTAGAACATGAGTTTTCCCAGGGCCTGAAGTCCTGTCCAAGTCTTTGTACACAGGTCCATGCGCAGTGAGTTTTTTAGAAGAGCTTTCTTGATGCCAAGAGGCCTGGAACTCAGAATGCAAACAGACAGGGAAATGCTTACATCCCTAGGGTTTGGAACAGTATCTGGCCCAAAGAAATGGCTTAGTAAATATTTTCTTTAGGAATGCCTACTATGTGACAGACCCTCTCAACAAATGCTTAGAAACACTCTCTTTTAAGCTTTTTCTCTTTTCCTATTTAAATCCTACCTCAAAGTCAAGCCCATGGCCACCCTCAGAGGCTGCCTCAGCGGTTTTCCCCTCTGGTAAACTCTGACAGCATGCTGAGCCTGTGCCAAGCTGGAGTCCTTATGACATGTTCACCTCTCCTCCCTCCGTCCCTCCTCCTCAAAAGTAAAGTTCTCAGTGTGTGTGTGAGCTCTCTTAAGGGCATGGGACCATTTTTTGTATGGTTTCTGACTCTTTAAAAAGGACTTATTAAACATCAGTTGCTAAAGTCTGGAAGGTTTAGCATTTCAGTTTTCCATTCTCACTGCCCTTGATGGAGACTTAAACATTTATGTTTGTTTGTTTGTTTTCTTTTTCATTTGGGGGGCGATCATTTTGAGACAGGGTCTCCCTCTAGGCCCAGCTGGCCCGGAACTCGTTATGTATAGACCAGGCTGGCCTGGAACTCACAGAGATCCACCTACCTCTGCCTCCTGAGTGCTGAGATTAAAACATGCACCACCACACTCTTTTTTAAAAATACACAGAATACTGAATACCGAAGGTTTATAGAAATATTAAAATGCCACCACCAAGAATAAATGTGCAGATATTAAATACATTTGTGTTTGTTTCAAGGTGAACTAAAAACACCTTAATGAGGCGGTGAGGGTATGGTTAGGGGAGCTGGGTGAGGGGAGTGGAGATTTGGCACCATCTGCAGAGCATTTAGGCAACTCCTCTTTCCATTCTGAGAGACTGCCATGCACATTGTCATGAATATTACTTACATCAAGTTGCACTGGCCACAGGCTGAATCTTTCCAACATGTGGAACTGATTTTACTTGCCATTTTCCCTTTTATCCCTTTTGAAAGCCAAAACAACAACAAAATCCCCAGTAACCCCTTGGGGACCTTATTGCATTGAAGGAAGTGTTTCTGGCTTGTTGTGTTTGTCCTTGCACTCTGGGCAGTGCTTACCCATCTTTTTGGTTTTTGAATACTCCAACAGGAAGTCAAGTGATCAAGACTAGAAGCTTTGCTGGCTGAAATGATTGCGTTAGTTTCCTTGCTAAATCTGATACAGGCTGTTTCTTTTTCCCTGCAATTTCTTTTGAGGGATAGAGTGGCCCCAAACAGACAGCCCTTTCTTTGTAAAGGTGACACTTGTCACCAACTTGTGATTCTTTACCACATACTTTACTATGCAGAGCTTATGTCAGTTTGAGGGTGTGACAGTGAAAGGCCATGAGACATAGCAATTCATAATTTTTGTCATCAGTGCTAATGCTGGTGGGTGCGTGCATGCGTGCACAAATTGAGGGACAAAAACTCCATTAGTAGACTATCCATAGAGCTAGCAGGTTTTTGAGTGAATGAGGAATGTTTTGCATCATAAGGATAAAAAGATACCTATTTTTGCTAGCTGGTTGACCAAACAACCCAAATACAATAATGATCCGTGTGATTTAATACCTAGATTAATGGGTACACACATGCTCATTTATGCCGGTCATGTGTAATGCAGCCTGGCCAGGAGTCATGGCCTAGACTAATTTCTAAAGAATTACAACAAGGTTTGGAGCTAGAAACTCAAGAAGTCTGGGAGGAAATGAAGTAAAATATAAACAGCATTGGTTTTCCCTGGGCAGTCAAAACCAGATTTCTTTCTCCAAGTATTTTCAATTTTTCTATCGGAAACATATTACTTTAATTGTAACACAGTCTGCTCCAGAAATGTATGGAAGGGAGAAATTATCATTGCCTTCCAATTCTACTGAGGTGTTTGATTGAGTTGGTATTTACAAAGGTGTTTTTGCTCTCCCATATCTCCAACTATCAGAATAACTGCCGGTAAGAAAATAGTCTTAATATTTTGAAAAGATTAACTGCAATACGATAAAACGTCGAGAGAATAGTCATTGTAATGGTGTGCATAATACATTCATAATGTCCTGAATGCACTGCAAATTCATCTTCACTGTGATGAACTACATGAGTTAATTTATATAAGTGACCAGTATCTGACAGATCCTAAGCCCCATTCAAAAACATTAGCCATGAGTGTTAATAGAAGCTTTGAAACAAAACAAGGAAGTCCTGTGGGGGTGGGACACGTGTAGTTGGAGTACAATTTGATTTGTGCAAGGTCATCTGTTGTGCCACTCATTAGTTTTGTTTAAAATTCTTCAATGTAAGCTTCTCCCTCCAACAGTTTTCAGTAACTAAGCTTTTCCCTTTGTCATAAAACTAGAATAGCTCGGGTTCTTGCCAGGCACTTTGGTATTTAAGATCTAGTTTTTATGGCAAGGATCAGATGTAAGTCCATGCATTTATTTATTTTCTCTTGCATAAGCTTTTGAGGTGGTAACCCAGTACAGATGATTGTTTGGGAGGCTTGGTTGAATCTCACTGCATACCTTGCTTTGAGTTTGGCACATCTTTGAAAAATATTTTGTCATATCTGTTACAAAGGAAATATGTGCACCATTTTGAGAGAGAGAGAGGGAGGAAAGAAAATATACTTAAATTTATTGGTCACAGGCAAGCCCTATTTTCTTTTGGTTAATGTCTCAGGTTCACAACTTTAAAGTGATCTTTATGTAGATGAGGTCTATACCCAAAGTTTGGAATGAGGCTGGCTTTGCAGCCATGCTTGACCACATACTTTCTAGTGGTCAGTTTGAGGCAAGTTAACCTCTCAGAATCTCAGTTTCCTTATCCATAAAATGAGGAAACGGTAACTACTATTGACACAGGAAAAGTAGGGACCTTTGAACCACCTCAGGTGAGCAAAACTTGGGGTCTACAGTGCTGGATAAATCAATGGCCACCAGAGCCACCCCAAGCTAGTGGCTTCCTGGTCCTTTGTCTCACAAACTTAAGCATGAACTTCATTGACAACAGGAGAGTGAGTTTAGAAGGGAATTTTATTAAAGCATTATAGGTAAGCATTTAAGAGACAGGAAGCACCGGAGTTCCTGCATAGAGCAGGTCCCAAGAAAAGGTGGCCATCAAGCTGCTGTAGGGCTTTTCATAGATTTATGGCAGAAACTGGGGTGAGACATGAGACATGGAGATGAATGGGCAGTCCAGCCGGCCCACCCACGAAGGGTCCAGGTGTCTCTCAGTTTCTGTCAGGTCTTCACAGAGAGCTTCTGATCAGTGGTGCTCATATAAGTTGTGAAAAAGGAGAAGAAAAGTAGCAAGAAGTCAGAGCAGGAACCTGGACAGTCCTTGTCTTCAGCCAGGACAGAGCCAAGGAATTTTCAGCTTCTGCATAAGATTCTTGCTCTAAATCGCCTGACTAGTTTTCTATCGTCTATTCTTATTACCATGAAGTGCTATGGTAAATTTGTGAATTTTGAAATGTTGTGTTGTAAAATACCTGAATGTATTCCAGTTCCTTATCATATACATCCAGACATTGTGTGTAGCACACCAACACACAGAGAATACTTATTTGTTTATTTTTTGGTCTTTCTGAGACAGGGTCTCCCTGTAGCCCCAGCTGCCCTGGAACTTGCTATGTAGACCAGGCTGGCCTTGAACTCACTGAGATCCACCTGCCTCTGCCTCTGCTGGCATTAAAGGTGTGTGCCACCACACCTGGCTGAGAATATTTATTTTTAATGCTACTTTTAAAATATGAACAATAGGGGCTGGAGAGATGGCTCAGTGGTTAAGAACACTGACTGTTCTAGCAGAAGACCTGAGTTCGAATCCCAACACCCACATGGCAGCTAACAACTATTCATAACTACAGTTCCAGGGGATCCAACAGCGTCTTCTGTTTTCCATGGGCATTGCACGACACAGGTGCACTTACTTACATGTAGGCAATACATGCATACACATAAAATAAAATAATAAATAAAATATTATAAAAAATAAAATAGGAACAATAACACCAATTATTATAAACATACCTTCATAGCTGCATGCTGTGCTTTCAGTTGGTCCCCGTTGTTGGATATTTGGTTTACTCTCAAGTTTTCCTATTAGTGAAAGTTTTCCTATTTCCAGTGTACTCTCATAAAATTAGTTTTTGAGCCATTTGTGTCCAGAATGAACAAGTTCAGAGATTTAAAAGATGACTGATTTACAGCAGCAGACTTGTGACCTCAGAGCTCAAAATGATCAGCCTCTTCGGAGAAAGTTTTTTCCCCTGGAACTTCCAGATGTGCAACAGCGTGAGGTTAAATAGTCTGGTGAAAATCGGACGCTGCCTCATCTGGATAGAAGGGAACTAAACCTGGTAAAAGATTATTCATGTGATATGCATGCACATCATTTCTCCCAAACGCCTCGATTAAATTACCATTAATTCATTTTCCAATGATTTTGGAGTTTTTTTTTAAGTTATGGTTCTTTCTCTTTAGTGGTTCCTATTGGTCAACTTGCCTAAGTAACAATGGTGATCTTTATTTTCCTCCCGTTTGTCGGTAACCCCTAGAATCATAGCAACAGGTCCAAGCTGATGAAGCAGTTAGTGAACTGCCAGCCATATGGGCTAGCCACAGAGACCCATAAAACAGCAAGAGAATAAGCACTGGAGTCAAAACTCAGTCCAAACTCTGTCCTTATTTTCTTAACAAGGATCAGGAAAGGAGACCCATAGAATCTCATTAGGCTTGTTGGGGTATTTTTTTCACTGTGGTATTCTGTACTAGCATTCCTTTAAATGTCTTGTTAAAATTTGGTAGGGCTGTTAGTGGGGTGAAGGTGGGGCCCACTGTCTGGACTGACCATCTTATTAAACACCCGTGTAATTGTTCCTCTTCCAACAAACTGAAATTCTCTTGCCATCTGTTAGGCAGGCTTAATTAAATAGAAAGGTTGAAGGAGGAGACCTTGTGTTGGGAATGGGGATCAGCAGAGTGGGGAGTGGGGGGCGGGGAAGGACTAGCTGTAGTTGGGGGATGTGAATGAGAATGATACATTTGTCTTTTTCTCCTCTTAGAGAAGAGTTAGAAGGAACTATATAAGGTTGCTTTTATGTGAATCTTTACTTTTTAACTTTGCTAAACTTTGTTGAGCATCCTTTAGGCGGGGAGAAAGGAGAACAGAACAGGCAGAAGGCACATGTATGAAATTATGTCACATGTTTGGAACATCCAGGTTGGATACAACTTAAAAACAATTTTTCTCTTGAAGAAAATTTAACTTTATATAGTACTATTGGGTGAGAATCGAAAGAATTAAGAATTACTGCATGCTTAAGGAATGCAGGATCAATTAATGTGCAACCTCAAAGAAGGCTTAGGGCAGTTGAGCAATGAATTGTGAGGCAACTCTAGTTGGGATGGCCTGGGTTCATCCAGGTGAGGCATTGTGTTTATATATTTAGAAGTCCAGGAAATTCCCCTTCTTTTCTAAATACCATCTTTAATACATCTGAAAACATTTGAGCTGAATATATTCCAAAGGGACTGCTTGAATATATGCTGAGAGAAAATTTATTGAATTATAGCACCAAAAATGTGCACAGCTTGAGGAGTGAAGAGATGACTCTGTCAGTAAAGTACTTAACTCAAACGACCTGAGTTCAATCCTCAGCACCCACATGAAAAGCCAGGCATGGTGGTGCAGGTTTGTAATCCCATACTGGGAAGGTAGTTACAGGAGGACCCTGGGACTCACTGGCCAGACAGTCTAGCCTAATTGGTGAGCTCCAGGCCAATGAATGGCCGTATCTCAAAAAGAGGTAGATGATGTTCCTGAAGCTGGCATCCAAGGTTGCCTTCTGGCCTCTCCACACACATGCATACATCTGCATACATATGCATTTTTTCCCCAAAAGCAAGAGTGTAGCATGATAAAAATCCAGTAACCAACACTCAGATTGAAAACCAGAACATGGGACTGGAGAGATGGTTGAGTGCTTAAAAGCACTGACTGCTCTTCAAAAGAACCCAGGTTCAGTTCCTAGCACCCACATGGTGGTTAACAACCTGTAACTCTAATTTCAGGGGATCCAACTCCCTCTTCTGACCTCCAGGGCATTGCACTTACATCCGTGTACTTACATCCATTGTACTTACATCCGTGTAAGCAAAACACTCACACTTATAAAATAAAAATAAATAAATTTTAAAAATTAAAAGAAATCAGAACATGGTGGATTGGAAAGATGGCTAAGTGGTTAAGAGCTCCTACTTCTCTTGCAGAGGTCCTGAGTTCAATTCCCAGCACTCACATTGGGTGGCTCACAGCCACCTGTTACTTCAGCTTCAGAGGACCTGACACTCTCTTCTAGCATCACAGGCACCTGCACTTATGTACACATAACCCCCCCACACACATATAATTAAAAGTAAATATTAGAAAAGAGAAGAGGCCGGCCATACCTTTTAATCTTAGCCCTCAGGAGGCAGAGGCAGAGGTAGAAGCAAGTGACTTTCTGTGAGTTTGAGGCCAGCCTGGTCTATATGACAAGTTTCAAGCCCACTGGAGATACAGGAAGACGCTGTCTCAAATAAATAAATAAATAAATAAATAAATAAATAGAAAAAGCAAACCAGAACATGGGGCTGGCAAGATTGGCTCAGTGAATAAGGCACTTACTGCAAAGCCTGATGACCTGACTTTGATTTTCACGACCCACAAGGTACTCTGACCTCCATACCATACGTGCGTCATGATACACACACAGTAAACAAATAAATAAATGAAAAAGTGTGTGGATGTATATATGTGCGTATGCATATTTGTGTGTGTGTGTGTTTATATACCAGATCAGTATTCCAGAAGCTTCTCTTCTATATCTTCCTATTCTGTTCATTCTCCAGGAAGAATACCCACAATTCAAACATTTTAAAAATTTATTTATTCTTATTTTATGTGTATGAGTGTTTTTCCTGCATGTATGTAAGGGTGCCACATGCTTGCAATGCCCAGGGAAGACAGAAGGGAGCATTGGATGCCCTGAAACTGTGGTTATGGACTGTTGTCAGCTGTCGTGTGGGTGGCTGGGAAACAAACCTGGGTCCTCTGCTAGAACAGTTGGTATTCTTCACTGCTGAACCATCTCTCCAGCCTTGATCTAAACTTTTAACAGGACAGATCGGTTGTCCCTGTTTTGAACTTGGATGTGATGGATCTTGCTCTTCATGTATTCCAGTGCCTGGCTTCTTTTGTTCAACGTTGTTTTTGATGTAGTGATGCATGTTGATGTTGTGTGCTCATCCTCCTTGCTGAGTATTCTGTGGTGGTGTGAATGAATACCCTTGCCGTATCTCAACTCAGTATCTTGCTCTGGATAGACATGAGTTTTTTCCAGGCTTGAGCTGTCATAAGTAATGTTGCTATGTCCATTCTTTACCTGGCTTTTCATAAGTATACACCCAAGTTTTTGGTAGGTGTGTATCAAAGATGGGAGTTGCTAGGTCATAAGATGTATATGATTAACTTTAGAACATACTACCAGCTTTCCAAAGTGTGCATTAATGCAGATCCCTTGAGCATAAGAAGTTTATTTTATTTTGATTATGGAAATAAATTTAAACAATAACAAGTATTCAGTGAAATATTTTTATTTAAAAATAATTACCTCTCCATAACTATTAAAGGATATTTTTGCTTTTAGTAGCTGATGAGAACTTTCCAGAACAAGAAAGAATAGTGAGAGATACGGGGCAATGTCTTTGCTTCACTTCAGGGACTTTGCAAGCTGCGGAGAATTTGGGCTCCCCTGGGTTGTGCTCAAATTAAGATGTGGCATTTCTGGAATTCCTTTGGTTCTCCAGGAAGCTGAGCTAAAGGAAAGTGACAGTTTGGGGTAGAAGGCAGGATGGCCCCCCTCTCCCTCCCCCCACTCCCAGCAGGATGGCCCCTCCCGTTCTCCCCCTACTCCCAGCTTTAAATCATCAGAAAGGGCTGAAGGATCTGAACTGTCAGGAGTGCTCATCAAGTTCATGCTTTAGGGAAACATTTTTCCACTTCCATTTTTCCAAGCCCCCTAATAACCAAAGAAAATATTTACCTTAAGGCCAACAAAATATCAGCTAGCTTCCATAATTTTGAATTCCTGTCTTCACACTCCCATGCATACACACAGCACATCACATTCACACAGAAAACTACCTTTTGTTTCTTCTATAATTTCACATGCAGTGCAAAGTATAAAAAATAAAGGAGCTACGGGCTGGAGAGATGGCTCAATGGTTGAACGCACTGACTGCTCTTGCAGAAGACCTGGGTTCAAATCTCAGCACCCACATGATGACTAACAACAGTCCATAACTCCATTCTAGGGGATTCGACACCCTCTTCTGACCTCCACATGCATTGCATGACACAGGTGTACTTATATGCATGCAGGCAATACACTCATACATAAAATAAAAATAATACGTAAAATATTTTTTAGAATAGTCTAAGACTCTTTGTTCCTAAAACATTACACCTTGCTTAAAACAAAACAGAAAACCCCAAACCACCCCTTCCCCCACTTATTCTACATAAGATTCCTAGACCATCTTGAACAAAAAGGTGATGTGAATAAGTTTAATAGTTCAGATAAAAGCAATGTCCTTGTTTGACTTAAGACCTAGGTTCAGGCCTCAACACTCCACCTTTTTCCTTAGGTTGTATTTTCTAACTTTTAGGCTTTAGTGTTTTGAATCTGTGTAATGCAGATTCTGATATCTGACTTGCCTACATATTCAGTTGTGAAGATTAAATGTGAAAATTCAGGTGAAATTGTAAATTATAAAAATTCTAAGTTTTGGGGAGCTGAATATAGCTGTCTTAGAACATGGTGGAAATTGACTCTGAATCTTGTAATTTTTTGCACACAGAAACCAACCTTTTAACCTTGTACTGTAACTTGTCTAAAATTCTACTGGCCGCTCACTATAGTTCTTAACCGTGCCCCCAGCACTGCAACCTGGGGACAAAACTGTCTGCTTTGATGGTAACCCTAATCTTCCATGATCATCTTTTCAGTGTTTGGGTGATTTAGAAGGGGTATATTCAAAATAGAGTCTACTGAATCACTACTACACACATCCAGAACCTTTTTGTTGTTTTAAATTTTTTAACCCCCCATTTTTAAGATACAGATGTACAGAAATGTTTGCAAGCCACAGAATGGACTACATAAAAATATTAGCCCCCATTACGTTAATATCCTCAGTACGATAGGAATTAAAGCAATCTCATTCCTGATACTCTTTAAACTATTTAAGAAACTATTGAATAATTCACTTTCCTCTTAAGAAAAGAAGGAAGCACCCCATTTGGCCATTGGCACGTGTTGGCTTGAGCACTGTGGATCTGGTTATCTTCCCTGGAGTCTCCCAGAACTCCTTCCTCAGTCACCTCCAGGTAACTACCTTCTCAGGAGGGAGGCTGTGCCCATGAATACCATTGCAGTGATAGGGTAATCAGATTACATTCATAAAGATCTGGATTCACCACGTTAGTGCAGTTAATTTTTAATCAAAATAAGATGAATATTTTTTGAAAATCTAATTATATAAATGCATAGACCGTATTCTGGGACTCTGGTGGGCAATGACGGCGGCCTAACCTTGGGAGACTGGGAAGTCAGAGTTGTGAAAGTGGAGAGCTGTAGGTTCATAATTCCTTTTCCATCTGGCCTGCCTCACTCTCTCCTTCCGTCTGTTTGCTCCCCCCAATCTACTACTTGGGATAAAACCTTAGGCTCATGCTAGGAAGACGCTCTGTCACTGAGCCACACTCCCAACCCCATAATTCTCTTTCTAAAATGAGATGTGTTTCAGGATTCAGAATCCTGACGCCCCTTGATCATAAAATACCACCAGTGATATCGGGAACAGAAAGAACCCTGTAATCAAATGTATGAATTGATGTGTGCAAAAAAGAAAAATGGAATGACATAAATTAATAAAGGCTATAAATACATATCAGTTCTAGTTAGGATTTACTGCTAGTTAAGTTCAAGGCATATTATGTCTTGGTAACAAATATGTTATCTAAGACTTAACCAGCTAGCAAATCCTTATAAGACAGAGTTAGGAGTGTCAGCTCTGTAGCCATATTGCCTGGCTTTAAACTTTAGCCTTGCTAAGTGATTTTGGTCAAGTTTTTAAACCTGCCAGGGTCTTAGGTTTTCATCTTTAGAAGAATTACAGTCATTTAAAAAATATTTTAAAAGATAGGTATAAGAGGTTCCATGAGCATTGCACTGCATTTCTGCATCTGTGTATGAAAGTATTACTGTGACTGTCAGAAAGGTATTTTATAAGCCAAATGTAATAGAACACTGAAGAGACCCAGGGCAAGAGAACTGTGAGTCAGACTAACCTGGTGAGTTCTGTGATACACAGTGATAACCCTGTCTCGAGAAACAAACAACCAACCCAAGGACAGAAGCAAGTAAACAACAACAACAAAAAGATGTTAGAGATAGCAAGCTTAGACGCTCACTCCATAGTAAGCACTCAGTACATTTTAACCAATGATGTTTTTATTATAAGCACTACTAGAAATAGGTAATTTCTGGGTTGGTAAGACCTGCTGCCAAGCCTGAAGATCTGAGTTTGGTCCTCGGTACCCACGTAGAAGAAGGAGAGAATCAAATCCCAAAAGTTGTCCTTGAATCTCTACATATACTCTATAGCAAGCATGGACATAAATGCACATACACAGTAAATGACAACAAAAAATTATAAAAATAAAACACCCCTATGGCCATTTTAAAGAAATAAAGGAGGGGGGCTCACAGCATCCACTGAATGAATGAAAGAATGTGGTACACTGGAGAATGGTAGGAGGCATGGTGGTAATTTGTAATCATAATTTCCCAAGCTATAGCTCCATCGCCTTCCCTACAGCCCTTCCTGTGTTTGTGCTTCTCCGCCCTCTGCTCCTGCTCCTGCCCCTGCCAAACCCCAGCAGTGTGGTCTTCCTTCATTTGCATTCTGTTTCAGTTCTACTGTGCTTGATGGAGCTTGGCACCTGTCTTTCTTACCGCAGCCACACAGGTGCGTTAGGCTGTCTGGGACATTTTCCCAGATCCTGACAAATGCTTGGCAGCGGGATAGAAAGGAGGAACAAAAATTTGGCTGACATCTCCAAGTCTGACTTCTTACTCATCTGGAGAGTGCATGGTATCTTGTGATTACTCAGTTAGGATATGATTTGGTCAGGTCCTAAGTCTACAGAGACACTTTAACTTCAAGCAGTGTGTGAAAGAGTAGGTGTGAGCTAGGCTAGGCAGGGACCTGTGGAGGAATTCCTGTGTTGGTGTGTCGCAGCTTGGCTTAGTATCATGGCAAGGCCACTGTGTTTCCTGGCATGAAAGAGCTGAATCTTCCCTTAAGGCCACACGTAGTTGGCGAGCTCCTTTGTATTACTGTCCTGAGGGGATGCTTGAGTAATGAAGGTGATAGATAATGTATGTAGGTACTGGCTGGGTAGGACATGAGAGAATATGGAAAGAATTCTTTTCAAAGAGTTTTACTGTGTTAGATTTTAGTGTCTGTAAACAATTACAGCATTCAGGGAGTGCAGGATTTAAATGAGAAACACAACTTTGTCAGATTATGGCAGTCGGATAAAATGGCATGGGCTCCGGAAATCTATAATTAAATGTATTTTTGAAAATGAGAAATATAGTGTAACACCTGGTTTATTTCACTGTAGAAGTGCCTGGGTAATGGTTCTATAAATAAGCACGATTGACTTTGGCTGATATTTGATTTTCTTTCTGTAAAATCACTGTATTTTAATTAAATTTTTTCCTACTTGATTCTATTTTGCGTCGCATGCAACAAATTATTCACACACATAGAAAGTGACTCTTCGAAAACCTAACGCTCATTTTCTTTGTCATTGCAGCGGATATTCAACTCCTTGGTATACACGGAGAAAATCTCGAATGGAGAAGGAGAAGTTCAGCAGGTAAAAAGCTACTTGTGAGCACTCTACCCTGCGGCTTTGTCTTGGCTTCCCCGGGGCCCCTCACTCCTCAGTAGCCTCCAGTAGATGTTGCTTATTATTCTCTCTTCCTACTGTTCCATCTCCTGTGTAATGGTGACATCCTCACATTTCAGGTGCAAAGAAACCATTGAAACTGTGTAGATGGTTCACTGCTCTTCATGATATATCGGGAAGCATTCTCTTTTTCTTTTGAGCATTTTGGAACTTTCCAAACCTAAAAGTTTCAGAATACATTTCATCTAATGCAGAAAATGGGATCAGACACTGCCTTCTGGTATTTGTATGTGCTCTTTGGCCATGGTAAACAGTTTCCCCTTTTTTGATCTGTAGTTTCTCAACCTTAAATAAGAGAATCCTAGTATCTGACTTACAAGGTTGTGAGAATGAAGTGATACCAGATTAACTGAGAACAAATTGAAGCCATCTCTGTGGAAGGTTCTGGCATAGAGACAGCTACTGCATGATGTTTCTTTGTGCTCTTCTTTTTCTTTCCTTTTATTTCTTTTTTATATTTTATTATTCTTATTTTATGTATATGAATGTGTATGAATGTGCCTGCCTGTGTGTAAGTGTGCCCGTATTGTGCAATGCCTGCAGAGGTCAGAAGAAGGCGTCAGAGCCCTGGGACTGGAGTTTCGGATGGTTGTTAGCCACCATGTGGGTGCTGGGAATGGAACTCTGGTCCTCTGAAAGAGCAGCCAGTGCTCTTAACCACTGAGCCATCCCTCCAGCCCTCTTTGCTCTTTTTCAGTACACTGCAGTCAAGGTGTTTAAAGGCCAGATTCTATTTATTTATAGCTGGCTTCAAGTGGACTACATCCTAAGTTAAAACACAGTGCTGGTGAACTTGGTCATAAATAATTAGCAGACTCTTGAGAAGAAGAGGGTTAGAAAAAGAGGCGGTTTTAATTTCAGCTCATCTACCACCTTCATTACAGCATGTGACCGGCAACTAGTAATTTGAAACCAGGGTTGAAACTTCAGTGAGAAACAGAACCAAACTAAAAACCAGAGTGTGGCAGAGGGCTTGCATGAGATAAAAAGACAAATAAAATGCATAAAGAGAACTCTTTGAGTTCCTGTTGTTTTTGTATTCATGGAGACAGCTTGACCTGATCTGAGTTTCAAAAGTGCTTTCCAAGAAGAAAGGGCTTTGCATTAAGGTGACATTATTTATAGGATAGTTATTTATTTACAATAAATTACTGTGCTTTAACCTAAAGTTCAGCATTTCCTGTTTATAGACATTGACATTTTTAGTGGTTTGAGGGCAGGTTAACTTTAAAGTGGTGAGGCATATATCATTTTTTTTTGTTTACGTATTGCTGAAAACAAAGGGCGAGCACTTGCCTTTTCTCCTTAATTCCTGAAGATGTTTATTCCTGAGAGCTAGAAGCCACTTTAGAATCATTAAATCTAGAGGAGTTGTTATGGGCTAAATTTCTACACAACTGTGTTTGTTGGAGGAAACTTTCTGGGAGACAATGGCTGCTTGATAACATTTTAAAGAAACTGATCTTGGGAGATCAGTTTTGGCTCGTTCCTTGAAGTAACAGATACAGGTGCTTACTTGACCTGTTTCCAAATATGCAGCTGTTTTGTATTCTTAAACCTCTATTGCTTTACTTAACTAGCTATCAACAAGTTTGAAAGCCTTAGATAATAGTTAGAAATTATAGCAACTGATTGAGCACTTGCAGACCCCAGCTGAGAGGCCATTTCAATATATTAATCCATGGTGTTTGCCAATAACCTTCAAGAACAGATTAGCCTACCAGACATGAGGCAACTGAGACCCCCAAAGGTAAAATAAGTCACCTGTACTCTCATGACTATTAAATAGGCAAGTAAGTTTTCAAAACTCAGTTTGGCACAAATGTATGTTATCTAATCTTAATCTGACAGGACTCTGCCAAACTGTTTCCATCTCAAAAATTGAACTGAGAGAGAAGTCCCCAGTCTGTTCTGTGCATCTTCCAAAACTCAGTTTGGCACAAATGTATGTTATCTAATCTTAATCTGACAGGAGTCTGCCAAACTGTTTCCATCTCAAAAATTGAACCGAGAGAGAAGTCCCCAGTCTGTTCTGTGCATCTTATCACTGACTGTCAAAGCAGTCTTCCTGAAGCTAAGCCAGGATGTACTTATTAACTTCTGCACCCTCTCCACTCTGCCTACTAGGAGCATTCTAAGCAAGTGGGTCTTATGTCCTCTCTCTAGCTTGCATCCGGAGATAATTCTATCACTACCTTTTAGCCTAAATCTTTAAAAAGATATTTTATTTATTATTTTAATTTTATGTGTATGCATGTATTGCCTGCATGTAGATAAGTGCACCCGTGTTGTGCAATGCCTGCAGAGGTAAGAAGAGACCGTCGGATCCTGGAGTTGAAGACAGTTGTTAGCTGCCATGTGGGTGCTGGGATTCAAACCTGGGTCTTCTGCAAGAACAACCAGGGTTCTTAACTGCTGAGCCATCTCTCCAGCCCCCTAGCCTAAATCTTAATACGTACAAGTCCTGACATTTTTTTCTCCTATTACATGATTTTTAGATCATTTCAGCCTCATGAACAGTTTAACAACAATAAAAGTATATGGTTACATGTTTATTGAAAATTTTCACTAAAATGAGACTTACCCCATTTTATACTAATAAGACTCCTGATCCCCTCCCCTTGGGATTATCGTCTTCATTTGGTCAAAAACTATACATACAGAGGAGCCAGTGAGGTGACTCAGCAGGTAAAGGTGCTTATCATGTAAGCCTGATTTAAATTTGATTTCTGAACCCCCCTTAAAGGTAGAAGGAGAGAACCAGCTCCACAAAGTTGTCCTCAGACCTCCACACACATGTCTCAATATGCATGAAAACACACACATCTTACCCACAATAATGATAATTTTAAATAAACAATTCAGAAATTCTGGACCCCATGATATTGGACAGTGCCCAGGATAAAATCTGTCATGTTTCCTGTTCTATAAAACGTCTCGCCAAAATCATCCACACATTTATCTCCTTCAATCTTCAGAACACTAGTAATTAAGCTGGCTCTTCAAAATTGTGAAATTTATATAGCATGTAAAGATGTGTAAAACATATAGGTATAGGTAAAGAAACAGACTAAAGGTGTGGGCCACCTTTAAACAGCCAAGCTGCTTTCATTTTCCATTAGTGATTCCCTTTTTTGGCTTTTTGGTTTGTTTTATATTACCCACAAATTAATTTCTAGTTTGGCTATTTTTGTCCTTTATAAGATTATTATTGTTTATCTTCATGTATCTTGTTTCTTTTACTAGATGTTAATTCTTTGCAAGTACCTATATTGATATCTGCAGTTAAAGTTCATTAGAATTTATTTTTTTACTTTATGTGTATGAGTGCACCCATGTTGTACAATGCCCATGGAGGTCAGAAGAGAGTATCAGATCCCCTGGAACTGGAGTTATGGATGGTTGTTAGTTGCCAGGTCCTCTGCAAGATGGCTCTTAACTCCTGAGCCACCTCTCCAGCCCCTATAATTTCCACCACACACCCACCCCACGAAGGAGGCTGTTTAATGGGCTCAGGACAAAAGACAAAATTCCAAGGGTTAGGGTATGTAGGAAGGGAAGGCCACACATAGCCAGAGCCACTGGGGGTTCAGTTGCCGGGGGAGGAAGGGAATGTTCCCAGGGCCTTGGGATGGGAGCAAGGCCTCAATATGGGGCCATGGGAGCTGTGTGCACCTCAGGATCCAAGGGGTGAACCCCCAGGGGCTGAACTCCTGGGGCGGGGGGGGGTACACTGCCAGAGCAGGTGGGTGCACTCCTGGAGGCTGAGGGTGAACCCCAGCTGATGGAGGAGGGTGGACTGTTGTAGCTGATCGGTGCACAACAGTGTCTGGTGAGTAGACTCGTGAGACTGGTGGGTGCACCCCAGGGGCTGGAGGGTATCCCAGATGGGTGCATCTGGGTGCATCCCAGATGTTGGTGGATGGACCACTGGAGCTGGAGGGTGGATCCCTGGAGCTGTGGGATATACTCCAGATGTGGGGAGGTGGACCACCGGGCCTGGAGGGTAGACCCCAGGAGCTCCGTGGGGGCATCTCGGGAGATCCAGAGGGTCCAGAGGAAGCAGGTCCAGTTGGGGACATGGGGGATAGGAGCAGGTCGCTAGGTAACAGGGGCAAGACATCTGGCAGCGGTGGCTGAGGGGGCAGGCCGTTCATAGGTGGAGTGGGGCCGCTTGACACCTGGAGTCCAGCAGGGAAGCTGGGCGGAGCTGGGAGGCTTCTCCATCTTAAAGTGGAACTGGAGGAAAAACTGCTTGATCTCCCGGTTTCAGTGGATCCAGAACTTGCCCTTGGCCTTGTCTGTCTCCAGGCTCTGCGCCTTGAAAGTGATGGTCTCGTAGGGCTCGGCTGCCTGTGCTCGCACTGCCAGAGGTGGTCTGGGGACTCGATCCTTTGTTTGTAGGCCCATGGGAAGAGGTGCATGATGCCATCAGCCATCTCAGGGTAGTCGAACTAGATCAACAGGCTCTGCTGGCCCACCTCCGTACCCCTCTGCTTAGTCACTTTGTAGCCCAGGTTTTCGATCCTCACGAGCTTCACCTCCACCGTGACCTTCTCCGGCGCTGGTTGCAGGCGCTGTCTTGGCCTCGCTGGCAGCCCGCCAGGCCAGGTTGGTCTGACGTTTCTTCTCCTGGGTGTAGTCCAAGTAGCTCCCCTCATTGTTGTGCAGTGTCAGACAGAGTTTGCATTCACAGGATGGTTCTTCAAAAAACATGGGTCCCTGTTAATGTCAGCGGTTTTTAGGGCCAGCTGCTGCAGGCACCCTTGGCCATCCAGATTGCTTTTGGAGGAGGGGGAGGCCACCCACGTTCCCAGGGTCTTGCCCCAAGGATGATGCTGGAAGTCCATGATGAGGTTCTGGGGGTGTCAGGGTACAGGGAGAAACCTGCACCCAAGGGCAGAATAAGGCCAGTTCTGCCCAGGCCTAACTCCGAGAAGGCTAAGACTTGGCTGCCCCTATAATTTTTAATTCTGTGGTCTTACAATATATACAATAAATGTATAGATCCACTTTATAATTGATTTTGTTTAGATTGTTCCTGTTATTTTCATTTTTGTTCACATTTCCATACAATGTAGATAGGATAATTCTTTAATCACAGGGACTTTATTTTCCCTTCCAGTTAAGTGCTGGAAGGACCGAGTGTTCTATATGAGTAGCCATGTGTTTTCCAGTTCTCTAAGTAGAAGTGAGGGACTGATCTGCTCCAGTGAAGAGTCACTTACTAGATTGGAATTACTAAGTTCAATATTGAGCATTACTGGAGAAAGCCCAAGTGCCACATAGTGGTGGCCCTGGGCCCTGGCCCCACTCTCCTGGGACAGTATTACAGAGTTCCTGAGGGGTATCCTGTCCAATACTTGATATTTTCTGATTTTTTAGTCTTTGCCAGTTTTAGGTATCTAAAAGGTTATAACTTGATTGAAATGGCTTTTTACATGTTTATCGTTGCTTTTGGTTTTCTGAGTGCCAGGGGTTGAGTTCAGGGACTCCTGCATACAAGGCAAGTGCTGTTTCTGAATTATAGGCCCAGTTTATTTTTTATTTTTTATTTTTTTGTTTGTTTCATTTTATTTTTTATTTATTTTTATTTTTTTGGTCTTTTTGAGACAGGGTCTCCCTGTAGCCCCAGCTGGCCTAGAACTCACTATGTAGACCAGGCTGGCCTTGAACTCACAGAGATCCGCCTGCCTCTGCCTCCCGAGTGCTGGGATTAAAGGCGTGCTCCACCACACCCGGTGTTTCATTTTATTTTTAGGAATTTTGTTACATCATGTCTGGTGATGCCTTTCTGGCATTCTCCATTGAATTGTTTTAGAAATGTTGCCTACATTCTAAATCAGCAGTAGCCAAAGAGAAGATTCTGTGAAGATGAAGATACTACATTGCTCTCTAGTAGAGCAGCCACTATCTGTAGGCGATTCTCAATGACCTGAAAAATGTCCAGAGATGATGAGGAATCATCTTTTAAATTGACTTTAAAAATAACCATGCTCACTCTGCCTTGCATATTTAAGTTTCATAAACATTTTCTGCTAGGTTTTGACTTGTCTGCTTAATCTATATCTTTTAAAGAATCAGATTTTGTTTGTTTTTGTTTTTTCTTTTTTTGAGACAGGGTCTCTCTGTAGCCACAGCTGGCCTGGAACTTGATATGTAGGCCAGGATGGCCCTGATCTCACTTATCTACCTGATTTTGCTGAGATTAAAGGAAGACATGAACCACCATGCCCAGTTAACATTAGAAATTTTGAGCCTTTGTTTTTGAGACAAGATCTCCTTGTAGTACCAGCTGACCTGGAACTCGCTATGTTGACCAGGCTGGCCTTGAACTCACAGAGACCCGCCTACCTCTGCCTCCTGAGTACTGGAACAGACTTGCGCCACCACACTCAGCTATTGAGTCATTTTTAAAAAATATTTTATTTATTTTTATTTTATGTGTATGAGTGTATTGCCTGCATGTATGTAATGCACCCATGTCATGCAATGCCTGCTGAGGTCAGAAGAGGGTGTCGTATCCCCTGGAACTGGAGTTACAGACAGCTGTTAGCTACCATGTGAGTGCTAGGATTCAAACCTGGGTCTTCTGCAAGAACAACCAGTGCTCTTAACCACTGAGCCATCTCTGCAGCCCCGTAAGTTAATTTTTAACTGTTGCTATTCTGCTTTGTATGTTCTGTGAAAGCTGGCAATATGACACAGCAGGTGATGGCACTTGCCACCAAGCCTGATGATTGACTTGAGTTCAATCCCCGGAACCCACGTGGTGGAAGGAGAGAACTGAAAACTGAGAAACCAAATCCCACAAGCTGTCCTCAAACTTCCACTCACGTGTTATAGAATTTGTGCAAACACCCAGTAAATAAATACATGTAATAATAAAACATTTAAAAGGCCTTGTGCCTCTACAAAAAAGAAGTTCTACTTTTAAAGATATCAAAGTATTCTGCTCTATTATCTTCCAAAATGCTTACCTCTTGTATTTCAGACTTGTCCATCTGGAATTGATTGGATTTGAAATAGCAATTCAGTTTTGGGTTTCCCCTCAAATATTTCTAAACGTTCCATCAGTATCTATTGAATAGTCTGCCCATTTTCCATTTATTTACTGTATCTTTTGTGATTAGAGGACTTTCCATGTATGTGCAAGTTTCATCCGATCCCATTGGTTTGTTAATCTGTCATTGTGCCAGTATCACACTAAATTATTATTGTAAGATTTTATTTTTAGTTACATGTATGTGTGTGTATCTGTGTGTGTATGTGTAGGTGAGTTCAGGTGCCCTAGGAGACCAGAGGCATTGAATCTCCCTGGAGTTGAAGTTACAGAGAGTTCTAAGCCACACATGAGAGTGCTAGGAACCGACTGGGGTCCTCTACAAGAGCAGAGAGCACCCTTAACCGATGAGCTGCCTTTCCAACCCTTGATTGCACTATAACAAGTTTTAAAAATCTGGTGAGGTAGCGCCACTCCTCTTTCCATTTCTTGGTTTGTCCTGCTGGCCATGCCCTAGGGTTCACCTCACCCCTGGAGTCCTGTGCTGGCTGTCTTCCCGATCCAAGCTCAAGGCCTGCAGATCGTGCCCACACTCTAGCATGAAAGCTTGGCCCTGGTTTTCTTCCCAGGTTTCCTGCTTTTACTTCGAGGATTCAGTGTCTCTCTCAGTTTTATTCCCATTCATGCCACTCTTCTCTTAATTATAAGAATAATTATAATTGATTGTTGGATGTGTTTGAGAAGTAAAAAACAGTTTATTCAAAACAGTTTATTGAGTGTGTGTGTATGTGTAGGTGAGTTCAGGAGACCAGAGGCATTGGAAATCAAAAAATTTTTTTAAAAGACAGGGGCTCATAGAGTCCAAGCTGACCTGGAGCTTGCTTGGTAGCTGAGGATGACTTTGAACTAATGTTTCTCTTACATCCACCTCCTAAATGCTGGAATTACAGGAATGTACCACTATACCTGGCTGTACTCAGTGCTAAGAGTTGAACCCATGGCTTCATTCATGCTAAGCAAGCACTTTACCAACCGAGCTCCATCCCCAGTTCCCACACTGTCAGTTTTAACACACAATCTGCTGATGAAGTGGGGAGGGTATTTGCAAACACACACACACACACACACACACACACACACACTTTTTTCCCCCTACTATTTACATTCCTGACATAAATTTTCTCCTGTTTTCCCTTTGAGTTAATGAAAACTAAAGCCCAATGATTCTCATCTTCAGTTTTTCACTTATAAGATCTTCTTAAGAGTCAAATCTTATTTGTGCAACTTGGCAGGAAATCTAATGTGCTGTTAATATCTCTGGTTAAGGGAGCAAAGTAATTAACACTAATAAAAACCATTTTGAGATTCTTGACTCTTACCACATAATTCTCTCTGGCATACTATTTTCCTTGCTTTTACTCATTATTTCTTTAGCATTAACCCTCAGAGCCTGGGTCTAAATTGCCTAACGATGTGTTTTAAGTCTTTGATTAGTTTTCTGTGTGTAGTTTTCCTGTCAAGACTGTGATAGCAGCCTTGGAGAAAGAAAAGTCTACTGTACACATTCTTGGGAGGAGCACCTCTCATAGCCACCAGCTTTGAGTAATACAAGAAATTAAGTTGCATGTACACATACGGGCATTAAATGAAAGTGAATCGGAATCAAGAAAAATAAATTTTTGAGCAAGTGGCCCAAACAGTAGCAAAATAGATTCCCTAAAGGCAAAGCGCTGAAGAAGAGACAAACAGCCAGGATTTCTGGAGTGCTGGATTAAGTCCCTAAAGGGGTCAGAACTTGATTCAAAGTTTTGATCCTTTTTCCTCAATTACCTCTGGAACTATTTATATGGATAATTGACTCTACAAAAAATGGCAAATATATTTTCGTAGTTAATAACTCAGAAGCTGTTGACTTGCCAGCACCAGTGGTTTGGAAGGACTGACGGCAGAGTTCTTTTGAAATGGGATGTGGTGAGAGTCCCATTTGTAGAGGGAGTGAGCCGACACCTTAGCCTGCTCCTCCTTCTACACTTGACCCTGACTTCTTGGGGTCTTATCCACCAGATGGAAACTAGATATTCCTCCTGTGTTAAACTCACAGAAGACCCTCTTCTTGACCCCCATTTACTCTCTACCCGCTATCCTATTTGTTTCCTTTGCAGCATCAGTAGGATCTTCTTGCTGCTAATTCCTTTGTCTTCATTTATGTAACTAAGAGTCATGTGAGCCTTTGTTTCCTTCCACCTTCTTGACTGATCTTTTAGCTTGTTCCTCCCTTGGAGCTTTGGCACAGGGGCTATTTATTGTGTCATGTCTCCCCATGGATATCACCTCCATCAAGTCTTCTTAGATGTCTTCTCTTGCGATGTGATCAGTGGATTTAATATTGCTCCCCCAGATTACTGTTTTCCTTTGCCCTGAGCCACTGAGTACTTACTACCTTCCTGTTACATGGTATTGACTTTATGATACTGGTTTGGAACTAATCCTCCTTTATTTTCTGAAGCAATGTGAGGTTGGTGTGATTTGTTTGTTTGTTTGTTTAGATGATAGGCAGAGTTCATGATAGCACCATCCCAATGTAAAGTTTTCTTTGTAGGGAGGAATTTGATCATTCCATTTCTTTTAAAAATCTTCTTAAGAAAGATCTATTTACTTTTATGTGTATGAGTGTTTTGCCTGTATGTATGTATGCGTGCCATATGCATGCAATGTCCGTAGAGGCTAGAATAGGGCATCTGATCCCCTGGAATTGTAGTTACAGATGGTTGTTAGCTGCCATGTGGGTCCTGGGACCCAGTCTCGGTCCTCTGCAAGATCTGCCAGTGCTCTTAACCACTGAGCCATCTCTCCAGCCCCATGTTCAGTTTCTAAAATAGGTGTAGAGGGTGGGCAATTGCTAGTACCAATGGTGGTTTTGTGTGTGTTCATTTGCTTAAGATTTTTCATTTCCTCTTGTGTCAAATGTGGTAAGTTGCTTTTACTTTTCCCAAGGAATTTAACCTTTTCATTTATGTTTTAAAATTTGTTGACACAAATGCATCTATAACACTTTTATTACCTTTTTAATATCAATGGACCAGGAGAAGAACAGCAGAACAAAATTAATAAAATAAAATGCTGGCCCATTCTTTGAAAAAAATGGATTGAAATGAATAAACTTTCAGCCAGACAGTGAATGAAAGTAAAGAGGAAACATACTAATCATAACGCATTCTTAAAACCATCAGATTGGCTTCCTTAATTTTCTTTTGTGTGTTTTCATTTTTACAGATTTACATTCTTTATTTCTCTGTATACATTAGATCAGCATCGCTGTTTTTAAAGCTTTTTAAATTGAATCATTAGGTCACTGATTTTTTTTTTTTAACCTCTAAGTATACTGCTTTAGTTACATCCCAGAGTTTGACAATATATTTCATTCTTGTTTAATTTAAAGTATTTTCTAATTTTCCTTGTAATTCCTTTGATCCATTAATCACTTTGAAGTATGTTGTTCAATTTCTAAAACATTTCACCTCCTTTAGATTGTTATTGGTTTTAATTTGATTTTCTGTGGTCAGCGAATATATGCTGTATGTTTTCAGTTCCTTTGAATTTATTGAGAGTTGGGGTTCATGCCTGCCCATTATACAATCCAACTTGCTAAATATACCAAGTGAACATCAGCAAAATGATTGAAGTTGTCAGCATCTTTATATGTACACAGAATTAGAAGGTGATTGTTGGCACTGTTCTAATCATCCATGTTGAACTACTTTTTATTTTGTCTAATTTTATCATTTGCTGAAAATGTTACTAAAAACCCTCCTTTATAAATGGTAGAATTCTGTTTTGTTTTGTTTTTTTACCTTTAATTCTGTTTATTTCTGCCTGTTAATAAGGTTTCATTACTGGCCCATACACAATGAAGGTTAGCATGCCTTCTAGTATTGATTTTATTTTTAAGATTTTATTCATATTTTATGTGTATGAGTGTTTTGCCTGCATGAATGTAAGTACACCATGTGTGTGCTTGGTGTCCTCCAGGGGCCAGAGGATGTCAGAGCCCCAGGACCTGGAGTTATAGCTGGCTGTTAGCCGCTATGTGGGTGCTCCTTTGGAAGAACAGAAAGTGCTCCTAACCATTGACCCATTTTTGCTCCTAACCATTGACTCCCCTCTCCAGTTCCTCGCGTCCTCTTTGTAATTTTTTTTTTTTTTTTTTTGCCTTTTCGAGACAAGGTCTCCCTGTAGCCCCAGCTGTCCTGGAACTCACTGTGTAGACCAGGCTGGCCTTGAACTCACAGAGATGCACCTGCCTCTGCCTCCCAAGTGCTGGGATTAAAGGCATGCACCACCATGCCTGATTTGTGACTTTTAACTTTAATTTTTTGTGTGTGTAGTGCTAGAGATTGAACCCCAAGGCCTTATATATGCTAGAAAAGCACTTTGCCATTGAAATTAGTCACACCATTAATTGTCTTGACATGTTAAAAAAGAAAACAAAGCCATGCAAGTTGCATCTTTTCTCCCCCTTTTAAATTGAATTTTGAAAATTTCCTACAATATAGTTTGATCATATTTAGATCCCCCTCTCCTATCTGCACTCCACCTTCCTACCCCCCCGCCACACACACACACCAACAATTTGCATCATGATATTGTAAAAACTTTGTGCGTTCTGTTATATTCTTCTGTGGAGTATTTTCATTTGTTTCTTTAACAGGCAGTGGACTTTATGGGACTCCAACTTAATCTGTCTCTTGGACAGCAGTTTACATTTCAGCTCAGTTTATCCACAGATAAAGATAAGTGCCTAGATATAGTTCTGACCCCAAGGGTGTTTCAGCACACTTTTTATGACTTAAATACGTTCTGGTAACACATGTCTTCGTTTTCTAAATTACCATTTGATAAATAGAATTTTTCCTGAAAGATCTCGTTCCACTAAATATCATTTACTGAAGCATACCGAAAAAGAAACGTACTTGTTTTATAAGCAAAGGATATTTAGCTGGTATTAATGTGTCAAATTATTCTTTCAGTCAAGTATAAACTCAGGGCCAAGACATGAAAGAAGCATCAAAGTAGTAAAATGGATTCCACCTGCATGGAGGATATGGCGCGAGATGTTGACTTCACAAAATTAAATCTGTTTCACAGGAAGGTGCTCAACCTGCAGCCTTCCCACAGCAGATGACTCTTCTTTGAAGACACTAAGCGTGGAGAGGCAGTCTTAGAGCACTCCCCTTACTAAATCGTCAGTCCTCACTAGTGTCGTGTTGTAAAGCTTTTCAGCTGGAAGGAACCAGAGACCCTGGAGACAAGTCCAGAAAGCCTAGGAACCTTCATTGTGCCTTTGGACAGCCCCAGTAGGAGTGGCTTTCAGATGGAGAGCTAAAGCCTCTTACTGTTTGCTGTAGAAGACTCAAGGTCCAGGTAGAACTCTGGTCTGGTGTTTGATAGACTGTTTTCAGTGTCTATAAAATAAAGATAGGTTGAAAGGTTGCTTAAGAGACAGTGGTTGGCATGCAGTGAGCATTCATTATTTTGTGGTCTGCTTCCAGAATATTAAAAAGTGATAATTGTCAGCATAAAGGCAAACCAAGGAGAAGATAACTTACTCTGTGATGTAAGCTCTCTTGGGTGAGGCCTAGAAGGAAAGGTCTGTAAAAAGAGAATTTTCCCAAAAGAAAATAACCACAGAAAGGAAGGCCCTGGGAGGGTCTTGTGGAAGTCTTAAATAGAAGTCATACTGACTGAGAATGTGAAACTGGACTTGGGATTTATGTTAATTTTTTTCGTTTCTATTTTTTATTTCTGTTCCTACAAACACTCCACACCGTAAGAAAGTTTGGTTATGTTGTTAAAATGTGTACTGGAGTATAAGAAGAAAAGAAACAGAGAGGAAGGCTAGGGTTAGGGATGTAGCTCACCTGTTAGAATGTTTGGTTATGTTCTTAAACTGTGCACTGGACACAAAGAAAAGCAAGAAGATGAAGTGCAGGGCTGCAGATGTAGCTTAGTTCCTATACTGCTTGCCTCCACGAAGCCCTGGATTAGATTCCAAGCATTACCATAAATGGGGCATGGTGGGTATGCCTATAATCCCAGCACTCAGGACGTAAAGAGGATGATTAGAAATTCAAGGTCCTCCTTTGCCACATAGCAAGTGTGAGGCCAAACTGGAATACATGAGGCCCTGTCTCAAAAGAGAAGAATGAAGCCCTAGACATTGTCTTTGGAGTCTGGCATCCAGAGCAGGACACTAGGCAGACATTTAATAAATGTTGGTTGAAAATTGACTAGAGATAACTCTTGCAGCTCAATATTCCTATTTCCAGAATGTGGCAGCCTGCAGGTTCTCATTTTGTTAACGATTACCCAGTGAAATCTGCTCAAGGCTCAGACTTGTCCAGACTGGAGGAATCCCAGAGGTGGATAGGCAGATTCCAGGCTTTCTTTGCCCCAACCTTCCCCATTTGTCCCCAGAGGATTTGTTCAGGCAGAATCCTGGTTTAGTTCACTCCCTTGCCCAGATCCAACTTGGCTCTGTGTCTATTATAAGTGTTCACTAGAAGTTTGTTGAATTAGTTAATGAAATGCACTAAATCTGTAGGAAGTCAAAAGAAAGGTTGAGAGGTGCTATAAAACCACACAGATGGGGCATTTACAATGAATCAACCCAAAGACCAAAGCAAACACGGCTTTTCTGCCCAACCTGAACCCCAGCAAGTCTTACTGGTTGACAGTATTTCGATTTCCTGATTGGATATCAGTCTAAGGTTTTAACTCTTACTATTCTAAGTCTGACTCTTCAGAAAAGAAGTTAATCTTTTCATCTTAGAAACTCTCACCTTAGACTAGACATATCAAATCCCTGGGTATTTTGTGAGAAAGCCAGGATGGTAATCCGTTATTTTGGAAAGGTAGTCTGAGAAGTAATAGTTGTAGATATTTTTATTTCTTGCTGATTTTATGTGTGCTTCCATATTTTATTATCTTTTTAGGGCATGGTAAGAAGAGCAGGTGTTACTATTTATCTCATTTCTCTTTAAAGGATGTCTCAGAGAATTAATAATTACAAAAGGCTCAAGGCCTTATAGAAATAGCGAGTAGAAGAGCCGGGTGTGTGTGTGTGTGTGTGTGTGTGTGTGTGTGTGTGTATAGCTATGTGACTTGTGGGAGTCATTTTTTTTTCCATCTACTCTGTGGAGTCTAAGGATTGAACTCAGATCATCAGGCTTGGTAGCAAGAACCTTTACTCACTGAGCCATCTTTCTTACCCTGGAGCCAGGATTTAAAAATCCCAGTTTCATGTTTCCTTTGCTTATATTGTACTGGCTATGGTAATAATGAGCATCATTTATTGAATAAATTAACTAAGTGCTGAAGTTTTCTCACCTAGCGACTTACATCGCTTGCTCCCTTGCATATGTAGTCTTAGCTCAAATGCTGCCTCTTATTGAGAGGTGTCACCACACACTTAGGAATTCTGCTCATTGTATCTCTCTTCTTACCTCCCTTTTTGCTTTATCTCCTTACAAACTGTCACTTAGGACTTATATCCATGTTTATATTTTTCATTATCTACTTTCTTATGAGGGCAGGGAATTTTATTCTTTGATAACCCCTCCATACTGTTAAAGACACTTTTCTGTAATATATGCTATATGCTCAGAAATATTTGCTGTATGGGTTGATAATTCTCAAGAACAACTGTATGAAGCTTAGAGGTAAAGAAAAGTATGCATAAAGAAAGTTCCTGTCCAAAGTTACCCAACTAAGAGAGTAGAGAATTCAATCTCAAGTTTGTGTGCATTTAGATTGAATGATCCCTTACAGTCTCAGATTTCTGTTCCTGAAGTCTGGGGGAAGCACTGTAGACACTGTTGAAGTGTAAAGCCCAGCTTCTGTCCTACCCCCTTCCTTTCTCCAGAAATTTACTTATTCTCTATAGTAGAATTTATAATGAGTTTTATTTTTAAAATAATCTAACCATTTAAGAAAAAACGAAAGGTTTATGAACAATTACACAATGCTAAATCAAAATTTAGCAAAATTAAATCTATCATCTATCTATCTATCTATCTATCTATCTATCTATCTATCATCTATCATTTATCTATCTGTCTATCTAATCGCTAGGTATCTAGCTATCTAGATTGCTGTTGTGACCTCTGAACTATATCACCAACCCCCCTTTAAAAAATAGTTTTTGTTGTTGTTTTACATCATTATTTTTATATTATTTGTTAATTTTGTATATGAAGGACCATGTGGGTCCCAGGGATTGAACTCAGGCCATCAGCCTAGGCAGCAGGCACCTTAACCCACTAAACCATCTCACCGAACCCTCAGCACTCTTTTTACTTTTTGTTTTGAGACAAGGTCTCCTTAAGTTGTCCAGGCAGGCCTTGAACTTGCCACCCTCCTTCCTTCCCAAGTAGCTGGGATTAGATCAGGCTGGGTTCAATTTGTTTTCTAAATAATGTTTAAAAAAAAAAATGTGATCAGGAGGCTGTCCTTAAAGTTTGGGTAAGGTTGTTTTTTGTTTTTGTGTTTGTTTGTTTGTTTTTAAGGAAAATTATTTATTTTAATCTTAAATTTTTTTTTTTTACATTTATTTATTGGGGCAATGGGATTTTGGTCTTGGAGGAGTCCATTCTCTCCTTCCACCATGTGGGTTCTAAGGTTTGGCAGCAAGCGCCCTTACTCACTGAGCTATCTTGCCAGCCTTGGATGAAGCATTTTTATTATAGGGAAAAAATTGTATTTGTTACCTCCACTAAAAACAAAAATTGTTCCTTCTAGAAGTTAAGCTCCTGAGTCAAGGAACTGCATCAGAATTGTTCACTATCTAGTGTTTTAAAGATACAGAAGGATAGACAGCTAGTCTAGACTGAGCTCAGTGAGGAGGCAGATGCTGGGCATGCCTCTGGAATGTGGTAGGCAGGTGAGGAGGGAATTCAGCAAATGTCTGTTGAGGAGGACTTATTACACGCTGGCATTCAAAGAGGAGAAATAAAAAGCTTATTCCAAGGACCTTGTTTAATCACAGGAGACATTTGATCACGTGTTTGATAGATCTTGCTAATCTAGATAGTGACACCCTAGGAGATAGAAAGGCTGTCTCTGAGAAAATCATTTTTCTAGACTTCTAATAAAGGGAAAATGTATGGAATAATTCATACACAGTTAATTATGAAGTGTTGGAAAAGATTTTTTATTCAGCATGGTAGCTTGTGTTCATAACAAATACTACTTCATTTGAGTTATTAAAGTTTTACATGGTCTTGTGGTACATACACACACACACACACACACACACACACACACACATATTTATTTGATTCTTCCATATTAGAGTTCAGGGACTTAATTAAGACTGAAACCCTAAGTAATTTCCCAAAGTCAAACTTGAGTTAGGTGATAGAAACGGGATTTCAGCCAGAGTGGTCTGCTGCTAAAACCCACAAATGTAAACCCTTTCGGAGTTGCTTTGCGTGCAAATTTCTCGATATGTTTTCCATTTTTAAAAGAAAGATAGTTTATTCTCTCCTGAGGGTCTCACCCATCAAGTACTGTAAGATAAATAACATGTCTAAACATTGTAAGTACTGTGATGAAACTTAGCTGCGAAATGAGGGAAAGATGAAGCTTAAATGCTCAGTTGACAAGGGTAAAACAATGGTGGCGGGTGCCTTCCAATCCCGATAGCCACGGCCTTTTAGCGCTCATAAATCACAAGGCTATACTGGAGCCTTATGAAGAACTGATAGATTACTAATGGGTTGTTCTGCAGGAACATAAACAAGATATAAAAATGAAGGAAGTCCTTGATGACACTGTTGCCTTTCTTAACAATTCATCATTTATTCCATTATTAACATAACCTTAAGACAGTCGATTATAATTTCTGTCATTGTGGAATTTCTATTGGACTATTGGGAATCTCATTTTGTTTTAAAATAAATATCCTTTAAATAACAACTTTGAATTAATTGGGTGAGTGAAAACCTGCAGCTGTTGGCCTCAGCAGGCAGGATTAAAGTATAATGGAGCATGTGTCCTTTCTGTCACATGCCAAGGTGTGGAGATGGATTGACGTTCTTAGCATGTACCTGTGATTGGCAAAGTTAGAGTTTCCTTGGAGGATTAGGCAGCCTGTTGATATTGCTCAAGACTCCCAGAGTGCTTTCCTGTATTCGGGTCTGTCAGTAATCAAAGACACTTCGGGTACTGCTCATCTAGCTCTTGGGTGAACAAGGCATCAGAGAAGGCACCCCTCCAGCTCTCTGTGTCACATGTAAGAACTGACTACTGGGAATTGGAAGCTTTTAGCAATCTTATTTATGCTTTAAGGAAAATACATTTGAAGCCTATGTCCCATATCCTTGTAATATGTTTGGAAGTTAAAATATGTACAGTTGCATGTGTGAAAGCTTAAATTCCTGTCCTAAATATAGACCAGCCGACCTCAGAGGTACATACTGTACATTAGCCAGTGTATGTGTCTGGTGTTGAGATAGCTGAGATAATCCTGTTTATATACACTCAGATGCACATGTGTACTCATTCCTTTTATATAATGTATTTTCTGAGACATTAAAAAAGCAGTGTGTAAATATGTGCATACAGTATGTACATGTTGTTTACATATATGAGTAGTATTCTGTGTACATGTTTATACTCTTTATGTGCACAGTATTTACTGTTACATTTACATACATTCTCTTAGGTGGCTGCTGCTGGGGATGGAACCCAGAGCCTCACTCATGCTAAGCATGTTTCACAACTGAACCGTGCCCTTCCCCACACCATGCATGTACCACGTGTACCAGCTATAGGAAACATGTTCTTCATGAACACCACCACACACATGATTTAAGACCTGAAAATTCTAGTTTCAGATGGAGGGAGGGTGTTTTTTTGCCAGAATCCAAAGTAGTGTACCTCCTGTTTACATAATTCTCTTGCTTTGTGTTCTCACTCCCTGCAAGGAAGTAAATGAAGGGGCTTGTACTCTTGCCCTAGCCGGACCTAGAGTTGGTGTTTGCAGGCAGCAGAGCTGGAGAAAGCAGGCTGCCACCAGGACAGAGGTGGGTGGGGCCTTTGGGTTAGTGCTGGAAAAAGATGCTTAAGTCCCAACTCCAGTCCATTGTGTCTCTCCTGGCTCCATCCACAACTTCAGCTTTTCACAGAACACTAATCCACATGTATGCAGATACCTTCCTCCTTGAGATAAAGATGACCCCAGGCTTTGTGCTTAATCAAAACTACATTTAACTAGAAAGTAATAGATTGAGTCTGTGTCTTCGTTCCAAAAGCCATGGCGACTTTGTCCTGAGAAATGAATATTATATTAAAACAGAAAACAAGCCCATTTTATACACAATTCTAGCATCCCAAGGTTGAACTAGTATTTGGGAAATGATGATGATCTCCAACAGTTCCCCCAGCCTCCACCCCTAACTCCACCCTTCACCGCAAACTGTTGTCTCTGCTAGAAAAACAATTCCATTTGCTACCCCAGACTACTTCTCCCTATAGGAAAATAGAATAGCTTTAAATCGTCAGGTTCATGCATAAACAAATGCAGAACAAATGGTGAGTGACTTGAACAAGGACTGTTCTGCCCCTAATATAGTCCTTGATACAATAGGAAATATTTTGGAAATGATGTGTGGGAATTAATTACTGTTGATATCACAAACCACTAAGTTGACTAAATGCTTTCAAACTTTGGACTCATGAAATAAGATCCATAGTTTATTTTGCTATCAAAAGACTTGGGCAGGCAAGGATCATGTGGAAAGAGCTGTTCCTCATTGCCATTAAGTGTTCCCTAAGTGACCTTCAGCATTTTTCTCTGTTGCAGAGTGCATGCTTGGTGCATCTGCAAAGTGGCCAGAAGTGTCACTGTCATTTCTACTGACATCATATTGGTCCACTATACCTCAGTCTCCAAGGTGTGAGCAGTAAATCCTCTGTACATAAGAAAAGAGACAATAGACACACCCTGTTCTTAGGTTTCCAGTCCACACTGTCATCAACTGTTATGAGAAAACCTTCATAAATCCACCTGTGAGCTCCAGTGATATAGATGTAGTTGGCAAGAGAACACGTAGATGGGGAGAATAAAATTGTGTGGTTCAGGCAAATATCCTCATTCCTCTGGTTTGGAATCCACACGGGAAACATTTCTTTTTATTGTTGATTCTAGCAAGTCTTAATAGGCAGTGTGTTTCCCACCAGCAGTCAAGGGTTTTTACCTCATCTAAGAGGTGGTACGTGTTTGAAGGGAGCGTTTGATGGGAGTACTATTGTCTTAACTGTCCTGATCTTAGGACCATCTTCCTGGGACTTAGATGTAGTAGATTCTTGGACAGTGCATGAGTGAGGGAATGTCCACAGGCTCTTGTTTCCATGCCAGTGTCGTCTTTCCCCTCCATTGCTGAGCTAATGGACACTGGCTGACCAGTGTTTGATCAGTGTATGCTCAAGTCAGAGAAGAGCCTTAAAATGCACTAGGACAGGCTTCATCCTTGTTTTTATTGGTAAATATTTTCTATCCCTGAAGTACTGCAGGCTCTAGCCTAGGTTACAAGACTGGTTCATGACCTGATCTTTGCATTGGGTGTGGAGAAGGACTTCTGGGCTGGGGTCCAATTTCAGGTTCTCACAATACTCCCAACCTCTGGACCCCTACTTCCTCTAGTGGCCCTCCTTTACTTAGAATGCATCTGTATTCATCTCATTAGACGAACTCTGAAGCTAAGTAATTTTTGACTTCCAAGAGTCCTGAGCAATTGTAATGACAGCTATCTAAATCCAAATCTTTTCAAACATCCTCCAACTAGTAAAAAGAACAACTAAAATCACAACACCCCCACTTTTGTTTTACTAGAAAAAAGCGTTATAATTTCAACAAGAGATATAAGCATACTTGTAACAAGAGATATAAGCATAAACTCCAGCCTGGCTAACTTTTGAAACCCTTCCACAACCGTTCATACTGAACAAAGAATGCTTTTTAATGTATAAGAAAGAATAAAGGAGAACCGAGCTAAAGTCACTCCCAGAAAGAGAAAGCTCAAAGAATCCTTATAATGATGATGGTCACAGATTATTAACCATTGAATACAATAAGAATCCATGCAAATCTAAATAAATTTTAAAAACTAAGTAAAAGGTGGAGAGGAATTTATTCTTTTTAGTAGAATGCCAAGTAATAAATAGGAGAGGACTAGCAGTCAGAAAACCCCCACTGCCATTGTTAAAATGCCATCATTGTAACAGAAATTGATCTAAGCGAAAATTATCGATGAATGCGCAAAAGAGTAGGAGAAACATTGGGGAATAAAAATGTTTGCAGAGCAGGGCTGGAGCAATGGCTCAGTGGTTAAGAGCACTGGCTGCTCTTGTAGAGGAACTGGGTTTGATTCCCAGCATGCCGCATGGCGGTAACAACTGTCTGTAACTCCAGTTCCAGGGAATCCAATGCCCTCCTGACATCCGGGCATTGCACGACACAGGTGCACTTACACACATGCAGCAATGCGCTCATACACATAAAATTAAAATATTAAAATATTTTAAGATTTGCATAGCTACTAAATTCCTTCTACAAATCCCTTGCTAATTACTAAGGAGAAAATGGAAACTTTATAATTGAGAAAACTAACAGCTTAGCAAAATGGTCACAACGCATATTACCAACGGGACGAAGTAGGTTCATGTGTTCATGCTTCCTGATGTGCTGAGAACACAACTCCAATCCGTTTTCTGATCTCAAGTGTTTGACTTGAATTTAATAAGCAAAGACATCAAACAAACCCAAACCGAAGAACATTCTTACAAAACACCCAGTACTCTTCATGACTGGCATATCTATGAGAAGACTGGTTCTGAATTGAAGGAGAATTAAGGGCATGACAGCTAAACTTGAGTCTTACTCTTGAATAATGTTAGGTCAAGGAAAACACACAACTATGCATGTCCTTATTTGTATAAATGCTAAAGTATGGGTTCTAGACAAAGCAATGCTACAACAATTATTGAATCTGGCTACTATTTTACTATTCCTACAATTTCTCTGACTTTGAAATTACATCACACCTTTAATCCCAGCACTTGAGAGGCAAAGGCAGAGGCAGACAGATCTCTCTGAGATTGAAGACAGCCTGGTCTACCTAGTGAATTCCAAGCCAGTTGAGGCTACAGGGAGACCCTGTTTCAATAAATAAATGAATAAATATTCTCATGCTACTATATTAAGAATAAATATTCGGATCATTTTCTTCCTTTTAAGAAAATGTTAATCTCTGAAGTTGAATAAGTAGAAACAAAAACTTGCTAGGCTTTCCTACAGATAGTTAGCAAAGTATATTTATGAGCTGGGTATGATGGTGCATGCCTTTAATCCCAGCACACAAACTACAGGTGAATAAGTCAATATTTTGTTTTGAAGCCAAATTAGTTTATATATGTACTCAATGGGAAATAGGCTGTCACCGCGGTTATTATCAGGATCCTTTGAACATTCTCTTTCTAGAGGTGATTTTTCTGTTGCTGTGATAAAACACCATGACCAAAGTGACTTGTAGAAAGAAGAGTTTTTTTGGCTTATGGTTCCAAAGGGTTATGAGTCCATCGTGGCAGGGAGGCTTGGGGAAGTGGGGCCAGGGCAAGGACTCTGAGTGAGCAAATCCTCAGGCATTCTCTGGAAGCAGAGAGAGAAACTGGACACAGGGGAGGCTATAAACTCTCATTGCCCTTCCCCTCCCCCACAACCATGACATGCTTCCTCCAGCAAAGCCACCTCCCCTAGGGATTCCACAATCCTCGCAAACAGTGCCACCAACTGACCTTGAATGTTCAAATTATTGAGCTTATGGGAAACATTTCTCATTCAAACCACCACAGTTATTATCAGGATTCTCTGAGCTTTCTATTTCTAGGGATGATTTTAGAAAGATTCTCCTTTAATCTTTTTTTAAAAGATATTTTATTTATTATTTTTATTTTATGGGTATGGGTATATTGCCTGCATATATGTAAGTGCACCCATGTCATGCAGTGCCATTGGAAGTCAGAAGAGGGTGTCAGATTCCCTGGAACTGGAGTTACAGACAGTTGTTAGCTGCCATGTGGGTGCTGGGATTCGAACCTAGGTCCTCTGTAAGAGCAGTCAGTGCTCTTAACCACAAACCCATCTCTCTAGTCCTTTTTTTTAATTGAATTTTTGTGATTTTCATACAATATAATTTGATGGTATTTAGATCCCCTCCACTAGCGACACCTCTCCTTATTGTCCCCCACCCAATTTAATGTACTCATATACATATATATATATATATATATATATATGCACACCTATATATAGGCCTACAGTTTCTAGTTTGTGTCCCCAAATATCGTTCAGTTTGCATCAATCTCAGCTTTTTATATAGGTCATGTAACTGAATGTGGGGGTTGTAAAAAATTTGGCAGTAATAAAAAGTTTCTGAATATACACTGACCTAAAATTCATTCAAAATCAAACATGGAATGATTGCAAGATATTTCTGGCAGTGCTCGCCTGCAACGCTTCATGCAAATTCCTTGCAGCCTTGGTTCTGAACATATGACAGGTGTGCTCTGTACTGTATGTGCTGTCATGCCATACTGTGCAAATGAATGTTACCTAAAACTTCAGCTCAGACTCGACTGTTGTGTGCAATGAATTGCAGTGATTTTACTATACATACAGTTTCTGCTCTTATAGAAATACGTTTTCATTATGGAAAACAAAGACTTAATATTTTCCTATATTTGTTCCTCAGTATGCAAATATCAAATTAATTTACTTTGCACTGTATTGTGCTAGAATGGTTAATTTTTAAAATTGCTGTTCAAGAGCTGAGAGATAGTTGTGCAAGCACAAGGACCAGAGTTTGAATCCCTGGTACTTAAAAAATCTGGGCATTGTTGTGTGTGCCTGTAACCCCAGCACTTCAGAGAATAAGAGACAGCAGGATCCTGGGGAGCTCACTGGCCGGCCAGCCTAGCTAAAAGGGCTGCAAGTTCAGTGAAAGAATCTGTCTCAAGGAAACAAGGCAGAGAATGATAGTGCAGGACCTGATGTCTTCCTCTGGCTTCTGCTGGTGTATGCACACACACCAGGAGGGAGGGAGGGGGGGAGGGGGGGAGGAAATAAATTTGTTTGAGTTGTTGACTTGAGTTTCATAAAAGATTATTAGATATGTTTTTTATCTTGGGGTCAGGACAGAATTTCCAGCTTCTGAAATGGTTCCAAACGTACTCCCACTATTTTATACTTTGTATTTATGTGAAGTGGCACCTTAGCACTGATAATTATAGAATCAAAATAGCAATCAACTCTGAGACATGTTGGTTGTTCTGCATGCTGCAGTATTAAAGATACAGTGAAGATTTAGCTTCTTATATAAAAATAAGCACATCTGTCTCATCAGATGAGACACAAATTTGCTTTAGTAAATGATAAAATTGTATTATACCAAAGACTTGTTTTAAAATAAAATGATTATTTGTTACCAGTCACTATTTGATTTGTAGACCTGTGTTCTATAACTTTATACCTGGGGTAGCATAAAAATTTATTGGGCAGAAATGAGTATCAAGTGAAAAAAGTTTAAGAACCCATGCTCTAACTAAGTAAGTCCACTTTCTAATGAGGATGAAAAGATTGGGTTCGCACGTGCATGTCTTTTCTGAAGTTGGACATGTCTTTCACAAGCCTACGTCTTTCTCCCTTTCTTCTGTGATTAATATCCTTTAAAAACTTATCCCAGAAGTGTGAAGAGAAATGTAAGTGATTCTTCAGTATGTCATGGCTCCTGCGTCCTGCTTCCCCAGGTCTCAACCTCCAGTTCTTTTTACAGTCAGGATGAGGCTGAGCGTCATTGAAGAAGCAGGACGTAAACCTTCAAGGCCTTCACTTGCCTTCTTGAAATTTAAATGAGCCCGGAGGCTCCTATTACAGAGTGAAGTGGGCCACAGCCTGCCTTTCTCATTGTTTTCTTTGTTGTGATCTGGCTGTTAAGGCTAGAGTGGGGTGAACAGCAGGGTAAGAGCCCATTGAGCCCTTGGGTTGATAACCTTGGCTTTCAGGAGGCTTGGGTGTACATTGCCACGGCTCCCTTGAAAACCTACCACAGACTGCCGTCCACACTAAACCCATCATAACCTTTCCAGTAACTCTGTGCTGTGCTCAAGAGAGAAGCTGCTGAGCTCGACTTTTGCCAGGGCTCAGCCTCCTCTGGTTCACTGGCATGTCAGCACTTGCCTTCTGTTTTTTCCATTGTACTCCACCCAGCACAGCCCAAGGGCCCCACCCCTCATAGGATCTGGGTATGTGACCCGGGAGCCCAGACAGCCTTGCACATAAATCTTCCTAGTCCACCTGCAGATCATCTGTCATCAGCTGCCCTGTTTCTTCCTTGGTTGGGCTATTCGCACACAATTCTGAGGCCTCTGTGGGCCACTGGAAAGGGAGACTGACCCTGTTTTATCTTGACATCTTAATCTGTCTTGCTCTATATGGCCACCCCCTGTGGCCAGGTTCTACTCAGATGGGTAATTTCATGAGGCCCAAAGTAATGGGGGATAAGTTGCCATGCCGTGACTGCAGCTATGTCTTAGTCCATAATCTGCTGCTATAGCAGACAACCACAGGCTGGGTCCTTTTATAAGCAATGGGCTCCAGTTCTACAACCTGGGAAGTCCAAGATCAGGTCAGTGGCTTCTGGAAAAGACCTTAATATGGAGATATGGTATTATTACATGGATAGATGACCAAAAAAAAATAATAATAATCATGTGTAAGTTAGCAAAGAGAAAAGCCACTGAGTTCATTATTATTAACAGGAACCTACTCTCCCAACAGCGTCAGTCCAGTCCTGAAGACAGATCCCTCATGGCCTAATCACACACTACCCCCACCCCCATGCCGAATATTGATCCCTGGACCTTATGAGTGTTAGAAAGGTCCCACCCCTTAATACTGTTAAAATGGTAATTAAATTTTAACATAATTTTTGGAAGGGACAGTTCAACAGTAGCAGCGACTACCAGCAGCCACCAGGATACCTTTCTGGATGGGTGTCCCTTTTGGGGTGTCATGGACTGAATGTATATAACCCCCATCCCATGTTGAGTCTGTTGAACACCTCACCCCTGATGTGTAATATTAAGGGGTACGGGCTTTGGGAAGTGATTAGGTTTAGGTGATGTCATGGCAATCAAAGCCAGGGGGCAGGTTAATGTCTCTGTAAATAGAGATAGCTCTTTTCTGCCAAGTGAGCTTTTAAGAAGGTGGCCATCTGTAAACTGGGAAGAGGATGACCTCAATGGACACAGAATCTGCCAGCATCTTGATTGAGGAGTTCTTAGCCTACACAGAAAAAAAAAAGTGCTCCTTGATTAAGGGACCGGGTATGCAGTATTGTGTTACTACAGCCAAAACTGAGATTGTAAGGCTTTTTCCACCATAGTCTGTGCTACCTGGGAGGCTGTCAGGATAGGAAAGTAGGCAGGCTGTGAGCTTTCCAATCAGTTTAAGCCAGATGTAACCAGTATTCACTGGTTATTTGTCTTTGGAGTCAAGATTTCTCCAAAATGGCCAATTTTGTGAAGGCAAATGCTTATAGTAATTAGCACTGTTAAGTTGTTTCTGTGTGCTAGAATAAAATGCACAGGGCAGCCGTTCAAGAGTGTGGATTTGCTCTAAGTATTCTGGTTATTAGCTGAATGACCTTGGGCAAGCCAATCAACTGGAACCATCTATAAAAATAGCACATAGAGATTACCAAATGCTACTGTGAGGGTTAAGACACTAGGTACAGTCGTACATTGCACACAGCCCTGTGTACAGGAAGCAGTCAGATCTCATTATCATTGCTGTTATCATTTCACTGGGGAAATGGAGCCCTGAGGTGGTTAAAGGTCAACAGTATGAAGTAGGGTTTGAGTGGAGCAGCAGGTGAATCCTGGGAGATTTGGAAGGAGAGAACCTAATAAGACTTCAAAGAGGCCAGAGTTATGAAAAGGCAAGAATAGACAGAAGTCAGGTCATTTGGTCTGAGTAAATTTGTCTTTTTTTTTTTTGTTTTTTTTAATTTGAGGGAGTTTATAGCAGACAGGGAATTGAACAAGGGATTAGGAAAAATGGTCTGTTTCCTGCTGTTTCTTCGTTTGAGTTTGGGCAAGCCCTGAGCCTTGATTTCCTCGACTATAAAAATGACACAGAAAATGCCTGCTTTGCCGAGCCAGAGTTGCTGTAAGTTACAAAAGGGACAACTCACGTAAAATGCATTGAAAATGAAAGCATGCAGACAAAGCTAAAGTTATGACTCAATCCTGAAGTGAAGAAACACAGACTTAGGAAAATCCCTGGCTGTCTAAGACTGCGATTCTCTACCTTCCACACCACAGTGCCCCAGAATCCTTGGAGCTGGCAGAGCAGTAGCTCAGGCTTAACCTGTCCTAGCTTAGTTGGCTTTTTACCTTTCTCCAAGTGCAAAAAATGTTCATTAGGTCTTTATTCCGGTATATTAGATGATCCATTAAGTTCCCCCCAAACAATAACAACTACAATAATAACATAACGGCTGCAATAAGAAACAACAGCTGCTCCCATTTATCCAGCACTTCTTATATGTTTGACACTATTGATTAATTTACAGACTTTATCCTTCTCGAGCAGGCATTTTTCTCAGTTTAGAGGTAATTAAAGCCCAATATGTTGGCACATGCCTGTAATCTCAGCACTTGGGAGGCAGAGGCAGGAGGATATCTATAAGTCTGAGGCTAGCCTGGGTTATATAGCAAGTACCAAGCCATCAGAGCTACACAGCAAGACACTATTTTGAATAAGTAAGATAAAGGGAGATAGGAGATAGCTCAGTTGGTAAAGTGCTTACTTGCAAGTATGGGGACCTAAGTTTGATCCCCAGAACCAGCCTACATGAAAATGCCCAGCATAGTGACACACACTTAGAATTCTAGTGCCAGAGAGGAAGAGACAGGCTGGCTGGTGAGAGACCCTGCCTCAAAAGAGGTGGACAGTGTTGCAAAGGATGACACCAAGTTTATCCTCTGGGAAACACATACACACACACACACACACACACACACACACACACACACACACACAAATAAAACAAATAATGGAGATAATTAAGTTGAGGCTTAAAGAAAACTTTTCTTGGTCTCCTTTAGCAAATGACAGAGTTGTATTTCATTCGTACTTCTCCCCAAAGCCCTTGGTACCATTTTACTGATAATCTAAGAAAAACATGTTTTTTCCCAGACCTTAAGTTAGGTTTCTCATGTAGAATTATCCACAAGGATGGGACAAATGAATAAAATGGTTACTGCTCTGGTAGTTGACTTCACTTTACAGCTCCATTGCTGAAAATCTTACTTCCTAATCACCACAACATGCTCTTTCTAGCCCAGAGACTGACTATAACAGTAGGGATGATCCTCTGTGCTTATCCTGGGCTTTGTACATTCCTTGTTTCTGTTGAACACAGGAGAAGCCCCCCTTTTAAAATTACTTATTTTAATTTTATGTGTATATATGTAAGTGCACCCACGTCATGCAGTGCCCAAGGAGGACAGAAGACAGAAGAGGGTCTCGGATCCCCTGGAACTGGAGTTATGGATGGTTGTTAGCCATCATGTGGGTGCTGGGATTCAAACCCCACTTTTCTGCAAGAGCAGCTAGTGTTCTTAATCACTGAGCCATCTCTCCAGCTCCAGAAAAAGCCTTTTAAGGAGATGTCATTCTAATTGTATTCATGAGAAAGCCAATTTTAAGGAAAGTCAAAGAACTTGCCCAAATTCTGAGCTTATAAGTAACAGAGCTGTGTGTCTCTTTGGCTTGGTCCAAACAGTACTGAAAAGGGGTAGAAGCTTTAGATCATTGCTTGCATTCTGTGGATGTTATGCCACAAGAAATCATGGGGTGTCGTCTACTTGAAGAATGTCGGAATAAGGCAATGTGAGGTACTTAAAAGTTGCTAGATATGTGTGTGTGGTTTATACTTAAAATTATTTCTATGTCACACATATTTACATAGCTAAATCCTGAAACTTTCTAGAAATAGAAAAGAAAATGAAAGATTTACTCTTGAGTAATAAGGCTGGAGTTGAAGGAAAGAGGGATCAGCCATTAAATTCTTACTGTGGTGCAAAGGTTTTTAAATGTCAAATGTTAAACTCTTCAACATTCAATACGAATTTTGCTATGAGTCTTCAGTCCCCTAGGGTGTGCTTCCTGTCTGTGCCTGTCAGCTTCATTGTTAGATATTTTAAATAAAGGTTTTCCTAACATTAAAACTCCTTCCGGCCCTTCCTCTTAAGAAGCAGACATAAATAAAGTGTGTACTGGGTCTTTACAGTTTTGTTTCTTTTACCTTTTTCTAACCATGTGCCCATCCCCCACTCCTTATCTTCAGAAGTGTAAAGCTAAGGTAAAAAGGGCTTTTTAAAAAGGGACTCTGGGGAAGTATGCAAATGACAGAAATGTCTATGAGAAAATTAAGGGAGAGGAAATTCAGCAAGAAAGAAATCCATTGATGTTGTGATGAAACGTTGTCGCTGGAGATGATGACAAATTAGAGTCGGTTCCCATGGGGACCACACACTACCTACTGATCATTTGACCCGTGGCTGGAAGTTGGCTAGCCTAAGAATTGACCCAAAAGATGACAAGATGGTTTTAGTCCCGTTGTCTCATCAGCATTCAGGAGCCCCTTAGGGGATGAAGGGAAGAGGGTAAAGAAGGATAAAAGATGAAAGCTGAGCTGTGGAAAGAAAAATGATTTTAATTACACTGAGGAGGATTGTGGGTCCACCTGTAGCTTTTTGTTGAGAATGTCCTTTGTTTTTTCCTGTCTGCAGAGAGATCATGATAGGATACTGTCCCAGCATCTGTGTGGCCTCTTGGAAGGCTCCATGGTGGCTAGCTTTTCCTCCAGTTTAACAGATACTTTCAGCCTTTAATCTCTCTGTCGGCTATCGTTCCTCTAAAAGATTCTGTTATACTTGCCCAGCAACCTGGGTTTGGTTAGCATGCTAAGAGGTTCTTTTAGAAAGGGGGGTGGGGAGGGGGAGAATGGGTTATTAGCTAGGGTTTCCATAGCAAGTTACCATTGCACTCCCTGCTGGAAAATAGAGACTTTTTAGAGCTTCATGCACTGGTCCAGAGAGACCTGTAAGCTCCATCTGCCTCAGTTTCTTCAATTAGATAGTAATAACTAGTATTTCCTTTTACTACTCTGTGATGGAGTTTATTAAGGTAAAACGCCTGAGGAAAATATTGAATTCTGAAACTCACCCCTTTGGGGAATGGAGCAATCCAGTGACTGTATTCTCTGTCCAAGTTATAAATTAAGTTGTTTAAAGTTGCTTGAGTCCTTAGAACACTTAATAAGTTGCTTTGATGCCACTTATACCATAGTTCAAATAGGCAGTATTAGCTAGGAATTGTTTACAGGGGTTTCATTATGTCATGTTTGGCCCTCTCCCTTTTTATGTGGGTATTTGATAAGTGAAATCATAGTTTAAAAAACCCAACTCTCTCTAGCTGGGCATGGTGGCACACACCTTTAATCCCAGCACTTGGGAGGCAGAGGCAGGTGGATCTCTGTGAGTTCGAGGCCAGCCTGGTCTCCATAGGGAATCCAGGGCAGCTGGGGCTACAGGGAGACCCTGTTTCAAAAAGACCAAAAAAAAAAAACCCCAAAAAACAAACAAACAAACAAAACAAACCCAACTCTCTTATTATAAAGTAATGTGATTGCATGGTGCATACTATGCTGCCAAAAATCTCATTGCACTTGTTAAAATGGATTGGAATAGAAATTGAGGTGGCTGGGTTTGTAGCTCAGTTGTATAGTGCTTGTTCAGCATGTGCAAAACCCTAGGTTCATTCCAGCACTCTGTACACCAGATGTGGTGGTGCACACCTGTCCCACCTCCTCCCAGCACTCCAGAGGTGAAAGTACAGTCAATGGGTGATTTTATTTTGCTCACTGACCAGAAGTTGAAGGTCATCCTCAGCAACATAGTGAGTTCCAGGCTAGTCTGGGCTACATGAGACCCTCTCTCCCAGAAAAAGAAAAGATATCGGAGATGGAGAGAGGAGGATGGGATTGAACTATAAAATGCAAAGAGAAACAGTGCCACATAGAAGTTAGAAATAAATTATCCAGAAAATTTTCCAAACTTTATTGGTGTAATTTTTAGGAAAAGTTAAGACCTTCAGTTCTTTGAGAATATTACTGGAAAAAAATTGTTTCGAAAACACAAATGAAGATATTCTGATTGCCTCTGTGTTCCCAGCCTGTAGGCTACTGGATTGTATGCACCTTATGACCCAAAGGAGATGATTAGTTCTCCTCTAGTGTGCTGTTAATGAATAGCTCTGCAAAACCAATTAGCCATAATTCTCTTAGTCATTTCATTTGGGTAACATTTTGTTTCAGGGGAAGAAAAACAATGCTGTTTTCCTTAGAGATCTGAAATTAAGCTGTGGTATTTGATAGGAACAATGGAGGAAAAGGCAGTATGCTTACCAATTTGCTGTCATTATTCCCACATGAAAGTAAATCATGATAAAGTGTTCTGTTCACAGCAGTTAAGAAAGACATTTGTCCATCTTAAAGGTGTAACAGACCACATGCAAGTGTATTTCTAACGACACATTTTGTTTTTTTTATGGGTGTCTACACTGTACCTCTCTAGAGAATTGCCATTCACACAAAGACGTGAATGGCATCTCCCAGAGTTGTACAGCAGAAGGCAGTGGGTATCACTTCCCTTCCTTCATGCACTCCCCATTCCCCATCTCTCTGTGAAAGCAGAATCACAAGTCACAAGTCAGAAAAAGCCTCTCCTTTTTTTTTCTTTTTTTTTCTTTCTCTCGCTCTCATTATTTTGCTTTCTTACAGTGCTTACTGTCGTGCTGGCAATAATATGTGCAGTCTGCATTTTCCTTTTTCCAGCCGGCACTTACAGATAAGCATTATTCCGTTTGAATTCAGACACAGGAGAGGTTTATAATATATCATCTGTTACAGGAGGAAGGTATACTGTCTTTGTTTTTTTGATTGCTGTCTTAGTTTCTCACCATAACATCAGGATATTTTGCAATTTTTGCTCCAGCCCACAAAGTAAAGATGATTTGGGTATAGTTTTTGTTATTTGAAGCTTATGATACAAATTAATTCATTTATTAGGAGAAGTAAAGTCAATGGGTGATTTATTTTTGCTCACTGTCATTCACAGCTAGCCAAGAAAATCCGTGAGAAGTTCAACCGTTACCTGGATGTGGTCAATCGGAACAAGCAAGTTGTAGAAGCATCCTATACAGCTCACCTGACATCCCCGCTGACTGCCATTCAGGACTGCTGCACTATCCCACCGTCCATGATGGAGTAAGACCTGAGCATTCTCTGCTTTTGTTTCTATACCAAGAACTGAATTGGTATCAAAATACCTGTGTTTGATTATTGCAAAGCATACAGTAATTTCCATTTATATAAAAGGCGAGCCCTTCATCTTTTCATAGATACAGAATGTTCAAAGAAGTCTGACTCGATGTTCTGTAGCCAGAAGATCCTTCCTATTTGCCTTTTGGTCATGGTGGAATTCGGGTTCAGAAGCATCAACTACTGCTGCAGGGCAAGTCTCCTAATCCTAGAAAATCGCAGACATTTTGTCAGGAGTCCACTGATTAGCCATGAATAAGACTCACACTTGCTTAATTTAAAGGAGTGCCTTTTATATTTGAAAGAGTAGCAAAAATCCCACTTCTTCCTCTAGACAGTGCTATTTTAAAATATATTTTATTTATTATTTTTATTTTTATGTGTATAAATGTATTGCCAGCATGTATGTAAGTGCACCCATGTCATGCAATGGCCTCAGAGGTCAGAAGAGGGCTTAGATCCCCTAGAACTGTAGTTGTAGATAGTTGTTAGCCACCATACGAGTGCTGGGAACTGACTGGGGTCCTCTGCAGGAGCAGCCAGTACTCTTAACCACTGAGTCATCTCTCCAGCCCATAGAAAGTACAATTTTTAAAATGCTTAAGCGAATGTGATTTTAGATAGTATTAAGACAAAGTTGGTATTCGGATGGTAAAGGATATTGTATTTATTAGCCTAATGATAGTCTACCTACAGGCTTATAGAATCATATAATACTGAAATTAAGGTGAAAACACACAAAAACTTAATTTTAGGTTTGCTTTGGTCTTTATTTAGCTGTGCAACCTTAATCTGGCTAATATGTATTTTTGTACTTGGATTATTATATGGATAATAATCTTTATATAAGTTTCTAGAGCTATTTAGAATAGGTAAAAGATGCTGATATGCTTTAAAAGTTTTATGAGTAATTAGTTAATGTTAGTTAGTGTATTATTTCCTCTCACAGCACAGTGAGTGCTCTTGAAGACTGGCTAAGGAACAGGTGTGATACCGAGTTTTGGTGGCTAAATGGTGCTACACTTCCACAGCCAGTTCTCACTTTCTGTGGATTTTTGATGGGCCTTGTAGGTAACAGGATCTCCAAATCATTGTATTTTTTTCATAAATCTTGATATTGAGATAGGTTTCCTCTGATTTACCTGTCTGTGGCCTGAAGACACTCATACTAGTTACTCTGCATACAAAAAGGAATGTGCACTCAAATACAAATCAAATTGCCTATAACAGTCCCACATCCATCCACACTGCAGTGGGTGAGCCACCCTGTCTTCATTTCTGGTGTGGGAAAAGAAATTAGTGCTTCACTAAGTGCTGCGAGCATTCAGTGAAATCAAATATGAAAACATTTTAGAAACAATAATGCTGTAAAAAAAATACTGGCTATAGTTTTTATATAATCCCAGATAATAGTCAGCATTTTATCTTTGTTATGAAATTTCACCATAGGAGCTTTCTTCTAACTGGAAAGCAGGAACAATGCATTTCACCAACCTATCACATGAGTAGCCAACGAAGCTCTAGCTGGGTTTTCAGGAGAGGGAGGAAAGACAGTCTAGTAAGAAGTCACTAGTGATCAAATTCATAGCCTTCTAGTGATGGATATAACTGGAGGAACACAGGAGAGCCCCAAACAAAAGTGCCTAAGTGCTGAGGTTAAAGAGCCTCTAGCTTAGAAGCCAGGACATCTTCATAAATTCCCACACAGAACTAGTGATCTTGAG
>NW_008336313.1:4700557-4712459 GCF_000622305.1 Nannospalax galili | reverse complement strand
ATATATATTTGCCTACCTAGTGAATTTTGGTTACTTTTTTTTTCTCCTAGAAGTCATCCCTTCCCCTGGATTTGCTTCCATAATTACTAGATACGCACCTGCATGAGTGTAAAACTTAGTGTATCAATCACACCTTGGTGGTTGAGCCTCCCTCTATTACTACTCTGGGCAGGAATTGCACCTCTTCCAATTTTACCTCTAGTGCTCAGCAGTTGAGTTTTAATAACTCTGTGTTAGAATCTGAGTTGATTTGAATATAGAAATGAGTAAAGGGGGTTCAACTCGCCAGACCGTACAAGACATTGGGGGCTTTATGGCAAATATTGAACATCAATCAGAGCAAAATGGGACCAAGAATGATGCTGAGGGCCCCCTGAGGCAGTGAACTAGACGTGAATGGCCAGGAGGGGTGGACAAGAAATGACTTTTTGAATTTCAGAACTATGCATTGATTTGATCACTTAGAAGAATGTCCCAAGAAAACATGCATTCAGGAAGATAAATATGTAAAGAAAGTTATTATACCATTTAGAGTGGAAACAAAATATAAATACTCCAGAGTTCTACCAATAGGCATTCATGGGAGAAATTGAATCATGCCACTGCACACTAGATGGTAAAATGCAGCTGCGCTGGAGAAGCCAACCTATGAACGTGGGTATGTGCACACACTCACATGTGCATGCATTAAAGTTTTGGAAGACATATCAAAATGTTTTGGCATAAGAACAATGATTTCCATTTTGAGTTTGATGATCAGGCTCCTGGTCTGACATACTGGCCATCTCATTGACAAAGTTGAGTTTCCGCATTGAATGTTGAAGGTACACTCTTCTCTCCTAACCTGAAGTAGATGACAGAACCAAGATATGCCATCATATAAAACCAGGCAGTTCTGAGGATAATATTGAGTGATTAGAAGGTGTACCGAGATCAAAGCTGGGACCTCCGGTGATGGATTCATTAATACACGACGGCAGCTATTTGTAGCCAGAAGTACCACCTTTCTTTTATCCTGGGTCTATTTGGCTTGGAATTCAGTTTCTTTCCACAAAAACGAGTGTAGAAATTTTTGGAGTGAATCTTGGGCCAATGTCATTCTAGCCCTTGGGGGAACACAAGTACTTTGTAAAAATTACCTGAGTTCCTCAGTTTTTAAATAAAGATTCGAGATGGAAATGGTAGCAAGTTGCTTGGGAAACCAGGGTAAGAGTCCTGAGCTAGCTACCTTGCTAACAGGCTTCCCTGGGATGTCCTACCTGTGGTGCTATCCTGCTGAACACATTTCATTCTCTTCTGATGTTCCAGTCCTTTAACAGTTTGAATCTCGGGGCATTCACAGTGGAGCTAAGTGCAGAAGGGAAGAATTCCCAGTCCCACAAAAGCAGCTGAAAGACTCGATTAAAAGTAATTTGGTTTTAAATCATGTCTCTGTAACTCACAGGTTGATCTTGGGAACTTGCATAAATTCCGAGCCTTTGTTCCTTGCCATTGATAAAAGCAATGATAATATCCACCTCACAGGTTTCTCCAGGGAAATACTTTCAGGCTGTACGCAGACAAAATTTTAGGCGGGGTGGGGAACGCAAAGCAGGGTCTCTCAGCTTAGACTGGCTTTGAATTTGCTATGTAGCCAAGGCTGGCTTCTACTTTTTAAGGGCTAAGATCACAGACCTGTGCCACCATGCTTTGATTTAGACAAACTTTTTTCTTTTTGGTCTTTTTGGGACAGGGTCTCCCTGTAGTCCCAGCTGGCCTGGAACTCACTGTGTAGACAACTGGCCTTGAACTCCTAGGGATACACCTGCCTCTGCCTCCCGAGTGCTGGGATTAAAGGTGTTCACCACCATGCCCAGCCTAGACAAACTTTTTTATTGGATTATTATACTTTTATTTCAATGTCGTCTTCTGTGTCAAGATACTGCTTTTTTTCTCCTCTTGAGGCAATAACAACATTTAAAATAAATACAGCTGAATAAAAAGTTGAATTATTATAAGTGAAAATATTAAATGATTGTGTCCAAAACTTTGAAGAGGATAGATATGGTAAAGACAACTTTGTGAAAGTGGACTTAAAGAAGTCTGGGTATAGCTTAGCCATTTCACATTTTAAAAATTTGTACCATTAAGTCTTTTATTTTAAAATATTTTATTTATTATTTTTATCTTATGTGTATGAGTGTATTGCCTGCATGCATATGTGTGCACTCATGCCGTGCAATGCCACGGAGATCAGAAGAGGGCTTCAGACTCCCCTGGAACTGGAGTCAAGGACGGTTCGTAGCTACCATGTGGGCCCTGGGAATCGAACCCAAGTCCTCTGCAAGAGCAGTCAGCGCTCTCAACTGCTGAGCCATCTCTCCAGCCCTAGTATCATTAAATCTTAATGAAGAAAATCAAGTATGGATTATAAGTCAGTAGAAATGAAAAGTGTGCCCTGAATCAAAAGTGAAAATAAGCCATTGGTTAAAATTATTTATGAAAACGTTATAGCTCTAGTTCCAATTCATCTTTTAAAACAATCTGTTTGGAGAAGAACAAAGGTCAATAGGCCAGACACACTTAAATTAAACTACAGTAACAAATAGTTATTGTACCTTTGAACCTGAGTTGAATTTAAAAAAAAAAAAAACATGTTTACAGTGCTCAGGTGATTTAGGAATGGATAAGATGTAGAACCAAGAGCAGATATTTCTATCTTTATCTGTGGTCCAGTTGCTTGTATTAAATGCTTGAGTACATGACCAGATCAAGTCCATAGGAGCACAAACTCTGAGGAGCATTGTGGTAAACTGGCAAGACACCCCAGTTTGATCCTGGAACCCACATAAAGGTGAAGGAAAAAAAGAGACTCCACAAATTGTACTTTGACTTCCGTATGTGTGTCGTGGCACGTGTACTCACACGCATGCACACATAATGAATAAAAGATTTAAAACTAAAATAATAAGTAAATAAAATAGCATAGTGATGCCTGTCATTTCAGTACTAAGAGAGCTGAGCAGGAAGATTGGGAGTTCGAAGCCAGTCTGGGCCCTGAGGAAAAGGAGAGTGAGACCATAGAGGAGGAAGGCGGGAAGGAGAAAGATTAAGCCTCTTAAAGAGCACTTTGCACAATATACCCTTAGGTGATGCTAGGACCATATAGAGCTGACAAAGGGCAGGAAGGATAGAAGGTAACTCTGCAACCTACTGTTGAAGTTAAGTGTTTATTAACCTTGGAATTTTGACAGTCGAATGTCAGTTCTTATTCATAGGCATGTCTACTGGGTTCTCCTGTGCTCTTTCTTTTTAGAAAGTTAAGAGCCATCTGGAACAGAGTCTCTGCATTTGAGAAGTTATTTTTCCAAACGAAGTAGCATAATTTTTAGCTGTTGTATAAGTTTCTTTTATTAGTAATTTTTGGTTCTCAGTATTACTAACATTATATGAGCCAGAAACAAGTTACTAGAGAGGTGGTTTTGTTTTAAAGATGAACATATGAACTCATAATATTCAGATTCCTACAATAGGCTCTTTAGACATTTACAGTAGATTTAAAAGACATGATAGCCATTCTTAAGGGACCAGCTTTCATGTCATAGGATTTGTTCAGTTCCTTAATCTTTTCAAAAAATTTATTTTTTGTGTATGTGTGTTTTGCCTGCAACTATTAAATGTACCACATGGGTGCAGTGCCCACAGAGGCTAGGGGAGGGTATTGAATATCCTGGAACAGGAGTTATGGATGGTTGCTAGCCACTGTGTGGGCACTGAGAGCTAAACCTGGATTCTCTGCAAGAGCAGTCCATGCTCTTAACCACTGAGCCATCTCTCCAGCTCTAGTTTTGTTTGTTTTTACTCTGAACTCAAATACAAGCTGTCTTTCATTTTAAAGAAGAGACACGACTTTCATATTATTTGTTTCTTTCTTGTAGTGCTGGGATTGAACACAGGGCTTCACAGACTCTAGGAGTGCACGCTACTATTAATCTCTATCCCTGTCTTATTTTACTGTGTTCGGCCTCTACCACAGTAGAAACAGCTTAAGCAATACTGACTGTTTTCTGTTCCATTAAGCTCAGTTGTGACAGATTATATCATATAGGAGTGAGACTGGCTTCCCCCCACTTCCCTCTGCTTTGTGAACTACAGACATTCATTTAACCTTTTGGTCCTCAGTTTCCTCAACTGTAACAGGAGCCGCTTCATCTATACTCTGGAAACCCTTCCTTTTCTCAAGATCATATAGTTTTCCTTAAGCTTCTTAAAAGGTATTTATTTAGTGTGCAGTGTATTCATGCATGTGTGTGCAGGTGTGTGTAGTGGTACATGTGTGTGTAGAGGCCAGAGGGGATGGCAGGCTTCTTCCTGTATTACTCTACTCTCCACCTTAGTTCTTGGAGACGGGGCCTCTCACTGAACTGGAAGCTTGCTGTTTGGATGGGGCTGGCTGACTGGCTGACCAGCCAGTGAGCTCCCAAGATTCTTGTCTCTGCCCCTGCCCCCAATTTTGGGAATACAGGCAATGAAATTATTTAACTGTAGCCATTTTACATAATAAGAAGATTTACCTACTGTTCAAATTAGTAAATTATGGATTCCATTTTGAACATTATCCAGAATGCAATGAATGACAATGTCTACATCTTTTACAGAGGTAAAAGCACTCATTCATTTATTTGGAAGAATAAAAGTAAAAATAATGAAGTCCTTCGAATGGATAATGGAGTAGGATTTAAGCATACTGAGATATGGAAGGAGAGCTTCCTAGGAAACAAATCACAATGAATACCCATGGCTAGAGATGGCCAGAGAACTGAGGAGGACTTGTATTTGGAGTGATAGAAGATGCAGCAAGTTGGATTAATACCCTACTATGGAGAAGCTCAAATGCTAAAGAATCCAAATGTTATCCAGCAGACTCTAGGCTCCAGAAATGAAGGAAAGGACAATGTTGATGCTCCTCTATGTATAACACTATGTGTAACACATAGTAGACAATAAGTATTGGTTACTTGGAAGACCTAGTCTGATCATTTACATAAGCAAGGAGCAAGAAAAGACTTCTACTTGGCTGTTGGTGCCCATTGTCTGAGTTTTGGAAGAGGGAGGAATCAGAGGTGGCTGAAGGTATTTCCTGGGGTGGCGGAGCGCATGGCAGTACTTGGTGCTAAGCTGTATTTGTACTTTGGGTACCTTCTCATCTGTCTTAGTTACAAGTTCAAGGACCACATCCAATTAAACTTTGTGTTCAGTATGGTCCATCATTATATAGTTGCCTAAGGAGTACACAAACCTGATTTTACCTTTTAAGTCCCAGTAGTATGGGATGTTAGAATTATTTGGCAGACACTGACCAATATTTGAAGTCGTTTTATGCCCTTCCATAACTTAAGTCATTGCTTTCATCTAGACAGTATTCCATGTTATAAGCTCTCATTTGAAAGAGGTTGACGTTGACTTAGTTATCTCAGCTACCAATTATATTTAGTGAGTGTGTCATATACACGGTAAAAGTCAAAATGTACTAATTTCCAAACTCTTTTCAGCTAAACATGACTATATGATGTTCAAGGCAGTTAGTGTATAAGGCATTATGTTACAGTAAATGCTTTCTGACAGACAAAGATGAGTAAAATTCTCACCTTCAGGGGTTCCTAGGACACGGGTGAATTAAGCAAAGACAAATTGTAGCCAGCATGTAAGGAAATGAAAAGACTGCTTCAGGGGAGAAAGAGGCCGTGAACAGAGCCTCTGGTTACTCGGACTTGGTGCAGAACCTGAAGGGAAGCCTTGAATGACACCTTTATAGCAAGTCTGGGAAAATAATACTTCAGGCCAGAATGCAGCAGGTATCCATAAAGCAGTCTGATTCAGTGAGCACAAGGCTGAGCCGGAGCAGTGGTGAAGGGATATACTGAGAGGCCTGTAGGTGCTAGGTTGTCTAGACAGAGTCCTCCGTGTAAGCAGTAAGATTTGAAGCCAGAAAGACATTAGTATGGACCATGATTTGGTCAAGTTAACTAGCTGGCAGATGAAGAATATCAGTGGTGAAGAGGCAAGATGCCCATCAAATTGAGTGAATTTGATTGTCACAGAGAAATGAACAATACTAGGCTGGCAAATCTGACACCCCAAGTTTGACTTCCAGAATCCATGTAAAGGTAGGAGAACCAGTTTCACAAAGCTGTCCTCTGACCTCCACACATGCACCATGACCTGGCCTCCCCTGACACCTTAAGCAATAATTTTTTAAAAAAATGATACCTTGGGGCTGGACAGATGGCTCAGCAGTTAAGAACACCGACTGCTCTTGCAGAGGACCCAGGTTTGATTCCCAGCACCCACATGGCAGCTACAAACCATCCTTCAGTTCCAGAGGAATCCGAAGCTCTCTTCTGACCTCTGTGGCATTGCATGACACAGGTGCACTCACATACATGCAGGTAATACACTCATACACATAAAATGAAAATAATAAAAATATTTAAAAAAATGAAAAAGATACCTTGAGAGACAATAATGGGAACACAAAAGAAGTCCAGATAACAGAGTGAAGTGAACAGAATATGGAAATACGTATCGATTATGGCGATGAAGTTTCATTGGAGGTTTGGGTGAAGCCACAAGAAAGATTTTTAAAGATGCTTCTACATTTTAAACCAAGTGTCTTGCAAGATGGGAATCTGTAGAGACTAAAAGACTCTAGAATATGTGTCCCTGGATAGAACTCATATCAAACCTCACCTGCTCAGGGCTCAGGGACCATTATGGAAGAGGGAGCGGAGAGATTGTAAGAACCAAGGTTGGTGAATGAACATGAGGAAGCAGAGTCTTCCAAGCTTATGGAAACTTGTTCATATGAACTCACAGCAGTGGTATCAGCAGGCACAAGACCCATGCAAACTCAATCAGACAAAAACCAACACAGAGCTGGGGAAAGAGGCAGGAGGCCACAACCTTAGCTGAGGAACTCTTGGCAACTGATTACTTCCGGGTGAGGGAGAGTTGATCTTCTTTAAGAGAATGATTCTAGACAGCCTGAATAGGCTCCAGTGGATGAACTCACACCGAGGGACATCTGGGGGCACAAACTTGACTTGATAGGCCTTAACATATAAGATAGAATGCATGAAATCTTGTGGGCAGGCTATGGGGAGGAGCATTTGGGGGAGGGGTCTAAATATGATTAAGATGTATTGTATGAAATGAACAAAAATTAAATAAATATACATTGAAAAAAGAGTAGAAATAAAACTCAAAGGAAAATGAATTCAATATGAACCACTAATCTGGACTGTGAATTGCATGCTTGTTTATTGCTTGGAGATGTTGGGCAAGCAGTTGAAATGGACCACCCTTTTATTCTTTTCTGATCCTGCAAATATTCTCATTTCATTGAATTATGTGCATTGTAGATCTGGGAAGTGAGTTTAATTGAAAGATGTAGGTTTATTTTTAGTACATTTTTATGTTTATCTGGCATAGTAATTGCTCATATCGTGGGCTGTTTGTATTAATGCTCTGATGCGTGTGTTCACTCTGGAATGGTCAGGTCTGGGCCGTTGGTTTATCGTTTCAGAATGTCTCGCTTTTCTGTTTAATTTCTATAAAATGACCTAACTGCATTTTTTAAAGTGACACAATTCTTATTGATTGATTGATTTGTGTGTGTGTGTGTGTGTGTGTGTGTGTGTGTATTTCATTCAGAACATCTCAAACAATCTTATTCATCTCTATACCCACATCCCAAATGGCATCCTCCCATAGTGCCCCCCTCCTGCCACTGGAGCCCATATACTCTGTCATTCCTGTTACTGTCCACTGTGTTATCAGTGCCCCCCAGCAGCTACCCAGTGATAGTTCATCCACTTAATCTAGTCAGCCTATCTAGAGTATCTTGTTTTAGGAAGATCAGCTCTTCCTCATCTAGCAGCAGTCGCCAACATTCCTTGAGATGACTGCATTTTTATGTGAAACAAAATATTGTGATTTAGGTGTTTTGTGATTATGACTTCTTCTCTTTTGATCTCTCTGTGTCACAAGGTCAAATATGACAAGCTTGGTCCTTGGCAACTGTGTTTAACTTTATTTCAAACCTGTTCCTCCCCCAGGAGGGTGAGTTTTGTGTTTTTGCCCACAAAGCGTTGTGTGGAAATACTACCCTTTCAAGTCCTCCTCTCTCCTCTTACCCTTCCATCTTCAGGGCCTTTAGCAATTACCTGCAGGTTTTGCCTGTATTGGTACCATCAGGCCTTCATTTCAGCTGAGAATTCAACAAAGACTTTGCAGAGTATTTGCATTTCTGAAAACCTGTTCAGTTATAATATGTAATTTACAGAAAAAGAGTTACAAGTGTTTGTAACTCAGTAAAAATACTCCCCAAACATTAACGTCCATCTTACGAATAGGTGAGGTAGGAACTATTTCTACCAAATTTTTATCCAGGCCTCCCTCCATTTTACAGAAAAGGAATTGATCTACCATATGATTCAGCCACATCACTCTTGGACATATACCCAAAGACTCTATACCCTACTACAGAAATACCTGTTCATCCATGTTCATTGCTGCCCTTTTCATAATAGTCAGAAATTGGAAACAATCTACATGTCCATCAACTGGTGAATGGATAATGAAGGCATGGTACATATACAAAATGGAATATTATTTGACTCATATAAAAACAACAGTATAAAATTTGCAGGTAAATGAATAGAACTGTAAAAAATAAAATAAAATCATGAGTGAGGTAGCCAGACCCAGAAAGGTAAATGTCACATGCTCTCTCTCATAGCTGGATGCTAGTTTTAAAAGCCTAGGTATACATGTTTCAATTTGAAAATCCAGAGAAGTCAGGAAACCTATAAATGGCCATGGAGGAGTGGGAAGGCTTCTGGGAGTGGTAGAATGCCATGCTATAGAGGGGGAAAGGGTAATAATAAAGTAGGAAGTATGGAGTAGGGAATGGGAGGGCAGGACAGAGGAGGGAGTATGGGGAGGGGTAGGTAACATTAAAGGCCTTTAGAAAAAGCCACATGGAAACCTACCACTATAGAAGTTCCCTAAAGTATATACATATGCATTTTAAAAAGAGATTAAAAGAAGTTATCTTGTAACAGGGAAATATTGCCCCTACTAGACACTATAAGCTAACAAAATAAAACTCCAGTGCCAGAAATGGACTCCCTCTCCTGAAGCTGTTGACTGGGGGTTCCATAGATCCTCAAATACAACTGACCATTGCCCCTACTCCTGTTTACCATGAAAACTTCACGGTAAGTCCCTGTTACTGAAGACACTGCATACACAAGTTGTAGAACAAACAAGGAGAAATCAAGTAGGTGCTGACTTCAAAGCCTCCTCTCTACTGGCTGGTGTTCATGGTACTGGAAGGTGCTATGCATGCTACCGGAAGGAAAAGTAATCATCAGCATTACCCAGCTGTGAATCCTGTGAATTACAAAAACAACTGGCCTGGGAAGATATGCCCACAGGTGCAATAGTGGCAAGACTATTATGGGAGTAACCAGTCACTCTCTAATTGGATTTAAGGTCTGCTTCATAGACTGGAGCTCATACATGACATTGAGATGTTTTGCCTAGGAATCTGAGGCTAGAGAGGTCACAGGCACAGGGGAGAGCCCAATACCAGTTTTCTACTAAATATAGTATTAAATTGGCTCCTGATGACTTGTGTCGGTTTTATGGAAGTGGGGGGGTGGGGGGGGAGAAGTGTTGTTGAAGTTTTATAACTTTCTTTGACTCTCAGCAGTTAATTCTCATCCACATTGACTGTAGGTTTTGAATGTGGTAACAGGGACGTAGGTTACCAAAGTTCACAACTTGTTTGATGAATTCTTATATAACTTCATTACATTTTTCTGGACTAACAAACACAGATACAATATGGAACATTTCTTATTCTTTTGGCCCAGACAGATTTTTTGAGCCTGGTGTCAGTGCACACGTCTGGAGTATCCATCTCCTTCATGGCGAATTTCCAGATTTCTTTGAGTGCCTGAGGGACATGTTTCTTGAATCCCACTCCATGGTTGGACTTGACAGTATTGGTGGTGTGTCCCAGGTCGCCACCTCTTTGATGGCAGGAGAGCCCTTCTTGCCACCCTCTGCAGGAGCCATTCCACCAGGCCTACATTGGACAGGCAGGGCTCGAGGGATTGAGGGAATGAAAGTTCATTGGCAAGTACCCCTAATGACTTACTGTTAAACCCATAGATGAATGTATCTCTCAACTCTCATCAGAAGTTACCTTATGCAGCAGATGGTGATTAGCACAGAAACCCACAACTGGCAGAGACTAGGAGGCTTCAGGGTGCTTATTCCTGAATAGGACACCGTATCAAACTTCTGCCTCCCAAGACTCAGGGATCATTGTGGAAGAGGAGGTGGAAAGATTTTAAGAGCCACAGGTAGTAGATGACCACAAGGAAACAGTGCAATGCTATGAACTCAGAGCAATGCTAGCAGCATGTACAAGCCCCATACAATCTCAAACCAGACAAAATCTCAGTACAGACATGGGGAAGTGGTTAAGAAACCCCAACCCAACCTAAAGCAGCCATGGCTACTGGGAGGGGGAGAGTCAGTCTCTAGCTTTCTGGATTTTCCTGTATCACCTTCAACCACTAAGAGACTGTCTCCTTGCTTCCAATATTGAATTTCACCAGCTGTTTTTTATGAATTTTAAGCAGAATTGGTTTTATTTTTGAAATCTTCTCTCTGAAAAACAATTACTTGAGGCTGCCAGCTTTAAAGAATAGAGCTTATCATAGCTGAAAACAGCCCTTAAGGTTTTTAGGTTCTTTGTGGTACATTTTTAAAGGATGATTTGAAAACCGTTCTGGTACTAGTCTAATCTGGTATAGTGCTGGACACGTCTGTCTTCACTTGTAGCTTTAGCAACTTTTTAGTATTTTCACAGGCACACCAGCCATTACTGCTCCACTCCTTGTGTGTCCTGTTTCTTTTGCAGAACAGGGAGGTTTGAGCAAGTCACTTTCCTCAGTGTGCATGCCCTGAAAACTGAATTCACTCATCCCCAAGGTCACCAGCCAGCCGAGGTTCTTGGTGTTTGTCTTTGATGTCTCTGTTGTTCCACTCACATCTGTCTGCTGTTTACTAAACCCTCAGTGTAGGAAACGGAAAAGGAAATAGAGTTTGCAGCCCTGGGAAGTCAGCCTCTAGGCTTCCTGAGTTTGTTTATTCACTCAGCAATACTGACCAACTCCTCATAGGTCTGACTCTAGGCAAGGCTCTAGTGATAAAAAGCAGAGGGAAGAGCCAGGTGTGATGTCACACAGCTTTAATCTCAGCACACTTGATGCAGAGGCAGGTGGATCTCTATGAGTTTGAGGCCAGCCTGGTCTACATAGTGAGTTCTAGGCCAGCTGAGGCTACAGGGAGACCCTGTATCAAACAACCGACCAACCAAATAAACTGACTCTAGGCAAGGCTCTAGTGATAAAAAGCAGAGGGAAGAGCCAGGTGTGATGTCACACAGCTTTAATCTCAGCACACTTGATGCAGAGGCAGGTGGATCTCTATGAGTTTGAGGCCAGCCTGGTCTACATAGTGAGTTCTAGACCAGCTGAGGCTACAGGGAGACCCTGTGTCAAACAACCGACCAACCAAATAAATAAACAAAAACATAAAGGGAAGGATACCTCCTGTTTTTTTGCAAACAAGAAAGAGTGATGTTTAAGTACTTTAGTCATCCTTACTGGGGGTCAGGCGGCAGTGGATAGACGTGCTACAGTACAGAGTGTCCCATGGTGTGTCCCATGTTCCCTGTCTGTTTTCTCCACTTTTTGCAGATGCCTTTCTTCTTGCTGTACCTAGTCTTCTCATACTTAGCCTGCTAAAGAGGGGTAAATATTTGGTGTGGTTGTACATCCCC
>NW_008336313.1:4580557-4695557 GCF_000622305.1 Nannospalax galili | reverse complement strand
TCAAGAATATACAAATAGGGCTGAGGAGATGGCTCAGTGGGTAAAGAACTTGGCACAGATGCATAAGGACCTGAGGTCGTATCCCCAGAACCCTCCACATACAAGCTGTGCATAGTGTTGGCAGGCAGAGACAAGTAGATCCTGGGGACTTGCTGGCCAACCACTCTAGCCAAAATAGCAAGCAAGGTTCAGTGGGTGACTGTCTCAAAAATTAAGGTGGAGGGACTGGAGAGATGGTTCAGCAGTTAAGTTCAGCTGCTCTTGTAGTGGACCTAGGTTTGGTTCCCAGCACCCATGTGGTGGCTAACCACTGTCCATAAGTCCAGTTTCAGAGGAATTCAATGCTTTCTTCTGACCTCTGGGGACATTGCACAACATGGGTGCACTTACATACATATAGGTAATACACTCATACACATAAAATAAAGATAAAAAATAAAATGTTTTAAAGTTAAGGTGGAGCATGATAGAGGAAAACACTTGCTTTGGCATCCTCACATGGCCACACAGGAGAGCACACAGACACACATGTACATGCATGCTTTCACCACATACTCACACAAAATGCAGAAATAGGCTCTTAAATTCAATATACAACATGTGTATTTGAAAGAATGGAGGCACTTGCCATACTTGAGAGAAATTGTCCAACTTCTGGATAAGTCTTTCTTAGCAACTAATCACAAATAGAGACCTGAAAGATAGCCAGGCAAAGTCAGGAGCACGTTCTAGATGTCCATTGTCTAGTATGGCAACCACAGTGCAGTGACTAGTCACAGTTAGCATTAAAATAAATCAGAAAGTGTAGTGTCCTCACTGTGTTAGCCACACTTGGTATGCTCAGATGTGACTGCCACACTGAACAGAACAAAAGGCCATATTGTTCATCAACTCCAAGTTTCCTTGGCTGTCCCTTGGCAAAGAAACAATGTGGTACACTACCTATTTTTTGGTGCGGGGGGGGGTCTTTTTGAGACAGGGTCTCCCTGTAGCCCCAGCTGTCCTGGAACTCACTATGTAGACCAGGCTGGCCTTGAACTCAGAGATCCCCCTGCCTCTGCCTCCTGAGAGCTGGGATTAAACAGCACCTATTTTTAAAAACTAAATTTTATTGCAAGACAGCTATATTCAGTCTTCTGTTCTCTGTGGCTGTTTGTCCACTACAGTGGCAGAGTGGAGGCATTGCAGCAGAACTCAAGACCCATAGGACCCCAAGTATTTATTATCTGGCCTTTTATAAAAGCATAAGTACTGTCAGGGCATGCAGACAGTGAGATTACAGTGCTCTGCCTACATGCACACAGGCAGGTGCTGCTCTGTTGATCCTTTCTCTGTCTCCATCTGGGGCTTCGAAGGCAGCGGTCTCCTGGTCTAGAAAGACTGGAGCAAGTCCAAGGAAGAGCTCCTATGTTGGTGAAGCAACAGTGTCCTGTGAGGCACAGTGGACATTATTGATGTGATTCTGCCCTGGGTGTCAGGCTGGATTAAAGGGCTCTTAAAATCCAGTCACCTCCTTCTTTGAAAAGATAATAAATAAATAAATAAATAAATAAATAAATAAATAAATAAGCCTTTAATCCCAGCACTCGGGAACTCAGGAGGCAGAGGCAAGCAGATCTCTGAGTTCAAGGGCAGCCTGGTCTACATAGTGAGTTCCAGGCCAGGTGGGGCTACAGGAGACCCTGTCTCAAAAAGACCAAAGGAAATAAATAAATAAATAAATAAATAAATAAATAAATAATAAATAAATTTATTAAATTTTGAGGGTTGACATGGACACATGAAAACCCAGTTCCCTTGTTTGTAGGATCAATCCAGTTCAGTGGTATGTACATTTTATGAGATGACCACAGAGAATCAAAGCTCATGTGAATGATTGGATGGATCTTGAGTTTAAGTGTTCCTCCTAGGGTGTGTTAATGGAATCATCCACTTGCTCATTAATGAGGTATACATTGTACCAAACTTTGGGTTGAGGTTTATTTGAGTGTCTCTTAGAATCTTCAGATTCTTCTCAATTCCTGTAATCCTAAGTAGGTTATACAGAGGTTTAAGGTCTTCTCTTTTGGGACTTTTAGATTAAATTCACTTAAAAATATTCTTAATGACTATATGAATTTGTTGGCCTGTGCCCTAGTGTATTCTTTTAGATTGCAGTTTTCTCAACCAAAAGATTCACTGACTCTACCGGTATGTATTGATAGGCTACTACTATTGAGAGTATTACTGTTCTGTCTTTAGTAATAGCATGAAACTACTACTAAAAATTCTAAAACTGTCAGCTTTGTCTGCATGAGAATAGAGCAGACAGGCTGGTGAGATGACTCAGTGGTTAAGAGCACTGACTGTTCTTACAGAGGACCCAGGTTCAATTCCTAGCACCTACATGGCAGCTAATAACTGTGTGTAACTTCAGTTCCAGGGAATCTGATATCCTCTACTGACCTCTGTGGGCATTGCACAACGAGTGCACTTACATACTTGCAGGCTATATACTCTTACACATAAAATAAAAATAATAACATATTAGAAAAGAAAACAGAGCAGGTGCAAGCTCTGGTCAGGTGCATTGAGAAGCATTCCCATACAACTTTTATTTTTGTACACATGCATACATGTATATATTTTTGTATTATTTAAAAAATATTTTTATTATTTTTATTTCATGTGTATGAGTATATTATCTGCACGTGTGTAAGTGCACCTGTGTCGTGACCACAGAGGTCAGAAGAAGGCGTCGGATTCCTCTGGAACTGGAGTTACAGATGGTTGTTAGCCACCATGCGGGTGCTGGGAATTGAACCGGGTCCTCTTGCAAGAGGAATCAGTGCTCTTAACCACTGAGCCATCTCACCAGTCCCTCCCATACAACTTTTAACCCTTTTGACAGCTTTAGAAAGTAAGTTTTACTATCACTTTTTTTTTCCAGATATGAAAACAGGCTCAGAAAAATTAAATGAGTTTCCCAAGTTCCAGTATTTAGTAGTGACAGGACAGAGATCCAGTCCCAGGCCTCTTGTTCCCCACAGTTCTGCTCTCCTTTTACTGTTGTTTTTAGAGTTGTTCACCAGTTTCCAGATACAATATTATAAAGAATTCTGTCCCATACATTCTATTAGCGTATGGGTTTGCATTTTGCCATCTATTCTCTGCCTGCTTTGTGTCAATAGTAGTAACTCAAGTTCCTGAGTAAAAATTGTTTTAAAGTTCAAAGCTTTTGTTTTTGTTTTTGTTTTTAACCTCCTGGCACTGAACTTGATTTCTAAACCTTCTAGATGCATGTGCTATCCCTCCAACATCATTCTGAAACAATTTTTGAATATTTAACATTTTTTGTTAAAGAAGTCACCATGCCGCTGTTTATAGGCATAACCTATTCATGCACAGTGTGAACTGGTAGTTTTGTTAGTTGGTTTTTCTAGCCAAGAAAACCACCAAATAAGCATTGCCAATCCTCTTCTGTTGTTTCAGGTTTGATGGGAACTTTAACACCAATGTATCTAGAACCATTAGTTGTGACCGACTTTCTGCCACTGTGAATAGCCGAGCCTTCAACCCAGGACGAGACTTAAATTCAGGTCAGTATTTGCTTGTTGTTTTTATAAAGTCAACCACATCCCACCATATTAGTGTTGAATAAATATACTGTCTCAAACATTTTTAAGTTTTGAAGAAAAATAATATATACTTAAAATTATCTGTTTCTTGGAAAGTTCACAATCAATAAGGAAAGGACAGGTATCAAGCTGGCACGGATGAAGAATCTGTTTCACAACCATGTGTATGCCTGTGACAAATACTGTGCCAAGCTCTTCTATCTTTTTTTTCTCATTGTTTACAAGTTTTACATTTGTTATTAAAATTTTTATTTTATTTAATGTCTGAGTGTTCTGCCTGTATGTAAGTGTACCCATGCATGCAATGCCTGAGGCCAGAAGAAGGCATCAAATCCCCTAGAACTGAAATTACAGAGGGTTGTTAGCTGCCATGTGGGTGCTAGGAACTGAACCCAAGTCCTCTTGAAGAGTAGCCAGTGCTCTCAGCCACTGAGCCATCTCTCCAGTCCCACATTTTTTATTTTAAAGACCATGTCAGAGACCCAGATATTATTGTAATAAGAGGAGTTGAAATCCAGTTGTATTCCCTTATAATCATTTTAAATTTGTTTTAGAGTTTTCTGGATGAATAATGTAAAGGTTTTCTACTAACAAGCATAGCATCGCACTGTATATTGAAATTAAACTTGCTTCCTGGTCTCACTGGAGTTTAATTGTATGTGATGGCAGTAGCTAGTAGATATCTCTGTTTGTAAAGCAGCTTCCGATTTCAAAGTACCATGGTGCCTCTGTTTTCTTGCCCTGGAATTCCCCTCCAAATTTTCCTATTTTGTCTTGTGTGCACTTGTTGATTGGTAGATCTCAAGACCTAGAAACTTGACCGTTAGAACTGGAAGGACTTTCAGAAATAGCACCCACATCCATTTTCAGATTTCACCTGAGTGAATCTGAGGCTCAGGAAGGTCCTGGGCCTTTACAGTGCTGGGAAGTTGAGGACTTGATCTTTAAACATGAAGGTATATATTTCCCAAAGCCCAGGCCTCTTGTAGACACATAAAACTCAAGAAAGAAGCCAGAGGACCAGGATATTTACTTATAGGACCCTATCCAGTCTGAGGGAGAAATTGTCTTCTATGGGAATTGTATACACAAACCAGCTCATCTGTAGGGTATAGGAAGAAAGAGCCATAAGTTTTAAGCTTCTTGGGGATAATAAAACCATAGCTTCTAGATAAATGGTCCAGCCTTTCTCTGCCAGGCACATACCTCTGAGCCTGTATTTGTAGCATATTCAATCATTTTTAATTGGTTAGAGAGTCTGGAAGTCTTCTAGAGCAGATGAGGTTTACCACTAGAAGGAAGTTAAATGGGGGTATTTTTCATTAAAAGAGTAGATAGTGGCATGGAATGGGAAAAGCAGATTAGTTGTGGCAGATTCCACAGCTGGCACAGGGCATAGGACTGGCACTCAATCCTCTGGTTCCTCAAATTCAATATTTTTCCTCAAAAATGCTCAGTAACGTAAGACATGTTGCTGAAATAGCAATCGTTAAGTAGAACCAAGATAAGAAGGCTTCCCAAAGATACACGGGGTAATTAAGCATTGTGTATAGTTGAAAGTGTTACAAGTCATGCTGACTTGATAAGTATCTACTTGAATTAATAAAGAAAAAATAGTACATTTTTCATTTATGCAAAATCTAGAGATCCGTTCATTAATTTTCATAGTTATTTTTATGGTGGAATGGTAAAGTATTCGTAACTTCAAACTAAGCATTCGTTGTTTTAATAATCAAGGAAAAAATAAAACAGGAGGGAATCTCAGTTTAGAGTAGTCCTTCAGCTTGGTTCTAGGAAATATCTTGTAGTCACTAAAATCTGCAGAAGCTCAACTCTCTTGTCTAAAATGGTGTAGTATTCACATATAATCTATACTTCCTCCTCCATACTTTAAATCATCTCTAGATTACATTAGATTAATACCTGATAATATGTGAATACTTGTCCCACTACATTATTTAGGAAGTGACAAGAAAGGGTCTGTATCTGTTCAGTGTCAACTCAGGTGTTTTCCAAGTATTTTCAATCTGAGGTCACTTGAATGCACTGATGTGGAAGACTATTTTCAAATGCAGTTCACTCCTTTTTGGTAGAGAGTGTCTTTGTTAATGAGTCTCTGGTAATAGATCCTCAGACTGATGTTGAGTTTCTAGAGGAAGCTCTATTACTTCCTGTTTACGTGATTGGGAGAAGAAAGGATAGACAGGGACTGGGGAGATGCCTCAGTGGGTAAAGAGCTGCTCCCCTCCCCCCCACACACATACACGAATACATAGGCGGACTGAGGGTGGTGCATGCCCATGTGGAGTGATGGTATCCAGAATGGCCCCTTCCTACTGCTTCCAGGACTGCCTACCTCAGTGAAGGGCCAGACCTTGGTAGATTTGGAAGCTGCCACCAGGCCTTCACCCCCATTTCCTTATTTTTTGTCTGATCATTGTTTCTGCAGTGAGAGCATTGTTGGGCTCTAGTTCCATCATTGACAAGCACTATGCCTTTTTCTCAATGAATACAGAAGCATTTTCCCAAGTGTTTGCCTCCTATCCTCTAGTTGAAATAAATATGTACCATTAGGGTTTATTCAATACGTGTTTTATTAAATACCCTACCATGTGGTAAATACTAGGTCAGAAGCTGTAAACAGAACAAAGAAATTATTATTTGGAGATTGAAAGCTACAGATTATAAACACATAGGTAAGAGATATACATCGAGTGTTGGTAAATGCTACTATGGTTTGAATGTGTGTTCCTCCAACCCTGAAAAGAACTTCAGTCATGAGGCTGTACCTGCCCCCCTGAAGGGGTTAATGCCAGTTATTGAAGGGCTCGAGTTCAGTCTCCTGTTCCCTCTTACCCATGTGATACCGTCCACTACATTGCAATATAATAAAAAAGCCCTCAGCAGATGTGTCTGCTAATCTTAGACTTCCCAGTCTCCTGAAAGCATTCGGATACTTATAAGTTACTTAGTCTGTACAATTCTGTTAGAGGAACACAAGAGAGACAGTGCAGGTGCGACCAGGCAAAGGTAGCTTGGAATGAGGCATAGGGAGTGCTGATGTTTGGAGTTTGGGAACTCACCATTTGGGCATTGTTGATGAGCTCTGCATAAGTGGGCCTTTTAGATCATGACCATAAACTGGAAGAAGTGCATCTCGTGAATTGAGAGAATTGTTTGTTGTGCTTAAAATCTGCAAGGTTTCTGTGACTGTGGTGGGGTGCATGGGACTTGGGGACTGGACAAGAACCTTAGGTCAGAGAGATAGCTTGGGGGCCAAATCCCTGAAAGCTAAATCTTACTGGCTCTGAATGCAGTAGAGCATTTTAGAGGTAAGATGTCATACAAGAATGGGCTAGGATTACCTTGGGCTGCTATGTTAAGAGTGAAGTTTGAGATGCATTGGAGATACTCAAGTAGAAAGACCTCACAGACAGCTGGATATACAAGTCTGGAGTCTAGGGACAAGGAAAGAACAGAAATTTAAATTTGGTTCATTGTGTCTGGGTAGCACCTGTATCATATAACTGACTAAAATCATGCTGCAAGTGACTGGGGTCGAAGAGAACTCCAGAAATGGAGCCACTTTGTCACTCAGAGACACCGAGTGAAGAGGAAACGGAAAAGGAATCAGAAGAGGAACAGTCAGTCTAGTGGGGGGTGGACCAAGAGGGCATCTCCCTGAACTAAGTGGTAAAGTATTTCAAGACAGGAAGAGAGCAGCAGGGTCCAGCCACTCCAGTGGGGTGCAGGTTAGAAAGCCAACCGTAGGATTTAGTGACGCGGCAGAAGTTGAGGGGCAGAGTGGTAGAGTAGGATGGAGGCTGACCCTCAAAGACTGGGGCTCTTGAATGGAGCAGAGGAAGTTGGAGACAATGAGCATATGTACTGAGGTTTGCTTAGAAAGAAAATGGAGGGTCTTAAGAATCAGGATGATACTGAGAAATTACAACACATATACTAAAGGACCTGGTGCCACAGAGAAGAGCTAGTGACACTTGAGCCTTCTGGAGGATACAGGAGATTGGGAAGGGAAGAGAACATTCACTGTAGAAAGTTATCCCAGGGTCTGGAACTTGAGGCGATCCCCTTCCTACTGAGTCTTAGAAATTTATAAAGCAGAACCATTGTGTGTGTGAGAGTCAGAAGAGTGAAGACCTTGTTAGTTGCTCTGTGATTACTTTCTACTACTGAGGTTTTAGAGTTAAACTCTGCTATATGGACATCATCAATAGTCCTTGCAAGGGCTGGGAGCGTGACTCATTGGCCAAGCATTTGCCTAGTGTGTTCCATGCACTACAAAAAAATTACGAACAAGGATTCCCAGGAAATGCTGTTTTATTTCAGTGTTTGTTGTTAAGGGAGGGATAGTTAAGAGGATTTGAAAACTGGAGTAGAGGTGGCAGAAGTGAACAGGATGTAGGTAAGGAGCAGATCTTGAACTCTGGTAGTTCTGAGAGCATGTTCCAAGCGTGACCTACTGCAGAGTGGGAGTTTTTCTCGGCATGGTTGATGCAGCTCACTTTACAAGCAGCTCTTGGCAACACTTAGGTATTTAAGAACTGGCTTGCTTGCATTTGAAGTTTTGTGACATTCTACCAGGCGGTGGCTATGCCCCAAAGTCCACACACTTGAGCACTTACTTGAAATGTGAGAGGGGTGGTAAAGGGTGAAGTGCGACCTCAGTACCCCCTTTTCCTCCTTCTGCAGCCCATGCCCCTTTTCGGAGCAGAATTAATGTACTCTGTAGGCTATCACATGTCTGATATTTACATCTGTAAGATGTCCGGCCCCAGGCCCTTTCAGACTGTATATAATCCATCAATGGCTCCCTAATTGATAACATAGCTTCAGGTTGCCTTTCAGACTAGCTGGAAATAGACTCACATAAATTATAAACCATTCTTAGATTTATTTATCCAAAACTAGGTCATGTGTCCATCCATCCAACACATATGTGAAATCTTTTTCTTAAAACAACCCCTGCCAGATCTCTCCTTTCTAAATTGACTCGTTGTCCCTGATTCCATTCAAATAACTGAAGTTTGACAGCGCGTGTGTTATATTATGGTGCGTTTCTGCTTTTATCTCCAAATTCCTGCTGAGGATTTTTTTTTTTTCCTTCTTTTTTGGTGCATGGCCTGAGAGTTTATTTGAAGATTCTAAGGAAAGTCGCCTCTTGCTCTCTAGAGTTATGCAACAGAGGTGAGAAGTGGGAGTTAGTCTTTCTTACTGAAAGGAAGTGTCTCGACTTTCTGTGCTTGCTTTTAAAGAGCATTTGAAGCTGCAAACTTAGATCTTGATAATGTTTCTGTCTTCATGGAGATACAGGATTCGCAGGGTGCGAGGAGCATTTAGAAGTCACATTAGAGAAGTCAATGTTACAAGAAGTACAAGTGGCCCTAGAGGCTAAAGACAGTGGAAAACCTCCGCAGACCGTTCTCAGTTTGCTGACTTCCTCCTTCCTTCCATGGTGATTTGCCATGACTGCCTGTGTGCTGTAAGTTTTTCTCTTTCCTTTAAAATATAGATAGTCCCAGGGCTGGAGAGATGGCTCAGCAGTTAAGAGCACCAGCTGCTCTTGCAAAGGACCTGGGTTCAATTCCCAGTACCCACGTGGTGGCTTACAACTGCCTTTAACTCCAGTTCCAGGGGATCCAATGCCCTCTTCTGACCTCCAAGGGCATTGTATAATATGGTTGCTCTTACATACATGCAGACAATTTGCTCATACACATAAAAGTATAAAAAATAAAATATTTTTTTAAAGTTTAAAAAATTATAGATGGTCCCCAACTTACAAAAAAATTATAGATGGCTTCCAACTTAAGATTTGACTTTTTTTTTTAACTTGATGATGCTGCAGAGTCTAAACTCATTCGTTAGAACCATCCTTGGAATTTTTAATCTTTTTTTCAGCTTATAGTATACAGGGTGATAATCTACCCTCAGTCTGCACATTAGCAAAACTTCAGGTCCCAGTGAGCCACTCAGTCATAAGAGCAAACAACAAGAATTCTACGGGTACTGAGTTCCTGAGTGAGGGTGTTGATAGGATAGACATATCAACCACATTTTCAATGTGACATTAATTTATGGTGGATTTATCAGAGCATGGTCCCATTGTAAATCAAGGAACATCTGTACCATCTAACTATTAGATAACCATTAGCAGGGCTGTTGCTATAGCTCAATCATAGTGTGCTTTCCTAACATGCAGAAGGCCCTGGACTCCATCACCAATGCCTCCCCAAAATACATAAATAAATAATAAATAATCATTATCAAAATTCTCCTAGTAACAATATAGTGAAAAGGCCACATTCTATCTAACATAAAAGAAAAAGCTTAGGATTTGGGAATCTTCTTTTTATTCCTTCATGATTATATTTACATCATAAAAGTTGTGATTAACAGTTATAGCTTCTGAAATCTGTCCGTTAACTCAGAAATCTAGATTTTTGAGTTTCTGTGGTTCAGTTTTTATTCATCTAATATGTACATCTATTAGTACTTCTAGGTATACACAAAATTAGACACAGAAACACAGGGCCCTTTTTTCCTAGCTCTCATTTTCTCTTCAAGCTACTGCTTCAAAGTCTGGCCTGTCTTGTAATTTCTCACAACAAACCTCTATTGGTATTATGTCATTGTTACTAAATACCCGACAAACAATTTGAGGGAAGAAAGGTTGATTTTGGCTTACGATTCCATCAAAGCAGGAGGCATGGTGGTACTGGCCTGGCCCTGCTGGCGGGAGCATATGTACATTCACATGGTATGGACAGGAAGCAGAGAACATGGTTCTGGAAAGGGTGGGATGGAGAAATCTCAAAATCTAGCTCCTAGTCACCTACTTTGCCAGCCAAAATAGTACCTCAGGCTGGGGACCAATAGTCCAAAACAGTAGTTTGTGGAGACAATTCAAATTCAAACCACAGTGTCTGTTATAGTCACTAGGATTTTTTTTTTTTTTTTAAGTACAGGATCTCATCATGTAGCCCTGGCTGATCTGGAACTTACTATGTAGACCAGAGTGACCTCCATCTCACAGAGATCTGCCTGCCTCTGCCTCCCAAGTGCTGGATTAAAGACCTGTGTCACCACACCCAGCTAGGGTATTTTATAAGCCATAAGATGATGATTAAAAGCATATGACCAAGGACTGGAGAGATGGCTCAGTGGTTAAGAGCACTGACTGCCCTTGCAGAGGACCCCAGTTCAGTTTCCAGCACCTATATGGCAGCTAACAACCATCTGTAATTCTGGTTCCAGGAGATCTGATGCCCTCTTCTGGCCTCCATGGGGATTGCATGCCTAGCTGCACTTACATGCAGGCAAAACACTCTTATACATAAAATAAAAATAAATTTTAAAAAATCATAATTATAAAAATAGAGCATAATATATATTTATAGTCCATTTGATTACAATGAATACAACCTTCTTTCTTAAATTAGGGAATGCATCCTGAAAAGTCTTATACACATGTATGTATGCACTTTTGTATCATTGTAGCAATTATTGTGTCATTATTGAACTAGCCAGCCCACCCCAGTTCAACACTTAGATTATTTCAGATTATTCCACTTTATCCCAAAATTTAAAGTGCTGAGTAGCTAGCACTCAAGCATTTTACTTAACAGCTTTAAGTAAGTAAAAGCTTTAAACAGTTGACACATAAACTTCATTTTTTAAACTGTCATCCTTCAGTTTCTAGAAACTCATTCTGTTCTCGTTACCATTTTCTCTGCCCAGATCTTTTCATCTTTGTCCTTGGGCTCCTTTTCCTTTATTATTTCGTGGTGTGGATGTCCACACATAGCCTCTTTCTACCCTCCTCCTTTCCTTGCTGGTTCTGAAGTTAGCTTGCACTCAGCTGCCGCAGGAACTACTTAGTTCTAGACCTCCAGCCCCAGCCCATTGCTGAGTTTACTTACTGAAAAACCTTCACTTTGTCTCTCCGTGATTTTCCTGGAGTACCCTAAGAAATCAAAACAAGAGCTAAACTTTCCTCTGAACTGACCCCCCACAGCAGGCTGTGTGGTCCAGTGGACAGCTCATTGGAGTTCTGGCATAGTATTTACTGCCCAATCTAAGTTCATGGTCACAGTCATGCCTCCCACCCCCAATCCTGGCTACACTGGAATTCTTCTCTACATTTTTCCACCCAGTGATTCTCCAGATTCTGTCAGCTTTGACCTAACTTGAGCGAGTGACTCAACGAGAACAGGAGAGAGTAAATATTGCCACACGCTGAGAACCCAGCATCTCCCTGTGTTAGTCCCTTTTTTATTTTATTAAATTTTAAGTTAGAGCCAGGTGTGGTGGTGCACTCAGGCAAAGGCAGGCTGATATCTGTGAGATCGAGTCCAACCTGGTCTACATAGTGAATTTCAGGGCTGCGGGAGACCCTGTATCCAAAAAAAGAAAAAAAAAAAAATCACAATTTTAAGTTAGCATACAGAATAGTGGGTTTTATTGTGCTATTTTCACATGTATTTCACATTATTTCTTGTTCTTATTCGTTCCCTTCCTCCACTGCCCTCTCCAGCTCCTCTTCTCCCCTCCCCCTGCCCACCCCCAAGCAGTTCTGCTGTTCATGTCACAGAAACTCTCTTACACTCTCTTTTTTCTCCCTACCACTTCCCTTAAGTTTCGTCTTCCACAATGGTCCCCCTTTCTAATACCCCTACCTACACATGCACACCTCATTCTCACACTCATGCATACACTCACACATACACATGCACACACTGAAGTCTAGATTCCACATGTGAGCAAACATGCTGTACTTGTCTTTCTGTGTCTGGCTTATTTTACTGTAATGATCTCTAGTTCATTCAATTTCCTGCAGATGCCATGATTTCATCCTTCTTTATGGCTGAATAAAGTTCCATTGTGTATACACCACATTTTCTTTACCCATTCATCTGCTGCTAGATACCTAGGTTGGCTCTATATCCTGGCTACTATGAATAATTCATCAGTAAAATGGATGTGCAAGTATCTCTGTGGAATGCTGACTTCGAATGTTTAAGGTGTGTGCCCAGAACTGATTATAGCAGGATTATATTGAGTATATATTTAGGGAATCTCTATGCTGATTTCCATTGTGACTGTACCAGTTTACATTCCCAGGAGTTGTGTACAAGAATTCTTCTTTTCCCCACATATTTTCCAGCCGTGTTCGTCTTTGTTTTCTTAATGATAACCCTTCTCAGTGGGGTGAGATGCAATTTCAAAGCAGCTCTAGTTTTTCTAGCATGCTTTTGTTCATGATATACTACAATATACTGTCTGCCCTCTCTCATATGTAAAACAGTATTCATTTCTGAAGGACCAACTTATTTTTCACCTTTTCTGACATGCCTAGGTAAGATTTCTTTATGATTTTTATGACATGATTCATTTCCCAGGAAGTTAACTGTGAGGTAGAGTTGAGCAGCCTATGAGAAAAAGGAAGGAAGCAAAATTGACTGTGGGAGAAGGTGAGCATCTTTACAGTTTCAGCATTGGCCCCTGCCACCCCCAGGGACCTTGCAGGTCAGGGTGGTCATTCAGTCTTGTGTTGGCTCAGCTGCCATGCTTTTTTCATAACTTTATTGTGTACAATTAGAGCCAGGTGTTAAGTAATAAAATGATAAAGGGAAGCCTAGGCATCTGACCCAGGTCCTAAATCTGAGAAGGGTCTTAGAAGATGGATAGGGATTATCCAGGTGATGTGACTTGCTTGTGACAAGTGCACGTTCTAGAAGCTAAAACTTGTGTGGCAAAAAATGGCTCATTGCCTAATAGAAGTTTCTAGGGTTGCTGAGCCACATTTTACATATCAGTTGGAAGATTTTTTGTTTTGTTTAGTTTTTGTTTTTAAACTTTGGAGTCAACCGACTGACAGATTTGAGCAGGAGAAGGTGGGGAGCTTTGTGAAGAATGAAAAGAAAAAACTAGCGGTTGATAATGAAGTTCATCTCAGAGGACGAGCTAGGCAGTCTCAGTGGAAACCACTGATATTGGTGACTGAGAAAAGTGTGATCCGTAACAGTTGAGGCTCTTAACATAGCCTATAAGAAAAAAAAAGGAAGGAAAATCCTATGAAAATGTTTGCATGCCGAAGACAGAGAATAAGTCTAGGAAAACCAAGGGTACAGATGGAATGATAGAGTTAGTTGCCCCAAAGTTGGGTCATTTTCTGTTGTTCATTTGTTCATTTTCTGTTATTCCGTCTATGAACATATGGAGATCACTCAGCCTTTCAGTCCTCCAGGAGTCCATAGAGGAGAGGAGGGAAGGAGGAGCAGTGGTCATTCCTGATTTTGGATTGTCCCAAAGGTTCATTGTAGTTCTCCAAGTCTCAAATGAATTAAGGACAGAGAGGGCTGGTCCTAAACTTAAAACCAGAGGTTTAGGTATGTCCTTTCCTTGATATTAGGCTAAAATAAATGGAAGTAAATAGGAAAGGATCATGGAGTTGAGCCGAGCACCAAGCTTGGTCAACTGGCATTGGGCTTTAGCTAGGATGACTTGTGTGGTGGCAGGATCACTGGGCTCCGTGGTCTGAGTCCCACTCAGGGTTCAAGGCTTAAGCTACTTCTTCCTTCTGAACCAGAACATTCTTTGATATAAATAAGAATAATGGGCTCTCTTTGGTCAACCTCAATATTCTGCCCTGCTGGCTATCATGTGCTTGGAAATTTAACCTCTCCAAGTCTTAGTTTCAAGATGATAAATACACTTCATAGAAGAACTAATGTACTGTATGCAAAAGAACAAGTTACTGAGCCGACTGGGCCTGGTGGTACACATCTTTAGTCCCTGTACTCAGGAGGCAGAAACAGGCAGAGCTTTGTGAGATTGAGGCCGTCTTGGTCTACATAGCATGTTCTAATCCAGCTTAGGCTACAGGGAGACCCTGTCTCAAAAAGACCAAAACTCCAAATAAGCCAAAAAACTAAAACCAAAAAGAATTAGTGTCTGGTACATGACCAGGAACTTAATATGCTGAAGTTGCATAAACAGAACCCAGGTCCCTAAAGCAGACTGCACAGAGTCCATGGTCACTAGTACGCAGATGTAAGGAATGAGAACTGAAACGGTATGGTAGGGTATGATGCCAGAAGTTTTACTGGGAGTCCTCAGGATGTTAGTTAGTTTTATTACTTTTCGAAGTGTTTGTTATTTCACAGGCTGTTACTGAGATGTGCTGTGTATTCTGGTCTGTGGAGGAAGCTTGTGTGCTTTTGTGTCTCTGAACTCCAGTATATTTAGACAGCTCTTCTGTTTTCTATTTGGCAAGCTGTGGGAAGTAGGCAGCTTGTGTATTTGAGTATCAAAAAACCTAGAGCTCTTGAAGGGGAAGGCAACAATCTTTCCACTACAAACACTTTCCTTTAGTCCTACCTCTATTGAGTAACATTGTTGAACAGACCAAAATTCTTACCTAACTATAAGCTCTTTGTAACCTGTGCCACTCTTGTTACATTTAAAAGAACTGGCAAGATTGAGGGTGTATGGTTGGTTGGCTTTTAGCAGCAGTGATTGGTGACGTAAGAATCAGTCAGATGTGGATAGTCAAATTTGAAAGAAAATATCCAGGGGCCAGGGAATCTGGGCTCCATATGTTAGAATGATTTATAGAGAGTTAGTACTGTCTGTGCTGGTGGATCTTGAGACCCAGTAAATGGGAAGTGAGAATACCTGAGAAACAAAAGGCATATGTTTTTAGCTGCTCATCCGACAACAGTTTGTATGCTGTTAAGGAAAAATAAGCCAATAGCTATTTCAAAATGATTGGTATCTGCTTAGAATTTGCATCAATTTTTTTTTCTATCATAGGCCTTCAGTGTTCTAATTTTTAGAAACATTTTTGGTCTTTTCTGGGATACTGTAATCTCTTGCCAACCTAAAATAGGACCAATACTATGTAACTTTGGAAACAGTAACATGTATTCCTACCCATACTCGCCACTATTTAGAAGTATACTTTTCTAATACTGTCACTGCAGCAGTCTTACAGGGAAGCTTCCTTTGTAAGGGAATTTCTCACCCATATGAGTATTAAAAGTAGTAAGAGTTTATTTTCTCTTAGAGTAATAAGGACTTTTAATCTGGTATCCTCATGAACCCTGTCCCCACTGAAGAAGTTCTTGGATAGAATTATGGTATTAGTGAATTTAGGTGTTAAATAAATTAGAACTTTCTCTAGCTTCTAATTTTATGGTATATTAAAGCAACAATCCACAGTGTGCTTGCCATACTGGTGACTTACCATAGGTCACCAAAGAAGTCTAAGCTATGTCTTATCTTACATAATGATTGTTAAAGATGTTTCATAATACCACTGTGAGTGTATGATCATCATGATTTCTAAATTATGGAAGACATTAAACTGTATTGATTTACTTTATGTTACTATAAGTAAATATTCAAGGGAGGCCAAGCTGAAAAGATATTTTACTTTGGCTCATAGTGCACAGGTTATATCTGGTGATGGCCTCCCCCAGCAGACTCCTAAAGCAGCACAGGATGTCACATGACAGGAGATAGACAATGCTCATGGCTGTCTGTGTTGGCTGGTATCTCTTTCTCCCTCTAGTTATTCAATCACAGGGCTTCACCCCAAGGACCCTGACTAATTCCAATCATCTCCCAAGAGCCCCACCTCTGTATGCCGTTGCTGGATTAAGTTTCTTTCCTAATATGTCACAATGGGGATTGAATTTCAGCAACTGAACCCTTGAGGGAGTCACTCAGACTATAATGCAGGAAAGCGTTTGTAGCACCTGTGCCCCTCCCTTCTCATGTAAGAGTACTGAAAACTGTGGACCCAAAGAAATTGGAATTTCTCTAGGAATCATGCCCAGAAAGAAAAAAAAACTGGTGCCAGCCAGAGGGGTAGCTTGTCTTCTGGAAAGAGATTTCACACAGTGTTGACAACATATCAGACCCCTTGTAGGACAGAGGAGTCAAAGCAAAGATGATGGCCTGAACCACACCTTGGCCACGGCTGTTTGACAATGCACACTTTTTGCCTTCTGTTTACACCTGAACCTCAAGTGAAGACCAGGAAGGTGGACTTGGGGAGGTCACTGGCACTCCTTGTTCTCTTCCCTGTGAGACCACACTGAACCTTCTGTTTGGGTTTTTACTATTTGGTTCTTTACTTAACCTATTGGAATCGGGTTGCCAAGTCTCATTTGTTAGGGCTGCCAGGGCCCGGGCTCTGACCCTAACCATGGTAACAAAAAATATTTCCAAATTGTAGCATAGACCTACCACTAAATTGTTCTTAATACATGAGTAAAGAACTGTATATACTGCTTATGAGCCTAAATTGTGAAAGCCAGCACATTGAAATAGAATGTGAATGTTCTCTGCATTGGAGCTGATGGCCCAACCTGTCGACTTGTAGCTATATGCAGAAGTTCCCATTACTCAGTCTGAAGCAAAATTGAAAGATAAAGTCTTTAGGAATAAATACAACTGCTACTGGCCACCTAATGGTCTACAGGGCTTTGTCCAAATGCTCCTAAGCACCTATGCATGATTCCTGCTTTTTAGCACTTACAGAATTGCTTCTGTAATTAACTTATTACTAAAGATGAGCATGCACTTTCTCATGTGAGACCACAGCCTGTCATGGCTCTCATAGGCTAAAGGCTGGGATTAAGTTATCTCCGCCTTACTCATCGAAACATTCCCTGATTTGTTGGGATGGTTGGGACGCAGTGTCCATTTATACCGTCTCAGTGGAAAGTAAGAATTTTCCTTTTTTCCCCATAAACTTTATGGAAGCTAGCTGGAAGTTTGTTCTTAGTTATAAATCCATGGTCCTCGCCTTGCAGTGGTCTAACTTGCTAGGATTTGTTTGTTTTTGTGTTTTGTTTGTTTATTATGTACATTTTGGAGAAATCATACCTCAAATGTTAAATTTGGGTCTTTCCCTGGGCTAGGGATATGTGGAATGACACTGGGCAAAGGAGAGGTTGACGAACCACATCTGCCATGTGATCCTAAGAACAAGTATTCTGTAGAATACTGTATTGCCAGGGTCTTCACATTCTATCTCACATCTACAAAATGTCTACCTAGGTGTGTATATGACATTTAATTAGAAGTTAATACATGTGTCCCATGTTCATTTAAGGTAGGCTAAGACAGGCCCATGACAGGCTCTGAAAGAATCTGATTTGGGTTCCTGTCCTCCTGTAGTTTACAGTTCCTCAGTATGAAAGATGTTAAATGAACAGCTATATAAATGGTTCATAGAACAGTCTCAAGTTTTGCTATGAAGAAGCGTATTGGATATGAAGGTAATGATTGAGGGCTATCAGGGAATGATCTCTGAGAAAGTTAAATTAAAGGCAAAATTTGAAGGATAAGAGAGAGCTGACTAGGTGAATAGTGGATGAAGAAAAGAGTTGTGTAGGGGCTGGAAAGATGGCTCAGCAGTTAAGAGCACTCATTGGCTGCTTTTGCAGAGGACCCAGGCTAGAATCCCAGCACCTACGTGGTGGCTCCCAACGACCTATAACTCCAGTTCCAGGGGATCTGATGCCCTCTTCTGACTTCTGCAGGCACTGCACTTTCATACTTTCAGGCAATACACTCATACACATTAAATAAATAAATAATTTTCTTTAAAAAAAAGGAAAGAAAAGAGTTGTTTAGGCCTAAGGATCCTTGGAAGCAGGTCCAGCACACATGTGGAAGTGAAAGTGTACGTGGAAGACGGGAAGGTAGATCTGGAGAGTAGGGAGGGTAAGACTGTCTGGGGCCTGCAGAGATTGAATTTAATAGTAGATACAAGTCCATAGGAAGCTTTGAAAGTAGGGCGTGATGTACATTTTAGATAGATGCTTTTGAATGCTCAATAGAGAATAAATTTATGGTCAGAAAGCTTGCCAGACTTAAAAGATGGGGCCTGATCTCGTGGCTTCTCATTCTGGGTCCATCAGAGTCTTCCTTATAATAAGCAAGTGCTGGCATGAGTTGAGAAGGAAGTATAAAAGAGTGCTAGGCCCACGTCCAAATAGCTTTCTTAGTCTTCCCCAAGTTGACAATGAAAGGAAAAGAATCCTAAGGCCCACATCGCTAACCTGTGGATTTATATAGTTTCTCAGTCACATAAAAGCCCCTTCTCTTATCTGAAATATTCAATTGATTGTTTAATGTTGCCTTGAACAGTGCATGCTGTGATTATTGTGAATTCAGCCTCCTAAGCTGAAGCCAAAGTCCATGCATCGTCAGTTAACCCAGCCTGGGGGTCAGTAACAAACACGTAACACCAACTTTCACCTAGTGCTTGTTTCTTCTTACCAGATTAATGCTTACTTTAGCTTTACATCTCATTTCAATTATAAAATCACATTTTTGTTGTTATTTCATTAACTTTTTTCCATTATATATTTAAAACTAATGCAACTTAAAGACACACCTGCACATTTATATATTTATTCTGCCTCGCTAGAAATAGCATGTTTTTTACCTGCTAATTGCTAATTCATGCTTGTTTTGCTTTGCTCTGCTTTAATTTCTTATTGTTTTTTCTCGTTGTTTTCTTAATTACTAATTTTTAGATTATGTGTGTGCATGTATGTCTGTGTGTCGGTATGTGCACATGGGTGCAGATGCTTGTGAAGGCCAGAAGAGGGCATCAGACCCCTTGAAACTTGTATAGGCAGTTGTGAGCCACCTGATGATGTGCATGCTAGAACTGAACTCCAGTCCTTTGCAAGAGCAGTGCAGACTCCTTCTGAGCCATCTCTCCACCCCGTCTTTGTTTTGGTTTTGAGATGGCCTCATTGTGTAGCCCAGGCTAGCCTCAAGCTTGGGTTCCTTTTGCCTCCATCTCCTGAGTGCTGTGGTCCATCATGTGCATCACTTTTTTTAAAAAAGATTTGTTTTATTTATTCATTATGTGTTATGCATGTGTCTGTTTGTGGGTATGTACATGTGAATGCAGTTGCCTACAAAGGACAGAGGGAGCATTGGATCCCCTGGGGCTAGACTTACAGGTGGTTGGGAGCTCCCCAATGTGGGTACTGGGAACCCAGCTTTGATCATTTGCAAGAACAGTGTGTTCTCGTAACCACCGAGCCATCTGTCCTGCCCAGTCTTGTACTTCTTGATTCACACAAGTGCTGTAGTATTTGGTAAAGAGCAGAGGTTTCAAAGCTAAGTACACCTAGGTTAGTCACAGCTTTGCCCTTACAGCCTTGTTGCCTCTGTGAAATGGAGTAAAAGCCTGCGCTCACGGGTATTCATGAAAAATGGCACACAGTATGTGACACTTTTGTAGGAGGCTCCATACATTTTCACTGTTCTATTAGCAAAACAGCTGTATTGAGATATAGCTGATGTCAAATAAATTTCACATTTACCATGTAGAATTTATAAGCTTGACATGGCTAGACCCATGAACACATCCCACAAACTGACTTTTAATCTCTCCATTTACCTGTTAATTTCTCCACTAGTTTTATTGGCAGACTTTCTCATCATGACAGTGATGTTTGGAGAAGGGAGTGGCTGACCTTTTAAAACCAATTTAAAATTATCTGTGCTTCTATATAATGATGTAGTAAGAGTATTATTTTTAATTGGTTTTAGCATTAGAGGAAAGTGAGACTTTAGAATTTATCCAACAGAAGTTCAGGTCATCTCATCCTGTGCATAATAGATAATTCTCAGAGAACATGTCTGGTTGTGGACAGAATGGAGACTTCATTTGGGTGGCACAGAGGGGCCAGACTCAGGGTTAGCCCTCCAGGTTCTTAGATCTAGGAATGGAGGCTCTAAAACTTAGCAACAATAGTACTGACATGAAAGTGGGAAGAAATTACTGGCTCCAAGATTTCAGAGGACACAGTAACTTCAAACTTGGATATAAACTTCAGTGGGGAAAAGGCCATTCACTGCCCCTTTCACACGTGTGTGTCTAAGGTAGGTGTGGGATGCCACTTGGACAGATACAAAGCCTTCCCTTTAATAGCTTAAAGCCTACTACTGTGCATCATGGGCCTGTAGTTTGGGTCCAGCTCTTTCCCAGACAGTTTCCAAGACAGTTGAGGAAGGAGTGAAAAGTGTGTTTAGACACCATCCAAGCGGCCAGGTCATGTGACACACACGCATGATGGGAGCCCTTCTAAGTTGCCTCCGCAGTTAATATAGCTCTCTTATCCCAATCTGGCCAGAGAAGGGCCTGCCTGGCTATATGCTCACCATATTGATGGATTACTTCTAGGTCCTGGGAGTCTCATTAGCCTCATATTTATCTTCTTCTGCTAGTACCAGATAATGGATGAAATTTAATCAGCTGCCAAAGGACTCCTCAGCAGGAGAATTTGAGAAACCTTGTCCGCTGCACTCAGCACTAGAACAAGAACAAGGATCCAGAACGATCCTTTGTGGCGAGACTAAATGTATCACCTACTATATGACTTACGATTTATTTTTAAACCATTCGCGGTCCCATTGGCTCCCCTTTTAATAGTTTTGCTAGAGTCTGTTTATTATTACAGATGTTACTTTTAAATGAGATCATCAGGCTTTCCTTTACTTTCCAAAGACAGTGTTTGCCTTTTTCTTGCGGGATTGGCAGGGCTGCTTGGAGAACAGTGCAAATATGAGATCAAGGTTCAGGCTTCAGACCCCAGGAGGCAAGGAGAAAAGAAGCCTGTCGTGTCTGCACACGCTCCCATCAGCCAGACGCCGCCCAAGAGCATGCTCACTCCATCCTGGGGGCAACCTTGACAAGGGCAATTTGTCTGGCCTAGGTGAGGAGACAGGCATTGTGGTCGCAGACTGGCTTGAGTCGTGTGCCCTTCTTGTTCAAAGTGAAACGTCAGGCATGTCACAGAAACTCTCCGAGCCTGTTTCCTCATATGCCTTAGAGATAATTTTCACTCTTTGGATTTTGAGGGGCTGTGCTTTGGCTCCTTGGTATGATGTGGAGGTGACAGGGGAAATGAAAGACCTCTGATTTCTAAAAGCTCAAGTGTTTAGAAATGCCTTGAATCCCACATGGCTTTGGGGGCACTGGTTTTTGCAAATAGACTTTCATTGGTACATAGCCACACTGTTCCTATGACTGCCCTCTTCCTACAATAGCAGGAGTGAGTACTTTTAACTAGTATGGTCTGAAAAGCCCGAAATTTTACTCTCTGTCCCTCAACAGAAGTTCAACACCGCTATGCCAGGCTGTGCAAAGATTCTATGGTGGAAGCTAATCATTCAGACCGACCAGGAAGAGTGGGGATGTGGGAATTCTAAAGCTTCCCTGAGTGTCTGGGGTTCTGATCCCATTCAAATACCTGAAGGCTTACTGCGTGTTAAAAGATCGGTTTGTTAAGGTTGGAATTAAATGGCATGAGTCTAACAGCACAACATTTGTCTTGGATGATACCTAGTCTGCGTTTGATAGGATAGATCTCCATTTCAGATTCCACTTAGCTCCAGCCCCAGGAGGCCTTGGGTATGTGTTCCTGGAGGAGGGTGGGTTGACCAGCAGCACTATGTGACATTTTTAAGGCACAGTCACATGTTGTCTTATAATTTTCTCTGAAAGTTAATTTCTGTGTAAAATAAGTTTACTGGTCATCTTTGCTTTGTGTTTTAAGAGCATGTCCAGTGACAGGTGGAACCAACTCCAAAGCTGTATATGAAACAGGCATTTAACATTGATCTTGTATTTTAATTGCTGTCACGCTTGTTAACTTTCGGAAAGCAATCCAAATATTTGCTGTGGCTCATGATAGTCCTCGGAGAACACATTGCTAACGGCAAAAGGACAGTGCAATATAAATAAAACCCAAGCACGGTGAACCTCACTCAGAAAGAGGCAAGAGCCAATTAGATTTACACTCTATGTTCCAGTCAGTTCAGGGTAACTACAAATGATGTATGCTTATATACTTTGTGCTAAAATGAGTTGGAGAGCAGACTTTGGCTTCTGGCTTCCTGTCTTGCTAAGTCAGCATTTCCCAAGGTAATGCTCCTCTGGAAAGTTCTCATGCTCCATTCTTCATGTATCTGAATCTTGGGAGGCCGTTACGTGCATATGCTCCCTGCTGAAAATGTACTACCATGCATGCAGTACACCTAGCATAATGCCCGGCAGGTAGCAGGTACACACCTGACTCTTATCCCCAACACCATCTCAACAACTGGTAGGTCCTTTCTGTCTTTGAATGTCACTCTGTACCTCATCCAAGCTGTTCTCCCTCAGCTAGTCTTTTGTAAGCATGAATTAGATCTTTTTCATCTCTTGCCTTCCATCCCTCCAAGCAATTCCTTGCCTGTGATTGGCTAACAATGAGTGGCGAAGAGTTGATCAAAGCCAAGTGGGTGTCAGGGTGATAGATACAACACAGTCAGCTGGAGGCAGCAGCGTTTTATAGAGTTAAAACAAGGGCTTTCTGTGTTAGATAGGAATTCGGTGCAGTCAGGGTACTGGAGTGCCCTGGCAGGCAGCCGTGAGACTGAATGCTAAAGAGGCAAAACAGGTCAGCATCTTGCCGTCTTCATGAAGGCAAGGGAAAGCCCACGTAAAGGAAGGGATGCCTGCATGTGGTTAGACTGCCCAGGTACCATTGCCCCCACTGTATCCCACCAGTGCTCGCATCCCCATTTCAGAACTTGACGTTAAGTATGGAATCAAAGCATAATATTATAATTAGTCTACCCTTTTGCATTTGGTATAGAACTATTGGTTGAATAATATATTAAAGTCAGAAGAGCTATATTTGAGAAGTCTTACCACTATTGTCAGAATCATATCTCCACCAGAGAAACAAATCCTGATTTGGCATTCAGAGCCGTGTGCATGCTGGATCATATACTCCCCAGACACCCCTTGTTTCTGCCTCTGCTCAGACTCCTCCCTCCACTGACTTGCTTTGTGCTCCAGGCTATCAGTAGAACTTGGATTTTGTTTATTTTTATATATTTTTTGGTGCATTAAGCAGTGATCTGCATAGAATAAATGCTTAGTGAAGTGCTGAGTTGGTATGAAAGAGCAAAAGGGCATAATGGCTGAAAGAAGGGAGGGCATTCTGATTATGGAAAAAAAGTAAAAACCATTTGAGACACTATGTGTGGTGGGTGGTAACTCCTGCAATCAGAAGGTGGAGGCAGGAGGGTTGTGAGTTTGAGACCAGCTTGGACTACATAGTGAATTTGAAGACTCCACAGACCATATAGTAAGATCTTATTATAAAATAAAATAAAATAAAATAAAGAATTTGACAGCTAGGGAGATGGGTCATTGGGTAATGCAATTGCTGTGCGAGCATAAGGACCTGAGTCAGAATCTCTAGAGCCCACATAAAGCCAAGCATGGCAACCTGCATCTGTAGTCCCAGTGTTCCTATGGCAAGATGAGAGGCGGAAAAGCTGAAAGGTCTCAGGTCAGCTAACCTGGCATTACCCAGTACTGAACAGCAAAAAAGACCCTGTCTCAAAACGAGGTAGAAGGCGAAGACTCATACCCAAGCTTATTCTCTGAGCTCCATACAAACACCATGGCTTGCATGCAGAGAGAGAGAGAGAGAGAGAGAGAGAGAGAGAGAGAGAGAGAGAAGAGAGAATGAATTTAAAAATAGCACAAAAAGAATTCAGGAGATTGTCAGGAGTCCATACAAGTGCTTAGCAGTGGGGCTGAGGGAATGGCAGGAGGAAATCCATGACAGGGACACAGTTCCACAGGAAGTCAGACAGTGCAGCATCATGTGAAGAACACAGGAATCAAAACACTCAGGTCTCAGCCCCAATCGGGTCACTTACTGACAGGTTCTTCGACCATTTTTCTCAAGTCCAGAGCAAGGATAATACACTAACATTCTAGGGTTACTTTATGAATGAAACCTTATAAAATAAAAGCAAGCCTCTATTCCAGCCCTGGGGACATAGGAACCATTTTATCATTCTCAAAGTAACAGATTCCCTAAATGGTGTGGTTCTGGCCCTTTGAATACCATCTGTGCTGTTTCCCTTACTGTGAAGTGAGACAAGTGAAGGCAAGGTCAGAGTCACAGGTTCAGTCCCTTTGGAGACAAGGACTATTAGCATCACTCTTTCCATGGCTGGAGAATGAACCTCAAGCCAGCTAGTGTATGCTAGCCCAACAGGGCCCAGCCTCATGAGAGGAAAGATTAGTGCAAATGAATCATTTGTGCTGGAAAAATAATCCAGGACATATAATGTCACACTACCATGTCAAGAATAATAGTTTCTCTTCAGTGAAACATTATGTTTTCTATTCACAGGATGCTTTTTAAGGGGCAGAAAGAAAATATTTCGTAGGAAATTTACAACCTCCTATCTAGTGGGATTTCTTTATACTACAAGCAGTTTATGCAAAACAGATGCCTGAGGAGTTCCATGCCTGCATGCATCTGTGGGCTCAGTGGTGATATTTCATTTTCTTTCTCTTCCAGTTCTTGCAGACAACCTGAAATCCAACCCTGGAATCAAGTGGCAGTATTTCAGCTCAGAAGAAGGAATTTTCACTGTGTTTCCAGCACACAAGTTCCGGTGTAAAGGCAGCTATGAGCATCGCAGTCGGTATGCTGGCTTCCTACACTTCTCACTTGTTGGTGAGAGCAGTCCACATGGCAGGGTGGGCTGTGGCTCAGAGTAGAGGGCTTGCCTAATGTGGGCAAGGCCCGGTTCCATCGCCAGCACCATGTTCCACACAGCTCTGCCTCAGAGTCCAGGTTCATGAACTGGCTCACTCTGAAATGACTTCACCATTTGATATATGTGGATGTGTCCATGCTAGGACAGGGCAGATGGTAAAGCTCAGAACTTTTCAACAACTATCTAACAAGCCAAACAGAGAGAGAGGAAGGAAATTAAATTGCTTGTCACACTCAAGAGTATTCTGAGCATCAGACATCTTTGTTGAGAAACAGATGACGGGACAGCTCCTCTACAGCACAGCCCTAGAGGCTAAATATATTGTGGTAGAGTTTGTGATTCTCAACTTCCCTTTCTAGGATAATAGGCTTGATTTTGTACTTTTGAAATTTATGTGCCAACTTTAACCACTACAAGTTGTAAGGTTATTCACAAAGCATTGAATTAAAGATCACAGAAATGACTTGGTTGTACCATGTCTCCAGAGGGAGAAGAGTGGTGAGATCATTTGTAAAACAAGACTCATCAATTTACAGAACCCCTAGGCAAAGATGCCCTCCTTTGAGCCCCTAGCAGGTCCCATTTCAGTATCAGGTGTTCGATGCCAGAAAAGGACATAAAGATGCCCACTCCAGTCTTTGAACTCTAGACAATCACTTTAGCTTCCCTTCATCTTTCTTTTAACTTGTATTTAGATTTTTTTGCCCAAGGGTAGGGGGAATCTTCCTGTGCTTTTTGGGAGGGAGGGAGAGAGGGAGGGAGGGAAGGGAGAGAGGGAAGGAGGGAGGGAAGGAAGGAGGGAGGGGGAGGAAGGAAGGGAGGAAGGAAGGAAGGAAGGGGAGAGAGAGGGAGGGAGGGAAGGAAGGAGGGAGGGGGGGAAGAAAGAGAGGGAAGGAAGGAGGGAGGGAGGGAAGGAAGACAGGGAAGGAAGAGAGAGGGAGGGAGGGAAGGAAGAGAGAGGGAAGGAAGGAGGGAGGGAGGGAAGGAAGAGAGAGAGGGAAAGAGGGAGGGAGGGAGGAAGTGAGGGAGGGAGGGAGGGAAGGAGGGAGGAGAAAACTGTTAGTGTTTGTGGTTTTCTTTCATTCTCTCCCTAAATACTCGATACAATTGCATATTATGGAGACTAGATCAGAAGTCATGACTTTGGGTTCTAGTTGGCTCATCACAGGAGACCAAAGGCTGATATGAGCCATCCCACACTCTAAGAAGACAGATCGGTGATGCAGTGTTTCTAATAAGGCACATATGTTGGAAGGAGGGCAGGGCCTGGTCAAGCCAGCACTCGCCTGCAAGCTGCATCCCAAGTCTGCCTGAAATGAACTTAAGCCTCACCACTTGCCTCAGTGGCCCCCATCTTCCCTCCGTAGCAGTTGCCACTCCCACCTCTTAACTTGCCCTGTTTCCCTCTGCCTTTGTGAGTCTCCTACCGCTCTTGGAATTGTCCAGTGTGTTTCAGAGCACAGCATCACGTACGCACCAGTGATACCAGTCATGCTTTGAGGACCACCTTCCAGTACATAGCATATGGTACTTTGTACATTCTGCTAAAGCTGTTTTGCTTTTCTTTTGTGTGCTTTCAATTAGAACGAAGGAAGCATGTCATTTTTCTCCTACCTTGGAGAACAGAAAAAATAAAAATTCACCATTTGACCTAGTGTTGTGTTGGGCAGGCCAGGTGTTCCCCACTTCTGTTCCCTGCTCATTCTTCTAGGGTCTTTTTATCTCATTTCCTTACCGGCTCAGTGGCACCAACTGGTAAAAATGTACTGCTGCTGTTTTAATGCAAGGCTTTTGGCTGGAGAACAATTAGTATAAATTTGGCTAGATTTTAAGGTTCCTTGCCTACATTTCTTAATTTGTGCCCAGGCTTTTGTGATTCACTGGCAGCTCACATTTCACAGAATAGTCTAGTGTTTTAGAGGTGTCAATAAAGGAGGGAATTCTCTTGAGGTCGATTTGCTTTTTTAAACTCCCCTAATTTGTTCCAGCTTTAAAACTGAATAGAGACCTCATTAAACCCCTTCTCACAAACCCTCCTGCGCCACACATAGGCAGAAAGCTGCTTTGATCAGAGGCATTTCTCCTTTGTGGCTCCCCCACTCCCCCTTTTTCTGAATGTTGGCAAACAAAAACCTGGCAAGAGGAGCAGACTATCACAGGCTTGAACAAACTTTGATGGCGTGCATGGTTTGGGATGCTCAGATAAGGGGCCTGTGTGAATTGCTGTGGCACAGAGAGGAAAGAGGCCAGAAAGGGGTAGGAGGAGTGTATGTATAGGAAGAGAGAGGCTAACCTGCTGTTCAGAGCTGCCAAACACATGCCCATGTCCTGGGCTGACTCACTGCTAGTAAAGCTCCTGTCTATGAATCTGTAAAACAGAAGTCAGCACAGGCAGGTGGCCCATGTTTGCCCTCTTGGCTAAGTCTCTGCAGGCCAAGGGGTCACCTGTTCACTTTTCCCATGGCAGAATGAGTAGGAGGGTAGTGTGGTCATGCAGAAGTAAGCTGTGACTTTCAAATACATGGACCAAATCAGCCTCTCAAAGGGCATCCTCTCACCTTTAAAGGCAGAATTCACCTGTTCTTTTCAACACACCTGTTTTTTGTTTTTTTTCTCCTTCCATTTTGAGTTCTCTCAGCCTGTGTCATCCCCAGAAAAAGGCATGCACTCCAATGAGTTCGCGTATCTCTAGTGTTCACAGCTGTACTCAGTTAAAGCCCTTTCCTTCCTCTAGACCCATCTATGTCTCTACCGTCCGACCGCAGTCCAAGCACATAGTTGTGATCCTGGACCATGGGGCCTCGGTCACCGACACCCAGCTCCAGATTGCCAAGGATGCGGCTCAGGTTATCCTTAGTGCCATTGACGAACATGATAAGGTAACCACTACCCCGTGACCTCCTTGAATGTTTTAAAATTGAATTTGTTTAGTGATATACAGTCATGCCTCACAGTAATATCTTAGTAAAAAATGGACTAAGTTAATACCAGTGGTTCCATAAGATTATAACATGGCCTGAGTGTCATGTAGGTCTGTGAAAGTGGAGTATATACTTAGAGCCTAGGCACAATGTAACAAAATGACTGATGTTCCCCCAAGGTCAAGTCCACCTAACAATGCATTTCTTCCTTCCCTTCCTCCTCCCTTCTTCCTGTGCCTCCCTCCCTCCCTCCCCCCTTCCTTCCTTCCTTCCTTCCTTCTCTCTCTCTCTCTCTCTCTCTCTCTCTCTTTCTTTCTTTCTTTCTCTCATTTTTTATTTCTTTCAAGATAGGATCTCACTGTATAGCTCTGTCTGGCCTGGAACTCACTATGTAGACCAAGCTGGCCTGGAACTCACAGAGAGCCGCCAGCCTCTGCCTCCCAAATGCTGGAATTAAAGGTGTACGCCATCACACTCAAATGCAAACACTGCATTTCTTAGAGCACATCTTCATTGCTAAAAGCAGAGTGTGCCTGCGTATATGTATTCATACATGTATATAAACATATAAGATAAATCTATCTATAGATGTACATGTATACACATATATTTTATTTTCTAGAGACAAAATCTTGCAATGTGCCCTAGCCTGGCCTTGAACTGCTCATCCTTTGTTTATCTCATGAGTGCTGGGATTATAGGTGTGCATTGCTATGTCTGGCCTGCATAGTTTCTCAATACAATTTTAAAATGACTTTGAGAAAAAAGAGTACTTTAGCCTTTGTTCTAGAATTTGGGAAGGCAACCACCAGTCTGGAAATTTCCAATATAACCAGCACCACCGTGAAGCTGAATCTCACACTTGCTTTAAGGCTCCTGTCCATGTTTCTGGTTAGTTAGGCTGTTGATTTCAGAAGTTATGCTGGGGGTGGGGGAAGGGGGCCTTTGGATGCTGTGTCTTGCCTCAAGCCCCTGGAGAAGGAAAGGAAAAGGAAGGCTACTAGAGGTTTGCTAAGCTCTAGTGACATCCCTCTCCCTTGATGTATGTATGTGCAGCCAGTGACTATTACAGTGGATAGTCCTGCTTCTCCAAAGACACCTCTCAGCAAACCAGTTGCTGAAAACAGACATACCATGCCCCTACCCTCCCCCCTAGACAGTAGTTTAACAACCAAGGTGGGTAGTTTTTGTCAAGATTTTCCTCTGTATAAATTGAGCTTTTGTTGTTGTTGTTGTTGTTTTTAAACATATGTGAATATTATTGCTACTTCCTCCCTTTTAGAGCAGAAGCCAAACTCTCTAGTTCTCCCCTTTACAGATTCTTTTCAAATTTGGTAGGTTGATGACTACCTACAGGCTTTTTTTTTTTTTTTGGTCTTTTTGAGACAGGGTCTCCCTGTAGCCCCAGCTGCCCTGGAACTCACTGTGTAGACCAGGCTGGCCTCGAACTCAGGCATTTTTTTTGTTTTGTTTTTTTAACATTTTATTTATTTTAATTTTTTTATGTGTATGCATGTATTGCCTGCATGTAGGTAAGTGCACCCATGTCATGCAATGCCCGTGGAGGACAGAAGAGGCTGTCGGATCGCCTGGAACTGGAGTTACAGACAGTTGTTAGCTGCCATGTGGGTGCTGGGATTCGAACCTGGGTCTTCTGCAGGAACAGTCAGTGTTCATAACCGCTGAGCCATCTCTCCAGCCCCAGGCATTTATTTTTTAAATCGGAACCTGTTCCATGAGCTTTCTCTCTAGTTAATCACTCCTGTTACCTGAACACTCAAGCTGCTTACTGTGGCTAAGGCACGGGGACCATTGAGCCAAGGAGTTTGGGGTCAACTGGGCAACACAGGAGCACCCTGCCTCAAAAAAACAAACAAACCAAAAAAAATCATTCAAATGGTAGAATAACAAATTGCTGGGATTTCTTTCTTTCTTCCTTACTATTTTTTCTCCTCCAGATTTCTGTGTTGACTGTGGCTGACACCGTCAGGACTTGCTCACTAGACCAGTGCTATAAGACCTTCCTGTCTCCAGCCACCAGTGAGACAAAAAGGAAGATGTCCACCTTTGTTGGCAGTATCAAGCCCTCAGACAGTCCCACCCAGCATGCAGTAGGGTTTCACAGGGCGTTTCAGCTGATTCGAAGCACCAGCAATAACACACGTTTCCAAGCAAGTAAGTGCATCACACTGAGAGATGGCTGTAGGAATATGTCATAAACTGAACTCACAACTGTGTTTAGAAGGAATTTCTACAAATTGGTTTGAGACCAAATTGTCATGTACCATCTTCATAGTCATTCGGTTCCGGAATCTTATTAGATGTTCTTGTCTTTTTCAATCAAAGGTGGTCAGTCTGTGGGACTCCGGGCTCCCAGAGTCTCCTCTTCCTGCCCGTTTATTAAGAACACATCCTCACTTATTTCCCAAGGGAATAGCCACATCCTCTTTAATGTTAATTGTTGGCTTGGCCTCCCCCTGGGCTTGGACTAGTTCCCTGCTGGTGCGCATGTGCACAGGAGGGGCGGGTGGGAATTCTTGCCTTGATCTTTCTTCTAACCAGCTGTCATTTAGATGAGCACACCCCTTCTCCTGTACAAAGGCACTCTAATTTAATTTTCATGTATTACAGAACAATCTGGAATGAGGATACATGCTAAAGGAAAGGAAAGGGCAGTTGAAATGGGACTCCACTTTGAAACTTCTGAAGACTTTCTCATCTCCCCTTTTATATTTGAAAATCTGTGGCCATTTTTCTTTTCTTGAAAACATTAATGGATCCTGGGGGGGGGTTGTGTGTGTTTTTTTTCTTTTCTTTTTCCTTAAGATAGGGTCTCTCTATTTAGTCCAGCCTGGCCTTCAGCTCTGCATCATCCTGCCTCTGCCACCTGAAGACTGGCATTACAGACATGTACCCCATGCCCAGCTTAATATATATCCTATTGAGAAATTTTAAAATTATTTTCTTTTTAAAAAAAATAATTTATTGAGAATTTCATACATGCATATAAGGCGTTTTGATCAAATCCATGCCCACTCCCTCCCCTCCAACTCCTCTGATATCTCCCCATCACTTTTAAAAATTATTTTCAAGCTGCTTCATCTATCTACATTTAAAGACAAAGACATCACTGATAAATGCAAAGCATTGTTCCTCACACTCTGGCCAGAAGCTACCATAGCTATCATAACTACTGATAGTAAATGGCATGTTGATTTTATCTTTCTTGTAAAAAAATTAATATAAAGTCATTAGTTTAAGAAAACAATTTTGGGGGGCTTTTCCTTTTTTCCTTCTTTGAGACAGCTTAGCCTAGCCTCAAACTTGAGATGCAGCTACCACCACACCCAATTTTAAAACAATTTATGATCTCACAGTTTCTCAGGGTCACTACAGATTAACTGGGTTCTCTGTTTAGAGCCTGGCAAGGCTGAAACTCCATGGAACTGGGGCTGTTGGCTCAACTGAGGTTCCTCATCCTATTCTGAGTGCACTGTTTATTGGATTCCATTTGAGACTCTGAAACTCATTTCACTTTGCCTTTTCAAGACTAGTAAACAAACATCTCTTCTGCTTCCTTATATAGGGAAGCTTGGACCCTCTTGTAAGGGGCTTATCTAATTAATCAGAGCCAAATTCCCTTTTTCATTTAATCAGATTACTCTCCAGTATAATTAAATTAAAGTCAACTTACCAGAAACCTTAGTTACATCTGCAAGGTTCATCTCTCTCTCTGCCAGATAGTAGCCCAATTGCAGAAGTGACATCTCATCATCCTTGCCATATTTATCATTGTTCAAAGTAAGTTATCATTAGGCCCAAGCAGACAGGGTGATGTATGGCTATATGATCCTTTGGGTCATCTTAGAATCTTGCCTACCGATGAGTGAGCACCAGCCACCCACAGGCCAATATTATAGGCTTACTGTTCAGGTGCCCACAGTTCAGTGAGGCCAGTGAACAGCGCTACCTCATGAGTATTCCAGGCAAATTGTCAAGTTTGTTAGTGTCCCTTACTAGAAGTGTTCTTTCTACTTGACTCAGTTATTTATCCATCACTAGAGTTTCAGTCTAGATTGCTATCTTGTTCAAATAATGGAGAGAAATTTTGGATTAGCATTTGCAAATCCAGATGCCTATAGCGACTAACAGCTGGAGCTAATGAAGGAAGGTCCTTGTAGATGTGGTAAAGGTAAAGGAACATGCTTCACCAGGGTAGGCAGTGCTATCATGGCTGTATTTTCTGATTCAAGAGAAGCCAGAAATCTGGATTTTCAGTGTAAATTCCCTTGATTTTCAAATGTTAAGGTTCCTCATTCTTTAAAACTTTAACTCAAGACCTTATTAAACCTCTTCTCACAGACCTTCTTGCACTGCTCATTGACAGGCAGGAAGGTCACAGAAGACATTTCTCCTTGGGGTTTTTTGTTTTGTTTTTATATTTTATTTCTTGTGTTGGCAAACAGAAACAGAACAAGAAGACTAGCTGTCAAAGAGTTGGACAGTGTTTAATAACACAGGTTCTAAGATACTTAGAGAAGTGGGTTTTGTTTTTTGTTTTTTTGGTTTTTTTTAGGTCAAATAAGATAGTGTGCACTCACCATCCCCTATTACAACTAGTATTGTAGTTCAAAGGCAAAAGAACCCAACTTAGTTTGTATAGGAAAATAGTTGAAGAATGTCCTCTATCCACCTCATGAAAATAAACTTTGCGGTATCTCAAACAGCATAGTCTAATGGTTAAATATATGGGGCTTGGATTACCAGAGCTCTACAAGTTTTTCTAACCTTGTTTACTTGAGCAGATTAGTTGAGCTCTCCATAAGTGGCCTCATTTGTAAAGTGGGATTGACAGTAAGACCCAGTATTTCATCATGACTCTTCAACAGGGTTAGCTGTCATTGCTGTGGTAGTCTATCCCCTGTAAGACCTCTAACTCTAGCTAAACTAAAGCAGTCTTGCCCCCAGCCCAAAGATGACCATGAACCACTACTCTCCTGAGCATTTTCAGTGAGGAGTGTGTATAATCCTTCTGCATACACTACATACACACTCTGCATGTCATTACCTCTGTTCCCTCTGGAGACATTATTCCGCATGTGCTGTGTATCTGGTGCTGCTTTAGTTGCCATGGGAACGAGGCTTTCAAATGAGTAAGATCTGTCCTTTAGTATTATTGTAAGGATTACCTGTTGATGAAAAGGAAGCATCTGCCCACATTAGAAGCCATGTAAACAGAAGCCAAATGTCATCAGTCTTTGTAGCTTTACATTAATTTATTTTATGCCAACCAGAAAATCTAAAACTTCTACCCAAAATGGGTTGTTTTTTGTTTTTCTCAGTCTCTTGGTAGATCCATAACTGATACTAATGACCTTGTAGATTATTTCTTCTGAGCTTGTTTGGGCGTGGTTGTTTGGAGGATAATTTCATAGTAGGAGGAAGGTGGTTAAGGGTGTGGATCTAATTACCAGGACAGGGTTCAAACTTCAATTGCTTTTCCTGATACTGATTCCAAGACATGCTGGTGAGGTACTTAAAAGAGAGAGTTCCCAAGTGGAGTCTGTCACGTTACACTTTCTGCCAGCTAGGTGCTATGTCTTGCTTTGCCCCCAATTCTTACAATTACCCACCCCTAACATTACCAGTGTTTTATTCTTGTCAGTGAATGACTCAGGACAGAATGTTCTGATGGGTAAAAAGCCTAATCTGACCAAACTTAATATGATTGGTAACTGCCAATAGAAAAACAGCTCAGTTTTGCTTGAGGATAGGTTGATAGTATGGTTGAGTCTGTGCAGAGCAAGTGAGGGTTTTACAGAATGTGTGTCTTAATGTGGGGTAGAAGCAAACTGTGCCCAGCTGCTAAATTAGGAGCCTAGGGACTCAAGTCAGTCATGGCCCCTGCCCTAGAACTAGCTCTATTTGGACAGTGTAAGCCATTCAGCATCACTAGGCTAAGTTAAAACCCAAGGGCTTCAGTCTAGGTGTGCCCAGGAATTTATCACACATGGTACCCTTGCCAAGAAGAGATGGTCTGCCTCACACTGGCTTCCCTCCAGTAGGAAGTGGAACTGTTTAGATCTGTGGTTTGTCCGACATTTTTTTTAACTTGAAGTTTAAATAATATACTTAGGAGCCTAGTAAAATAATTTACAGAAATTTCATTACAGTACTGGAAAAATATTGATATCTAGTGTTAATATAGGAAGGTAAGAACTTTTTATTTTCAATCAGCCTTTACTTCCTAATTTCCAATGACTGAATAATGACATTTACATTTGCAGTTAATATTCAAGCATCCTAAGTGGTTTAATTGACTTTACTAGTAGTAAGCAGAAGATATATCTATTTTTATTCAAATTGTATTAAACTCAGTTCAACTGTCTATAGCATCAACCCCACATGAATTATTAAATTCCGCATAGTAATGAATGCTGCAAAGTCTAAAGTGGAAATGTACAAACTACAAGAGCATCGTGTGTGTCTCCGTTAGGATAATTTTAAGGGTAATTGTATTTGTTATTTATTGCTTTGTAACAAATTACCTCAACACTTAGTGACTTAAAACAATAGATATTAATCATCGCTAGTTTCTGTACGTCAGAGTCTGGGTATAGCATACTGGGTGCCTCTGGCTCACAGTGTCTCATGACGGTATAGTCAGTCAGACTGTTGCTGTCATTTCAGAGGCCAGCCAGCTGGAGGAGGATCCATTTGCTAAGTCACTCACCTTGTTGGCAGAGTCCTTAGGTGCGTAGGCCCCATTGCTTGCCTCCCTGTAGGGGCAGCACACACACGCCAGCTGTCTTCGCTCAGAAGGAGACAGCATCTACAACAGAAGCCAGTATCCTTGTAATGTAACCTTGGCCCTGATATCCCGCCACCTCTGATGTATTCTACACCATAGACCTGTCACTAAACCTTGCCCAACCTCAACTTACTAAGGGCACAGATGTTAGCAGGTAGGTTATGACGTGACCAACCAGAAGGCTGCCTCCCATGGTTACTATCAAGCAGCCTCTGTGAAATGACAGCAGCAAGACCTACAGACACAAGGGTGTGTACAGTATTTCCCTGTAAAAGGATAAGCTCTATAGGAGGTCCTAAAATTTCTATGGACTCAAAGACCTTCCAATTCGAAAGAAATATAGAAGCCCAGCTCTTTTCTATACCATTCTTTTGTTATCCACAGTGATAGGAAGTTCATCACTTTTATTTTTATTCCCCCCTAAGCTTTCCCATTTGTCTTTCCTCTCTAGCATTTTTCATCTCCCTTTCTGAAAGAGCATTTTGTAAACCATTGCACTTCAGCCCATTTAACCACTAGATCCCTACATATATAATAGACAAACACAGTACTCCATGTCCATGAATATCAGGAAAACAACCCTTATGAAGGGCAGCTGTATCAAGCAGCACATACCAGTCCAGCATGACTAGGAACACCGAGACAGAGGCATTTTTTTTACATACTACAAATGGAATTTATTAGGTTGGCTTATAAAATAGGGACTAGGTAGTCCAACAATGGCTATCTGCACTCTGTGAAGACCGAGAGCCCAGTAGTTTCTCAGTCCACAAAACTGGATGCCTCAACAGTTCCAATCTGGTACTGAAAGCCTGGAGGATTCCTAGAGAATTGCTATTCAGCCCACATTAGAGTCTGAATAAGCCGGAGTCCAATGTCAGCAAAGAATTGCAGCAGTTGCAGAGATAGATGCACTCAGTAGTAAAAAGCAACAGCAGGCAACTGATTGTTTCTCTCTCTCTCTCTCTCTCTCTCTCTCTCTCTCTCTCTCTCTGTGTGTGTGTGGTATATGTAGAGGTTGATATCAGGAAGTCTTCATCAGTCACTTCTCTGCCTTGTTTTGAGACAGGTTCTCTCATTGAGCCTAGGGGCTCCCTTTTTTGGCTAGACTAGCTGGTCAGTAAATTACCACAGTTCACTTGTCTGCCCACTAGCGCTGGGGTTACAGGTGTATATTTCCATACCTGGCTTTTAAGAGGGTGCTGGGAATCCACATTCAGGTCCTCATGCTTATGTATCAAGCACTTAACCCATTGAACCATCTCCTAGTCCCTCTCATTGAGCCTAGGGGCTCCCTTTTTTGGCTAGACTAGCTGGTCAGTAAATTACCACAGTTCACTTGTCTGCCCACTAGCGCTGGGGTTACAGGTGTATATTTCCATACCTGGCTTTTAAGAGGGTGCTGGGAATCCACATTCAGGTCCTCATGCTTATGTATCAAGCACTTAACCCATTGAACCATCTCCTAGTCCCTGTGGGAAATAGAGGCATGCTACATTATATTTATTTTTATTTATTTTTATGCGTATGAGTATTTTGCCTGCACACAATGTTCCTGGAGTCCAGAAGAGGGCTTATCCCCTAGAACTGGAGTCCTTTGTTAGCTCTTAATGTATGTGCTGGGAACTGAACCTGGGTCTCCTGCAAGAGCAGAGGGTGGTTTTAGTCTTTTTTTTCCTAACATATATGTTTTATCGAACTTTTGTGCATTTTATGCAATACATCTTCATCCTATTTAGACCCCCTCTCCCGTCTTCACCTCCCCCGTAGTTTCCCCCACCGGATTTCTGAAATCACCGGTCTTCTTCAGACGAATAGAAGGATGCACATACACTTGTGTATTGAGGCTTCTTTTCTTTTACCGTCTTGTACCATCACACCTTTGCTCATATTCCAGTTAACCACCCAGTCCTCCCAGCAACCTTGTGAAGTTGGTACTGGTGTCTGTCCCTTTTCTAGACAAGGGAATGTACCTATGGAGAGGCTGAAGCCTTTATCTGCAGAACCCCAACACACTAAGCAAAGAGCAGCGACTTTTAGCATGTGTCCATGATTTTGCTGTACCACTGCACTGATGAGCTTTCAGAATCAAAATGTACCTGGCAGTAGTTAAGGCCCTTGAAAGTCATCTTGCATGCCTGCAGGGCCCCTGAAGAACCTCCTTCTTAAATCCAAGTCCTCCCAAAAGTGTGGCTCATGGTAATGGGCCTGTGTCACTGAGGGAAGGATAAACTACATTCTGAATCCTCCTTTCGAAGCTGAAGAGATTTCTCCTTTCAGGCTGGCTTAAATGGACACAGTGTGGGTGCCTAAAGGAAATCGCCTTCTTTCATCTGGTAAATATGTCTGCACTGGATAAGTGAGGCCTTGCCGTCCAGCAAGGGCAGGATGGAAGGGAAGCGAAGGCAGGAAGATGAAAGCTGGCCAGCCATCACATGGGAAGGCACTGGGCCCGGGGGCCAGCCAGGTCCTCTGGGTGGGGAAGTCCAGGAGAAACGAAAAGGACACTGAGCAGCAGCCTCTAACCAGAATCCGAATGTAACCTCAGTTTGTGTGTTTTGTTTAGATACAGACATGGTCATCATTTACCTGTCAGCTGGCATCACTTCAAAGGACTCTTCAGAGGAAGATAAAAAGGCAACTCTTCGTGTCATCAATGAAGAAAATAGCTTTCTGAACAACTCTGTGATGATTCTTACCTATGCCCTCATGAACGGTAGGCAGTGTTTCGAGATTTTTCTTTCAGATGAAAGTTCCCTCTAAGTAGGTCCTGCTTAAGAAAAAGAAAAGAGGCTCGTGACAGTGTGCTTTGATAAAAGGCTGTCATGTCAGATAGGAACCAGCAGCTTTTTCTGTACCCAATACTGTGATTCCAGGCAAGGTGGGATGACCCTAACCCTTCCTTGCCTTGACTGCACAGCTGACTGCTGGTTCCTAACCCATCTCTACTTCTGTGGTCCTGTGGAGTTTTGTGCCTCTTCCATTTTTCAGTTCTCCTTCATATTCTAGGTTATCTAAGGCAGGGAGGTTATTACTGACCCTGCAGGTTGTGGGAAGCCATAACACTGGCCTAGATTCTTTTCAGTCCCAATCGTTCCAGTGTCCCATTTCCCTGCAGAACCTCTACCTGAGGTCTCCCCAGCCGCTTTCTCCATCAGCTTCCTCAGCTGTCGAATACAGATAACAAGGATCTGCCCTGAAGGCTTGTCGTGAGGGTTCCACTTTGCGTACAGCAAACCTCTTGGAACTACCTGAAGCTTGCCAGTTCTCATTAAAATCCTCATTTTACTGTTAACTGTTATTAGAAGGACTTAGTAAATTGGCAAATTCAAAGAAATACCTCTTTTTCCTCCCTTTGCTACCCACCCTGTCCTCTAATCTGCGGACAGCCCTGTTTTCTGCCTCTGTGTGGTGTGGTGCCACCCTACCTATTCATACATGGGTTTTCCTTCAGGGCATCTTCCCCCTTGGGGCAAGAAGCTCAGTGCTCTGGTACTGTCTTCCCTTGTGGCAGAGCGACCTGGGTTCCATCCTGTAGCCTAGCCCACCTCCAAGCTCTGGTTCCCACCACCCCCACTCCCAAGTTTCCTCATAGAATAGTATCGTTTAGGGACAGTGATCATCAGTCTTGATATGCCAAGGGTTATTTAGGGAGTGCTCACAGAACACAAATTCCCAAGCATTGTCCTCTTAGGACGGGCCAGGAATCTGTTTCTCCTGGGATCACTCTGGATCCTATAGTATCTTAGAGACTACCCCTGAAGGAACCTAGGCCATCATCAGCCTCCACATTTGCAGGAAGCGTTTAATAGTAGTAGGCTGGTGGCAAGTTTCCTCCTATTTTTAGGCTCAAGTATCTCTCTCTCTCTCTCTCTCTCTCTCTCTCTCTCTCTCTCCCCCTCCTTTCCCTTCCCTCCCTCCCCTTCTGTCTTTCTTTCTCCTCCCTCCCTCCCTTCCTTTCTTCCTTCCTTCCTTCCTTTCTTCTAAAAGAGCATCTCACACTATCTAGCCCAGGCTGGATGACCTCAAGCTTGAGGTCCTGTCTCAGCCTCCTGAGTGCTGAGATTGCAGGTATGTACCCACCATACCCAGCTTCAGACCTCTCTTTGATCTCTGAGATGAAAATAACCAAATCTAGGGCTATCATAAAAAGTAAAAACAGTATATGTGTTTAAAGTTAACTTACAAGAGCTGGGCAGGCAGTTCAGTGGTTAAGAGTGCTTGTTGCTCTTACCGAAGACCAGAGTTCAGTTCCCAGCACCCACGTTGGGTAGTTCCCAAGTACCTCTCTGGACACCCCTATACATGTATGGAAGACCAGAGTTCAGTTCCCAGCACCCACGTTGGGTAGTTCCCAAGTACCTGTAACTACAATTCCAGGGGATCTGACCCCCTCTTCTGACCTCTCTGGACACCCCTATACATGTATGTGGACACCCCTATACATGTACGTAAACACCCACACTCATACACATAAAGTCCTTAGCATAGAACCTGGTGCCTCACAGATGCTCAGGAGGGACTGGAGGATGGTGGGGTTTCCTGTCACACAGCACAGCTGGAATGAAAGGTACTGTTGTAGCCAGCATCTTCTGGAGCTGTCTCCTGCTATACTGCAGGGGGTGCTCACGAATGTCCCTGCTCTCCTGTCCCTTCACTTTTGTAGAAGGGTGAGCTTCACAAATGTGAACCATCTCTTTGTCTTCATTGTGTCTGAGCACTTAGCACAGCAACAGTCTAGTTAGGGTAGGTGAGAACAGCTGCTTTTTGCCTGAACATTTACCCTTCGGGGTCTTCTGGTTATCTAATGCTAATTCTGCCATAGGTTAACTTCTTTCTCTCAGGAGTGGGAGAGAGGAAGGAAAGAAAGTCTCCAGAGCATCTGCACTGGCTACCCACGTGCATAAGCTTCCCTGTCTTCAGGAAGCCTACCACCAGGGAGGAAAGCGGGTGAATTAAATGCAGGAGAGGAGGGAGGAGGCCAACAGGAACTGATTGCTTCTTATGTGTGGCAGACACTGAGTGAAACTTCCTTGATGTCACTTATCCAGTCAGCAGTCCTTCTGTCAGTCTCAGGTACCTTTGCAGCGCCGCTGACAATTCCACACTTTTCAAACCTCTAGTTGCTGCCATTCCCCCACCCTTGGCTCTTCACCTTCTCCCTTTGATCGTGCCAGACTGCCACCTCTCTCTGACTGATGTTCACTAGAACAGGCACCCTCCCTCACTGTATCCTTCTGAAGCTCAATCAGGAAAGCAGGGCCACTGTGAGAATTTTGAAGGACCTTACTATGTGTGTGTAACCATTTTGGTCTTCATGGTCTTCCCTTGGCTTGATTTCAGACGGAGTAAGTGATTTGAAAGAGCTGGATTTTCTGAGGGACTTGGATGAGTCAGAACACATTGCTGGAGAAACTGGAGAAGGAAAAATGCAGAAGGGAGAGTTGACAGCTCAGAGACACTGTAGTCATCTGACATGCAGGGAAATGTGAAAGCTAGGAACTTTGAAGACAACTTGGAAGTTGTGGGGCAGAAGTCTTTGGAAGGCTGTTGACTTCCCATGACTGCTGGCCCTTGTGTGTTCTCAGTGAAATAACTAAACAGCACGCCCAGGCTTGCTGCTGATATGCAAAGCCAACAGGTTGGAAAGGAAGCTCAGTGCAGACCAGAAACTAGTAGGGCAAACTGGAACACTCTGTGCCTGTGTCTGTTGCTCACCATTTCTCAGTTCACCTCCCAAAGTATACAGCACTTGATTGTTGGTATCTGTAATTTGCAAGCATATACAAAGAGGATTCTGGGAATTGTAGTTTGTAGCATGCCCATGTTCACCAACCAAGCATATTTATCAGCCTGCCATTCCATTGATCCTGCTGCCACCACTATAATGTTTCATGATGGAGGGGACCAAAAAAATACCCAACATTGATAATGATTGATATCCCACACTGTTCTCCTTTGCCTGACCAACATTCCAGTCTGTCACCTGTTACATTTTGAGAGAGCCATATGTGACAAAGAGAGGAAACACACTTTATCGCCCAGTGTGCCTCCTTTTATTGTTTGTCCTCTGTGAGCTTCTCATGGACATAGGGTCCAAAACCAGCCATGTCTTTTCTTTTGTGTTACCCTTCACTCTAAAGCAGACCCATGATTCTCTTGTCTTGGTTTTAAGCCAGGCAAAAGGAAAAGTAATCCAATTCGCAAATATTTGTCCCACATATTCCTTTTTCTTTTTCTTTCTTTTTTCCTTTAGCACTGCAAGAGTAGAGTGAAATTCAAGTTCATCTGAATACAATGTGCTGAGAAAGAAATCATGTGTGTTAGGTTTTGCTACTCTTTGGCATTATAGAAATGGACTTCTGATGATAGAAATATATGAACTCTCTACACTGGAGTAATAAAGGCATATATGATAGGTGAACCATAAAAGCTTCAGTTTCTTTTTAACAATGAGCAGCTCTCAGCTTGCCATTGAAATCTTCGAAAATTTTTCAAGGCAAACTCTTTTTAAAACACAATGGTAGAATCTCAGTAGTGTCTGAAAGTGCTTGAATTTGTTTATAATGATACCCATATGTGATCAGTTACTAATCCTTTTGACGATATGCCAACAATAGCAAACTAAAAAAAGATTTATTAAATTTATTTTTGTGCTATAGATTACAGATGTTGTAGAACAATACATCCCACTATGCCTAAATCTTTTACAAAGTTTTCAAAGCCCTGTAAACATAAAAACTATACATTAAATAAATCAAATTTAGTATTATCCTAACAATATCAAGCATGAAGACATTTGTAATTGGAATGAGCTTGTAGAACAGGGTTTAGGAGCATTGCTAAATGCAGTCCATTACTGTTTCATTTCATTTCGTGAGATTTTGGCAAGTAAGGTTTTATAGGCAAAGAAGCAAGGAATGAAACGGTAAAGTTCTTTAAAACTCTCGAATTCATCGACTTTAAATTAAATGCAGATTTGTTAACTATTAATTTTGCTTTCAGATAATTAAATACAGCAAAGAATCTGAGTCTTCTAGTTAAACATTTTAGGAAGCACACATCCTTTTATTCCCCCTGCTTTTTCATCATTGCCTTTTGAAGAGTCCTCTTGCCCTCCTGACTGTTTGAGGAAATTCCATGTCTCGGGCTTTGGCCTACAGCAGGAGCTGGTGCTGTCCTTTGGCTGTGTGATTGCTACAAAGACACTGGGTACTGTAAGGCCTCATCTGTGTCCATAGTGGGTCTAAATTGTAAGGTGCTTTTCCCTTGTGTTTGATTATAGATGGGGTGACTGGTTTGAAGGAGTTGGCTTTCCTTAGGGATCTGGCTGAACAGAACTCTGCAAAGTATGGCATCCCAGACCGGACATCCTTGCCTGTGATTAAGGGCAGCATGATGGTGCTGAATCAGCTGAGCAACTTGGAGACCACGGTCGGCAGGTTCTACACTAACCTTCCCAACCGGATGATTGATGAGGCTGTCTTCAGCCTTCCCTTTTCTGATGAGATGGGAGATGGTGAGTTTGAAGAAAACTTTCTGCTAGAGGAAGAGGACAGGAAGGAACAGACAGAAATGGGCACCCCTTGGTCTGTATCCCACAGATACATAGTCCCTACCACCTCACCTACAGCACTGTGGGCTAGAGCGTAAACCCAGTGCTATTTCTTCCTCCTTGCTTCGTTCTCAGAAGATGGAATGATGTATCTTCTGATGGAGCTTCAAGAGAAATCTCCATTGATCAAGTGGAACCAAAGGGCAGCTCTGTACTGCAAGTGGTAAACAAAGTTCAGAAATGCTTGAAATCTAGCCCCAGAGGCAGGCACTATGGTACAGAGAAATAGATTAAAATTTGGCATCAAGTGGGTTTTCAGGAGCCAGCAAGATGGTTCAGCAGATAAAGGTGCTTACCACCAAGCTCAAGGACCTGAATTTGATCCTTGGGACCTACATGGTAGAAAAAGAGACCCAAATCCTACAAGTTGTCCTCAGACCTCCACACATGTACTGACCCAGAGGCAGGCACTATGGTACAGAGAAATAGATTAAAATTTGGCATCAAGTGGGTTTTCAGGAGCCAGCAAGATGGTTCAGCAGATAAAGGTGCTTACCACCAAGCTCAAGGACCTGAATTTGATCCTTGGGACCTACATGGTAGAAAAAGAGACCCAAATCCTACAAGTTGTCCTCAGACCTCCACACATGTACTGAGAGTGTATGAGAGAGAGAGAGAAGAGAGAGAGAGAGAGAGAGAGAGAGAGAGAGAGAGAGAGAAAGAAAATGAAAAAAGAAAGATAGATTCTCAGATCCCACAATTCTTAAGTTCTTGTCCTCAGTGATATATTTAATCTCATTAATTCTCCACTTGGTCATCTGACAAAAAATAAAATAAATGTATGAAGATTTTTAGGATTCATTCATTCATACACACACACACACACACACACACACACACACACACACACATCAGTGATTGGCATATCACCTGATTCTATTACTCGAATTTTGAATGTGCTCTTACCTTTGCTATTGTGGCTGTTACCATTACCACCATGCTGACACCTCAAGTTACCCATCACAGGATGTTGGGTAAAGGCTTCAGTCTCTTGACCTAGAAAATGGGAATTGTTTCCCTCAAGGTAATTATGAAAAGTAATTACAGCAATACATATAGTGTCTAGACAAATGCCTGGCATACAGTAGATTCTCAAGAAGATATGGAATCTTTTTTTAATCCTCATTTTCTTACTCAGCCTTTCCCTACCTTCCTGATGAAGAAGGTTAAAGAAGCAACTAATTATTTACCAGACAGCATCACAAACTGAGATCTTGTTTTTACGTTCCCCTAACTGGGAACTCTGACAGTGACAGATAGAGACATTCAAAGAAAACTCACATATAAAAAGTAGCAAGGGTAACAAGAATGCTTCCTACAAACAGGCAACAGTGAGTGTTAGGTTTTCATGTGTATAGGGAGAAGATACTCACTTATGAGTGCCATGTGTATGACAAGGTCAAAATCAGGTATCTTCCTCGGTCACTCTCCACCTCATTTTTTTGAAGCAGAGACTCTCACTAAATCTAGAGCTCACCAACTTCTCTAGACTGGCTGGCCAGCAAGCCCCCAGGATCTGTGTCTATAGCACTGAGGTGACAGGCATATTCCACCATACCCATCTTTTTTAGATGGATGCTGGGGATCCAAATTCAGATCCTCCTGCTTACATGAGAAGGAACTTACCATCTGAGCCATCTCCCCAGTTCAGCATATTCTTTTTATAAAGAACAAACACAACAGTTGCTATTATACCTCAGCGTGGTTTTTTTTTTTAATTTTTATGTGCATGAGTGTTTTGCCTGCATGTATGTAAGTGCACCTGTATGCGGTGTCCACAAAGGCCAAAAGAGAGTGCCAAATCTCCTGGAACTGGAGTTATGGACAGTTGTTAGCCACCATGTGAATGCTGGGAATTGAACCCTGGTCCTCTGCAAGAGCAGCCAGTGCTCTTAACCCCTGAGCCATCTCTCTAACCCTACATCTCATTATTTTTATCCTTTATCATTCTGGCAGGGTCCACAGATGTATATAGACTAGAAACTGCTGCCTTTCAGTTAGCTTCTCCTCATAGTGACAGGGTCAGCCTTAAATACGTGTGTCTTCTTTTATGTGTTAGTGGCAGCCAAGTGCTGATGAGGAACACACACATCCACCTCACCAAGATTTTGTCTGATAAGACAGGTCAACAAATCCTGTTAATACTGTGTGAGCAGAACAACAATAGATGTAGAAACACAATCCTGTAGATACGTAGGTGAATAGGTGAATTTGATTACCGGTACCCCATCAGATAGGACAGGGCCCTTCCTAAAATTTACACCTTACATGAAAACTTTGTGTCACCCATTTGCTGATGGTACCCAGATTTTAGTCTTTAGGTCTTATTTAGGAATGCTGTACAATAGATTTCAGTCCCTGCTTTTCAGATCTAGTGAATTTCCCTCCTAGAATGGATCAGTCATGTTTTCATTTCCTAAAATTATTGGGTAACATATCCTCTGACTCTGTGACATGAGAACTTTGAGTTTAGGGAAACCAGTGTTTATGCAGCTCTAATTTAAAAGTGCCATAGATTAAAACAGCAGTTACTGAACATATGTTTGTTTGTGTGTGTGTGTGTGTGTGTGTGGTATATGTATGTGTATGTACTGAACATGTACTTTTACAAAACTTACATGTATGCTTGAGGTTCAGGTAAAAGGTGTTTGAGGATTTTGTCAGTATGAATATCACTTAACATAAATTATTTGCCACATTGGAATCAAGAGTCTTCTGTTTAGGGGCTAGAGATATGACTTAGTAAGGTACTTGCCACATAAACATGAGGACCTGAGTTCGGATCCCAAACACTCTGTAAAAAGTGAGGTGTGCGAGAGCACATTGGTAACCCCAGTGCTGGGAGAGCAGTGCAGGTGGATCCCCAGGGCTGGCAGGCTAGGCAGCTTCGCCCAGTCAGTGAGCTACAGGTTCAGTGAGAGAGCTTGTCTTAATTGAGCAATTGAGAAAGATACCTCAAAGTGACCTCTGGCCTCCATGTACATGTTCACAATCGTACATTTACATGCACAGACAGGTACACACATGCATGCACACAAACACACACACACCTCACACAAAAATGTATTGATTAATAGTTACTTTAATAAAGAGCCTTCTGTCTAAGGTGGTAATGAAAGGTTACGTTTGAGGTTTGTTTTTAAGACTATTCTTTACATATCCAGAAGAGTCTAGAATTTGAATGATCATACATCTCAGTCATGGAGTATTGCTGTTGTATTTTACTAGTCTGTGAAAATGACTTTAGTCTTATACAGAACCCTGGGGAAATGTGGCCTGCTTTGGGACCCCGTGTTGACCCTCATACTGCTTCTGCCACATACAACCCGTTCCCCCAAAGAGCCCTGAGCACAAACCTGCAAAATGCATGATTGAAACCTTAAATATTTGTTATTTTCTAATGTTTTCAAGCAGATAGTGTGAAACATTCTGATTGTGAATAGCATAGAGAATGCTTTTCAGATTAGAAGAGACCCCACATTGTATCAGTTTTCACAGACTTTCTGGATTGTGTCCACCTCTTCCTGCTAGGGGACGCATTTAATTGGTGTTTGCAATCACAGCAGCTCAACCTACCTAGAGTATTGTCATAGCTGGCAATTCTCTATTTGGAAATCTGTTCTTTGTAGACATTTTTTCAGAGTGTCCAAAACCTCTTCCCGGATGCTCTGGAAGGGTTTCCGATGTCCCCTAAGCATGTACGTGCCACCAGAAAGTACAAGGAGAGGAGTACCTCATCTTTGTGTCTCAGTCCAACCTAGAACCTCAGGTTATAGCATTGTTAGGGCCCATAGAGGCTGCCTTGTCTCGGCTTCAGGGAGAGATGTGTTCATCAAGGTGACACAACTTTCCTAGCCCAGCAGTGGAAGCAGAAGGAGAGCCCAGTGCCCAGTACCCAGCTGGATTCTCAGAGCCACATCTTTCCGGCTTGCCACCCTCTCCCCTGTACATTTTCGTCCTGTGTATCTTTCCATTTCCTTAATTTCTTATTTCTTCATATAATCTATGAGATAATTATGGTTTTTATATTTCAAAAAGATTGCTTTTTTAAGTATGAAAGATTAGGATCTTGAGACTGTGTGGTTGACAAAACTTAAAACATTTGCTATCTGGCATTCATATACCAGTGTCAGAACCCCTAGCCTATGTGACTAGAAAGTGCATTCCTGTGGGAACTTTTTTTTTACTTATTTATTTTTATTTTATGAGTGTTTTGCCTGCATGTATGTAAGTGCACCTGTGTCGTGCAATGTCCATGGAGGCTAGAAGAAGGCGTCAGATCCCCTGGAACTAGAGTTACAGATGGTTGTTAGCTGCCATGTGGGGGTGCTGGGAATCAAATTCTGGGTCCTCTGCAAGAGCAGCCAGTGCTCTTAACCACTGAGCCATCCAGCCCCTCCTGTGGAAATTTCATTTTCCTTTAGCTATTCAAAATTCAATGTGATCAGATATCTAAGTTTTTCTCCTCTGTCTTCAGTTTTTGAAAAGGTACATTAATGAGCTGCAATGACTATTCCAAATTCCTTTATCCATAATCTCTTTTGATCTAGCATTCCCTAGCAATTAGTAAAGCAGTTCACACTGTGTCCTGTGAGCATCAGGGAGTGATGCCCAGTGTCATGTGCATAGTATAACAAGAGTACGACTGAACCAGAACTGAGGTTTTGGGTTTCTCAGCCTGTTCTTTGAAGTTAGGCTGTAGCTCCCTCCGCGGCAGATCTATTTGGCACTGCCAATGTTTTATCCTGATCCCAAGTATCACGGCTTAGATGAGAAAATAGTAAGAAAGCACACAGATTACCCCCAACATTGACCACAATATCTGGTCTACCAATGATCTCTCTTTCTTTTTTCTCCCTTTATCTCACTCACCATGCTGTCTGAAAAGGTAGTGGTTAGGTCCAGGATCTCACAGGGAATTCATCCAAGTGGAGCTCAGACTGCTGGTATTGGCCTTGGTGACTCCTAGAGCACATCTCCAGTCTCTGTCCAGAGCTTTCGTTGCTATTCCTTGATTCTGTTTTTAACCCACAGGTCTGATAATGACTGTGAGTAAACCCTGTTACTTCGGAAACCTTCTCCTGGGAATTGTAGGTGTGGATGTGAACCTGGCTTACATTCTTGAAGACGTGACGTATTACCAAGACTCTTTGGCTTCCTATACTTTTCTCATAGATGACAAAGGTAACATGTTAATCATAGGAAAGAATGTCCTCTTTTGCAACTTAAAGAAAATGGTCTCTGGATATTCTGATACTAATGATCATGGAATGGGATGAAGATTGTATTCAAAGAAAAGTCATGTTACTGGGTCCAGTCATTTGTAGTGGAGTGCTCAAAGATGGCAGAGTGAATCCACATACCACACCTTGTCCTATGCTGAGTTGTGAGGTATCTAGGTTTTAGTAACATAGAAAATTGGATTTGAGGGCAAATAACACATAGAATGGGATCCTTTTGTTTTTCTGTTAGTATTCTTTAGATTTACTGGCAGGAAGGTTTATGTAGTTTAGAGCATTTAATAAAATGAAAACCAGGTAAACAATTCCACTAGAATATCCTGTTAGACAGACTTTCCAGAATTTAAGAGCTCTTTAGACACTTCAGTTTTATATGAGCACATGTAAATCAGGTTGGGTTTTTATTGGACTGGTAAGGTACATATGGAGAGGCTGAGCACTGAGCAGACATCCCAGACTGTTCACAGTTCAGACCAGTGGTGGACACTTTTATTAGAACCAATACTTCCATCACAATTCTTATGACATGTATTTTTGTTCTCTGATTTCAGGATACACACTTATGCATCCATCTCTTACCAGGCCATATTTACTATCAGAGCCTCCACTTCATACTGATATTATACATTATGAAAATATCCCCAAATTTGAATTGGTTCGACAAAATATCCTAAGGTAAGGAAGAGGTGACGGTTGTAGAGTTCCGTGTTTTTTTTCTGAGTATGGGACTCATTGAGGTCAGATGTGAATGTTTGCTGTAGGGTATAACGTAAGTACATAAGTTATTTCATTGTTATTAAAAGTTTTCTGAGTCTTTTTTTTTCATAACAGTAATAGCCAAAGGCTGGGAGGTGGCCCAACACGTAAAGGTGCTTGATGACTCAAGTTTGATCCCTGGAATCCATGCAAAGGTAGAGGGACAGAATTGACCCCGCAATGTTGCCCTCTGACCTACACATGTGTACCACGGTGGCACATGCCCCCTGCCCCCACACATACACGTAGTGTACACACACAGTAATTATTTATTTATGTACTTATTTATTTTGATTTTTTTGAGACAGTGTTATACTATATAGCTCTACTGGCCTGGAACTCACTATATAGACCATCCCAGAGAGACTGACCTCAGTCTTTCAGAGATCCACCTGCCTCTGCCTCCAGAGTACTGGCATTAAAGGTGTATACCACCACTCCCAAATTAATTTTTTTTTTTTGAACAGGGTCTCACTGTGTAGCTCTGGCAGGCCTGGATCTTGCTATATAGACCAGGCTGGCCCTGAACTCACAGAGCTCTTCCTGCCTCTACCTCCTGAGCGCTGAGATTAAAGGTGTGCACTTCCATGCCCATCTTTAAAAACTTTTTTTAAAAGGAGGGTAGCCAAGATCTTATTTACTTCATATAACTTAATAGAAAAATTGTCTCAAAATTATTTGAGGGGTAATTTCCTGGCAGTCAAATTCTGTGTTCACATTGACTTAAAATTTAAAATAAGCTATAAGTTATCTCATTTTTTTAAAGTACTCTGGTTAGACCAAACTGGAATATATTGGTAAAATAAAGGTTAAGTTGAGGACCAGGAAATAGCTTGGCAATGTAGTATTCATTCCAAGTTGACAGCACAGTTTTATACAGCATTTTCTCTTAAAATAAAAACAGATTGGATGTTTTCCAACTGTGATATGTTATTTTGGAAGAAGGTAACCTATAGAGAAATGAGTCTTTGTGCTCATTGGTTGAAAATTAATAACGGAGTGATTTGAGACAAGTTAGTCTCTGGAAAGAATTAGCGTTGGGAGGCAGAGACAGAGACAAAGGAATGTTTTTAATGCAGAGTTGACATGATGCTCTTTCAAAATTGAAAATCTCACCTCATGTCTTTCAAAAGTGTTGAGTTTCATCACTATTCAGAAGCAGGAGGTGGCCACTGGCTCGCAGCTTCTTCCTTGCCTTTAATTAAATGCCTAATTTTCTCTTTTGCCTGAAGTATTTAATTCTGTTTTCCACACAGCCTCCCTCTAGGCAGCCAGATTATCGCAGTTCCTGTGAACTCATCTCTGTCTTGGCACATAAACAAGCTGAGGGAGACTGGAAAGGAAGCCTACAATGTCAGCTATGCCTGGAAGATGGTGAGTGGGAGGAAGGCGTTTGGGTTTGATGGGCCACAGAGTAGGCCCATGTACTCTTCCTGCAGGAGCTCTGGAGGACTTGGGTCAGATGATGTGACTGACCAGTTTTAAAGTGATTAGAAAAAGAAGACATTCCACAGATGTTTTATATTTTTTTCCTTCCTTGTTTATAAAGCCAGTAATTGTTCATGACAAATAGGTTAAGCCATATAAAAGAATATAAAGAAAAAAGTAGAATCTCATCTTCCTGCTTTTGACCTCCGATTTCCCTTCAGTAACCACTTCAGTCAATTCCCAGAAATTTTTTTCCTGCACAAACGAGTCTGTGTGTGTACACATGCATGAGTTCCTTTAGTAGCCGATAGACCAGATTTCTTTAACTGTTTTTAAAAATTACATTTCCTTTTTCAGAGGGAGGGAGGACACTCATGCCACAGCACGCCTGTTGGAAGCCAGAGGACAACTTGCCAGAATTAGTTCTCTGCTCCCACCGTGCGGGTGGGATAGGTTGTCGGGCATAGTAGAAAATGCTTTTTCTGGTTCCGGCCTCTCCTTCCCACCCACCCCCTCATGGTTTTCTTGTTTTTGTTTTTTGTTGTACTGGTTGTTGTTTCATCATTTAAATTCAGGTTGTGGAAGTTAGGTGTTTAAAAAGAGATAAAAGTATAAATGCCCTCTGGCATGCTTCAGGGATACAGGCCTTTAGAATTTGGCATGCTCATTTGCAACACAAACAGATTGACAGTTTAGCTATAACTTGGGTACCCACTGCTGCTTTCTTACCAGCCTCATTCAGACACTAGGCCTTGGAGAATCATAGGGAAACAGAAGCCAACATGCTCTGTTTCTGTCCTGTCCTTTCCCAACATAGCAACGCAATGTTATTGTGGGACCCTAAATGCTCTAACCAAAAGAAGAATGGCAACTGGCCAAAGAAGAGTGGATGTTCATTTTTATCTCCCAATGTTAATTACTGAACTTAAACTGCAGTCATGCTTACTATTGCTCTGGTTGGATGGATCTGATGCTCAATCTATTATGCATTTATTCCTTTAAGAACTTACTAGACATTTAGTACATATCACAAGGGTAAAGAAGAGCAATACTGGGCCTGGAGGGATAGCTCAGTGGTTAAAGCACTGGCCATTCTTGCAGGGAGCCCTGTTCAATTCCCAGCACCCATACAGCAGCTAACAACTGTCTATAACTCCAATTCCAGGGGACTCCAATGCCGTCTTTTGATCTCCTTGGGCACCGTACAACACGAGTGTACTTACCTGCAGGCAATACATTCATATACATAAAATTTTAAAAAAATAGAATATTTAAAAACAAAAAAAGAGTGATACTGTGTCTTCCTCATAGAGTGTCTAGCATAGCGGTGGCAGCTGGTAATAATTTCATACAGTCTCTGTTCTAGGATGGGAATGGTAGCAAATGGGAATCACCAGCATCCTCTCAGACATGAGTCTCATCCAGCCTCCTTGTTTGGTTCTTAAAGCATCATTCTGGCAATAGTAAAAATGCAAATCCTTGCAAAAAATAATCATGATAAAGAAAATATTTGAGAAATTTATATTTATACTCCAAATTCTACTGGTTTTTATTTTATTCTGCTGTTTACTAATATAAATATGAGGAAGGCCAAAGTCTATTTTGAAAGTCTCTTGGCCACTCCCAATTTTTCAAACTTTGTTGTTTTAACATGATGGTGGCATCTCCCCTCACCATTATATAAATTTAAAAAACTAAATTGCTTGTTTTTCGCATCAGAAAGAAACAGCCAGCCACCAAAAGTCTTACTTGAAGATGAGATTTGATATTTTAATTTTGAGATTTCTTCCCTTTAGCATATTCCAAAGAAAAACAACCCAGTATGTCCTGGGAGAATATCTGCATTGATAAATGTTGACAGTAAAAAGAAAGAGAAATGTAGGCACCGTGTGACCTTCGGACAGTACGTGAACTCTGAACTCAATGTGAACAATCTGGAAAGAAGCGTTGTCTTCTTCCCACACTGGTAAATCCTGACCTCTGTCCTTAGGCAGATGGTGTAAGAATTACTCCCAAGAGAAATACTGCCGTTCCCAGAGATCTGAAATTGCCACCATTAAGTGAAAAGAAGGTAATGAGATTCAAGATAAAAGAAGCTTGACTCATTACTGAATAAGAGGGAAATATTTTAAGCATCTTATTTAGAGGATGAGGAGAATAGATCTTCATCTTGTCCTAAGGAATCAAATGGATCCTTCTACTAATATAATCCAAGTAGAGTCAGCTTTTACTGAGAACAGTCAGCTGAACTGCTTAGCATCCACAGACTTTGAAGCTAGATGAGTTCTTTCAATTGAATTAATTTTAGTATAACTTAAGCATAAGTTAAGAATGAGATCATTCTCAGTGCTTAACCCAGGTCTGTTTTTGAGAGTTTGAGGTGGCTATTTGTGGTGTTGGGGTTCTTGTCCATAAGAATGCTTGTGTGTTACACAGTATAAGTCACTATAAAACAGGAATTCTACCTGCCAACAGTGAACAAGACCACTCCCCAGGCGTGGTGAACTCCGCCCAGAAGCATCATAGCTCATTTTAACACAGAGGCAAATGCTTCAGCTATGAATATGATAGAAATCCTTACACTGAAATGCTCTTTATAGAACTATTTTAAAGAGCTACTTTTAGAACTTAGGGTAACTATATTTCTCACAGAATGCACCCAATTATAAAAATTACATTCTAGTTATTCTGATAGGGCTTTGTCTTTTGGTTCAATGGACCTTGTAACATAGAAAAACTCAACTTAAAGGATGTGTATGTAAGATTGAGCAGAGGAAAGAATAGATGGCATTTCAGAACATGCTGTCACTTTCTAATTCTAAGAATGAAGAAAGAGGATTAAATTTACTAATCTAATTGAATATCTTTCCCAGCAATACTTGAAAGTAGTTGAAGGAAGATGCAAATTGCTACCATTTTTAAAGATCTGCAGCCAGTCATTCTCACAAATCCCACATTAAACTTAACTCTAACCTGCCTAGTTAAAAATGCCTCCTCAATTGATGAATCACTTGAGCTGCTTTAAATGGTGCTGCCCTTTAGTTCTAACTTAGCTGTCCCTACCGCCTCTCTATATTTTTTTAAATTTACTTTTAAGCTCTAGGACCATTTTATTAGAGTTTAAAAGTCAAGAAACCCAGGGTAAGCAAGCTGAACATCTCAGTAGCTGCTTGGAGGAAGAGAATGGAGAAGAGGAGGGAAAAGCTCATTTGAGTTCCCAGCATCCTCCACATGGAGGAGAGGGGAGCTGTAGAGAGAGTGCAAGGAAGCCCAGGGTACCAAATAAAGCATACTTAGGTTCTGGTCGGCATCCAGAAGAGAAAAAGGAAAAGTTGTCAGGACTCATAAAGTGGACACACCCAGCCAAACCTCATGGCTGATGGTAGGGACTGCCACAAATCATCTTTCGAATGGACTATGGAGCTGTGGAGATGCTCTGTGGGTAAAGTCTTTGTTGTGTAAGAATACAGACCTGAGCTCAGATCCTCAGAACCCATGTGAAAGCCAGGTGTGACAGAGGGCATCTGTAACCCTAGCACTGCCTGGAGGAGGCAAGGTGATCTCAAGGCCTTGCTGGCCAGCCATGTTGTCAAATCAGCAAGTTCTAGATTCAGTGAGAGAACCCGTCTCAAAAAATAAGATGGAGACCAATTAAGGAAGACACCTGACATCAGCCTCTGGCCTCATAAGCCTTCGAAGCACAACCTCACATACGTGTACGCATGCCTACACCACACACAAGCACACCACACACAAAATAGCGAATGAATAATGACTGAGTTAAATGGGCTCTTTGCATCTTGTAGTGTATTGGGCTCATGGTTTTACACTGTTTAACGATAGAGACATTCTAAGGAATGTGTCACTATTGCATTGTGTGTGAATGTCATGGACTTATACAAACCTCCACGATTCGGCAGAATCACTTTAACAGGTCTCTTGATGCAGTCAAGTACATGGTAAACATAGGTATGAAGCTGCTGCCAACATGACTGAACATACTATTTTCCAGTAAACATTTTTGTAAGTAAGTATATACCCTAAAATAATGATTAAAAGTATGGTATAGTAAATACATAAACTAGTAACAGTTGTTAAAGTCAATACTACAATTAATTGTGTGTGCTGCACTTCTCTATGGCTGGCAGACAGCACAGTAGGCTAGGATACACCAGTGGTACCACAAATGCACAAGTTCTGCACTTTGATGTTATAGTGGCATCACTGGACAATAGTTGTTTTGTAATTCCATTTTAATCTTATGGGACGACCACCATTGGTGGTTAAGTCAAAGAATGGCTTTTGATTCTTGGCTAACATTCTCCACACTGAGTCCTGTTCAAGCACCCATTTCTAGGACAAAGTGAATCTGAAAGTACACATGAGTTTAGTACTTTGGGCTACAGCACACTGGCCTGTCCTGCACTGGAATGCCCAGTAAGGCAAACTTGGCAAGCCTACCATAGATATGTGCTTCTTGTCAGTTTAGGTCTGTTTTTGAGAGTTTGAGGTGGCTATTTGTGGTGTTGGGGTTCTTGTCCATAGAAAAGTCCAAGAATGCTTGTGTGTTACACAGTATAAGTCACTATAAAACAGGAATTCTACCTGCCAGCAGTGAACAAGACCACTCCCCAGGCGTGGTGAACTCCGCCCAGAAGCATCATAGCTCATTTTAACACAGAGGCAAATGCTTCAGCTATGAATATGATAGAAATCCTTGGGAGCAGAATGAATAAGCTGGATCCTGCACTGGCTCACTGTTGATCCCTTCTCTTAGTGAGGATTCAAATTGGTTAAAAACAGTCAGTTCTCAGACCACTTACTATAAAACCAATAATATCCTGCCCACCACCCAGTGCTGGAGAATGAACATGCTAGGCAAGCGTTCTACCACTGAGTCCCAACTGTGCATTTTAAAATGCATTTTAAGCTCAAGTAGAAATAAACACTGCATTATTGTGCTCTACTGTAATGTTATGTGCTGCCCTTGTAAGCACATGCCAAGGTCATTGTTCCCAAGGGGTTCCTTTTCTGTCCATTCATTAGCTACATGTCTATTGTGCTCTACTGTAATGTTATGTGCTGCCCTTGTAAGCACATGCCAAGATCATTGTTCCCAAGGGGTTCCTTTTCTGTCCATTCATTAGCTACATGTCTGTTATACACCATGAATTCCCTGCCACAAGAAAGGAAAACAGGAAATGTCTTCTTTGATTTTGATATCTCTCCTGCATTCATCACATACTGCATTAGCACCTTCAAGTGAACATAGCAGAGAAACATCAGAAAATAATGTATGCAGTGGAACCTTCATTTTCTGTGCTAGGAATTCCTGACTGATTTTTTGTTGTTGTTGTTTAAACAGATACAGGACACTTCCTTTATTCTGTGTATTGTGGTAATACAACCGGAAATACCTGTCAAACAACTGAAAAACCTCAACACTGTGCCCAGCAGCAAGCTGTTGTACCACCGACTGGATCTCCTGGGCCAGCCTAGCGCTTGCCTCCACTTCAAGCAGCTGGCAACTCTAGGTAAAGTGCATGGGCTCCTCGGCTTCCTGTGTGACCTCCCTCCTGGCAGCTCCTCATAAACATATATTTGAATTATTCTCCCAGCTCTGTCACCCAATGTCTGCAGTTCTAGAAGGTTTGGAGATGACTGTGAAGCAGCCAGGCCCACACCTGTAATCCCAACACTCATTAAGCTGAGGCAAGCAGATCACTGTGGGTTCGAGACTAGAGTAGGCCGCTTAGTGAGTTCCAAGACAGCCTGAGCTACAGAGCTAGAACTGTCTCAAGAAACTAAATAAAAGAACACAGTGGCCAGGCGTGGTGGCGCACACCTTTAATCTCAGCACGTGGGAGGCAGAGGCAGGCAGATCTCTTGTGAGTTCAAGGCCAGCCTGGTCTACATAGTGAGTTCCAGAACAGCTGGGGCTACAGGGTGACCCTGTCTCAAGAAGACCAAAAAAAAAAAAGAAAAAAGAACAAAATGGAAAGTGTGAAGCAGGTTATGTGCCTTGCTGTGGGTCATATTACTCAGGAGACTCTGAGACAGGAATTTATGTACCAATGATTTATAGAGTGTACACTCTCAGAAGAAACCAGAGAGGAAGAGGAGGAAACGGGGAGAAAGAGGAAAAAGACAAAATGAACTTGGTTTCAGGTGACATTCCAACCCCCTCCTGATTATCAGAGTGTCCATTACAGCAATGTTTTTCCAGACCCCAGGTGGGGAGCTCAACTTTCATATCCCTCAGTCCCCCTTAGCTTGCAGCTAGTGCTAGGCAAGTTTTGAAGCCCAGAGGCAGGCTGCAAAGATAGAGGTATCCTGCCATTGAGAAACAGGACACCTATGTGGGGAGATCCAGGTGGGAGCTGGGTGGGAAAACAGATAGAGGGATGTGTAGGAATCTGGTGAGCATACTGTATCTGCCATGGGGTCCAGCCCTCAAAAGAGTTTTTAGTACTAGGCAGAAACTCCAAAGGAAGCAAAGGCGACTTAGAGTTGGAATGAACCAGGTGTTTAGCACCGTCACCTTGGATGACTGTGATAAGGAAGACATTTGGGATTGCCAAAGAAAAATAGTTTCTTCCAAATAACACAAAAGGTAGCAAAGCTGATGTGTGACCCCCACCCCAGTTTTAGCATTGTGTCCTTTTTGCTTTTCCTTGCCCTGAGATCTGTTTCCTCTGAAATTAATGCAGCAACTGCTTGGATGACTGTGATAAGGAAGACATTTGGGATTGCCAAAGAAAAATAGTTTCCTCCAAATAACACAAAAGGTAGCAAAGCTGATGTGTGACCCCCTACCCCAGTTTTAGCATTGTGTCCTTTTTGCTTTTCCTTGCCCTGAGGTCTGTTTCCTCTGAAATTAATGCAGCAACTGCACTCTATTTTAATTGACATTGACCTGGTGTCTCTGTCGATTTATTTCTAATCTATGTGTATCTTTACAGATGAAGTGGATTTCTCGTACCCTCTGTGGTTGTGTCTTGTTGGCTCGTTTGCTTTCATCTACTCACGGCTGTCTTTACTGTTTTGGTTTGGGTTTTATGCTATTTGTGGTTTTGTTTAATTTTTGTTTTGTTTTGTTTTGAGATAGGGTCTCCCTCCAACTTCCCTGGAACTCACTATGTAGACCAGGCTGGCCTTGAACTCACAGAGATTCCCCTGCCCCTGTCTCCCGAGTGCTGGGATTAAAGGAGTGCGCCACCATGCCTGGCTCTGTTTTGTTTGTTTTTAAGACAAGTGTCACCCTGGCTGGTCTCAAACTCTCTTCCTGCCTCAGCCTTTCAAAGCTGGGATTACAGGGATGTGCCACAGTGCCTGGTCAGTCTTTATCTTTCAATGGATATATTAGACTACTGAGCTTGCCTCTGGCAGATACACTTAGAGTTTTTTATTTATTATTTATTTATTTTTATTTTGTGTGTATGAGTGTTTTGCTTGCATGTAAGTGCACCCGTGTTGTGCAGTGCCCATGAAGCTAAAAAGAGGATGTCAGATTCCCCAGAACTGGAGTTAGGGACAGTTGTTAACAGCCATGTGGGTACTGGGAACTGAACCTGGGTCCTCTGAAGAACAGCCAGTGTTCTTAACCATTGAGCCATGTCTCCAGCCTCTACACTATTGGTCTTTAAAGTGATTATTTCTATAATCCAATTAATATCTGCTGTCCATTGTATAATGTCTAAATCAGGTTAAACATACCCACCCATCTCAAACATTATTTAGTGCTAATTTTTTCAAAATGCTCTCTTCCAGCTTTTCGAAATGGACAGCGTGTTGTCCGTGCAGTGCCGGTGCCGCTGGCTCACTGTATCTGAGTACCCATTACCTGCCACTCCTCTGCCTTCTCACCCGCCCCATCCTCACCAGGCTCTTGTTACCACAGGCTACTTTCAGCCTCAACTCTTTAGAGTCCACTTGCGAGTGAGATCATGCCACATTTGCCTTTCTGTGCTTGGCCCCTTTGTTTCACTTAATGACCTCTCCAGTTCCACTGTCATTCCTTCATGGCTTCATAGCGTTACATTGTATTGCTGTACCTCATTTTCATTATCGATTTGTCAGTTGATAAGCACATGGGTTGTTTCCTTTTTTGGCTATTACGAATAGTGCTACAGTGAGCATGGGAGTCCAGTGTCTCTACTACAGCCTGACTTCATTTCCTTTAGATAGCAAAGTGGGATTGCTGGACAATGTAGTTCTAGTTTTAATTTCTTGAGGAAACTCCATGTGTTTCCCATACTGGTTGTACTGTACTAACTCACATTCCACCAACAGTTTATAAGGGTTCTCCCTTTTCTACATCCTCATCAGCGGGTATTATCCTTTATCTTTGGATTAGAGCCATTCTGCCTAGGGTCAGGTGACACTGCACTGGGATTTTGATCTGCATTTCCCTAAGGATTAGTGATGTTGAATATTGTGAACACATTTGTTGACCAGGCTGAGATTTGACTCATGCACACTTGGCTGCCATGCTGCCATTGCCAGGCATAGAAAGCCTTTGTAGTCTATGTAGTCAATATCTATAGGATGTCCACTGTTTGGTAAAATGGGTATTCTTTTTCCCTGTTGAAAATATTTAGGGTTTTCAAAAGTTCCTAGCTAATCACTCACAGCTAGCAAAATGAGTAGAGGGACACAGGTTGGAAGGAGATCAAAGATAGAGTCCCCATGCTCTAGATTCCAGTTGTCTACACTGGAATTTGAGGTTCTCCATTAAATTCCTTTCTAGAAAATTCTTCCCAGACATGAAATCAGAAGAGCAAGCCAAGCTAAGTGATCTTTTCTATGGCACATTCCAGCATTGTCAACAATTACAGAGCCTGTGATGTAACCTAAGAAGGCTGAATTTTACATCTGTTTGTTTTAACTTGGGCTTGGGGTTTTATTGTCTGTTTTCATACAAAAGAAATTTCACATTTTAAAGAAATGCTTTCCTGCAAAGCTAATATGTGCAAGACTTTTAAGTTCTGTGGCAGTAAGCTTTGCTACTTGTAGAAATGAGATCGTTGTTCTGAAACGTGAGGTCGTGTAGTTCAAGCGCTCTTGATGAGAAAGAAGCTGCACCAAGATTTAAATTTTTCATTTGCATAATCCTGCTGCATAGCTACTCTGTCTAGTAGGTCAACTACTGGCTTTATGTACTCAGTAGAATTTTTACATTGATTATATACTAAACAATTGTTTTTAGCATTTCATACATACATTATTAGAGTTCATTTAAGTATTTCTTTCTGTTCTTCTTGATGTCACTTTCAGAAAGTTTTAAAGTATATTTATGAATGGCATTATATTTATTTTACAACATTGCTCTTGAGTTTACTCAATGTAGCATTTATCAGCTCACACATTGTCTGATTGTCTGATCCCAGGTCACACAGGCAGACCTCAGGTCAATGCTGAGTTTCCTGAGAAGTTCCTTCCATTGTATCACCCATGATCACCTGGGTGATGAAGTTCTAGGGCAAAGTAGAGAGACCGTCTAGGACCAGTTAGCAATGAAAGTGATCCAAGGCCATTCAAACGCAGCTGAAAAGGAATGGGAAACTTGATAAGCAAGTGGTTTCTCTCTGATTTCATTGGTGATGAAGATGTTGACGCAAGATATTAAATATATGCCAGTTGTCTAGAACTGTCTGAGGGTGTAGCTCAGTGGCACATGTCGCTCACTTGCTTAGATAGGCAAGGCTGTGGTTTCTAACCCTAGAACTGAGAAGAGGAAGGGGTGTAATGGAATGATACTGTCTTTCTTAGTATATAAAAAAGGGGAGGGAGTTGTTTTGAGAGTACATTACTACAGCTATTTTTATGTACATATGTATGTATGTATGTATGCATGTATGTATAAGCATGTATGTCTACCTTCCAGAGACAAAGCTTTGGGTCTAGTATTATGCTTCTTTCTTCCCGTATATGCTCCAGCCATCTTATTGCATCAGCCTTTTCTAAAGTGCTCATCTGTGTCATTATAAGAAAGGCTCACTCCCTCAGGCAGCGTTGCTTCCCCTCACTCTGATCCTCTTACAACACTCTCATCTCAGAAATATACTATACTAATCTTACATTGTTGTTTTCCTCTAGCACCCTTATCCCTGTCTCTTGTTGCTCTGACTGGATCCAAAGCTCTCTGAGTACAAGGACTGCATTCTTTCTCACTTGCACTCTTCTCTCTCTCTCTCTCTCTCTCTCTCTCTCTCTCTCACACATCACACACACACACACACACACACAGATGCTGATGACTCTACGAACGTGAGTCAATAACATGCAGGCCAGCCTTTGTAAGCCTCTACCTTACATCTCTTTGATTACTTATGGTTAATATAATAATTTCCCAAGGTATCCTATAAAGGTATTCTGAGAATTAAATGAGAAATAGCATCATGAGAAGCAACAGTTTCTGAGGACAACTGAGAGTTCTAGATGGAAAAACAATCCTGGAGTAAGATCTTTAGGGAAACATTAAGGAACTTACATGATAGTGAGGAATTACTGGGCCCAAAACGAAAATATACAACAAACTCAGGGAAGGCAGCCTGCATTTAGTTCCACTTCTTCAGTGCATGTATCTACCAATCTAGAAAAATAAAACAGCTGTGGAAGTAAACTATGTTTCATGTGGCTTCTGAGGCTTCAGAAGGGAGAAGAAATCAAATTCAGAGTCCCCAAAAGGTAGAGTTAATAATGAGACCACCCTCTCTTTCCCCCGCACATATACATGGTTTCAGTAGTGACCTAGAAAACCTCATCTTTAGGGTAGAGTGAAGTCACAGTGTTGTGATTAGACCATCATCCTGGCTCTTCATTGGAAATTTTTTATACAACTCATCCTGCCTCTTGGTGTAGTGTAGCACATGAGCAGGTCAAGCAAAAGTCAGTTTCTGGGGGAGGAGATTCCCATTCTCTAGGCTTCAGTTAGTCCAAGAAATTACTTTGTGTTTTGTTACTGTCTCTTTTGTATGTTTACACAAAGCCAGGCCAAGCAGGTGCTCTATTTCCTGACCTGTATCCTCAACTCCAAATTAGATGTTTTTTGGTTTGGTTTGGTTTGGTTTGGTTTAGTTTATCTGGCACATAAAATATCTCCAGACTATAAGGAAGTAAAGCGCCATGTGTAAGAAGTATCAGAAGGGATAGAAAATTACCTGCAGATTTAAATGAGGTAAGACACATGAGAATGGTTTTAAACACATTTAAAAATATAGTAAGGGTGGGTGTGATGGCAGATACGTTTAATCCAGCACTCAAGAGGCAGAAGCAGGCAGAGCTCTGTGAATTGGAGACCAGCCTGATCTACATAGCAGGCAAACAGCCTGATTGGCCAGGGCTACATAGTAATCTGTCTCAAAAAATAGAAGATGATAGATAGGTAGATAGATGATAGATAGATAAATAGATGGTAGATAGATAGATAGATAGATAGTTAGATGATAGATAGATAGATAGATGAATAGATAATGATGATAGATGATAGATAGATAGATAGATAGATAGATAGTTAGATGATAGATAGATAGATAGATAGATAGATAGATGAATAGATAATGATGATAGATGACAGATAGATAGATAGATAGATAGATAGATAGGATAGATAGATAGATAGATAGATAGATAGATAGATAGATGATAGATAACTGATAAATACATAGATACAAGGATAAAAATTTTTAAATATATAGATGTAGATTATATAGATATAGTAAAGTTGAACAATAGAAAATTCCAAATACGAGGATTTTAGTTTCATACTGTGATTCATTTTGTCTCAAGTAGGAAACTGGTTTTTCACATTAGAAACACTATTTAGGCATGTATATGTGGACTACTCTGTTTCTATAAGTCTTTATTTAGCTGCCACCATCTAAAAGAATAAATTTTGAATTTCATTTGTGTATTAATGTCAATGTTTCATGTTTCTTCTTCCAAATAATAGTCTGGCATGAATACTAATAGTTATCCCTCACTGATAGCATGCTGTTCTGTGTGGACCTGAAAAGCACGTTCACTGAGACTCTATAGAATTAGTGCTGTTCTTCTTGCCCTTTTAGCAGGTGCTTGTCCAATGTCTCACATTAGGAAATGGTGATGCCCAGATTCTCTTTAGTCTGGCTCCATGTTTGCCTGCTTGCTCGGGCCTAATGTACATAGCAAGCACACACAGGATACGTTCTACCTCCAGCACTTGTGCTCATCTGTGCATGTCCCTATTCTGGTCTGCTCATAGGACCATAAGCTCCCTGAAGGGAGAGAATGTGGCTTTTTTCCCTTTTCTTTGTTCTCATTGTCAAGCTCTTTGTGTCCTTCTGGAAGACGTTAAGCCACCATAGCAGACGTGTTGGCAGAGCCTGAGTGATGCTTTTGTTTGGGCCTGAGACGAAGTCTCTGTGTTCTGAGGCCTGCTTTGTTGGCTTCTCTTTCAGAAAGTCCAACCGTCATGCTGTCTGCTGGCAGCTTTTCCTCCCCCTACGAGCACCTCAGCCAGCCAGAGACCAAGCGCATGGTGGAGCATTACACGGCCTATCTCAGCGACAACACTCGCCTCATTGCTAACCCAGGGCTCAAAGTGAGTACTGGCACAGGCCCCATCTTTGGGGCCCCTTTCCACAGGCCCAGGAGGGGGTACTGGCCACGAACCTTTGAAGTGCCAAGCCCTGCTCTGCATCTGGGCCTCTCTGCCAGGAGTCAGAAAGGCAGAGTGTGTGCCCCAGGGGAGCTTGGTCAGCTGTGACCCGTTTGATGGATTAAGAAGCCCAGTGGGCTAATGAAGAATCTGCTTCAGGCCTCAGATGCACAGGGGATTTCCAAGGTAGGGGGTGTGATTAAGAGACCAGAGAAACTTTCTCACTCCACTTTTCTCAGGCTCAAGAGCTCTTCCGCTGTCTATTGAAAGAAATCAGACATCCGGGCAGCAATGAGTGGAGGGAGAGGGAATCTGTGTGTCTGTAGGACTTTTCTTAACACCCTGTGAGCCCAGCTAGGTAGTCACACGCTCCCTGACTGTATTCTGCAAGTCACCAAGTTTGGCTACATCCATCTGCTGTGGAAAGATTTTTTAAGAAGTAATTGAGCTTGGCTTCTGTGTGAGAGCCTTGGGGAGCCTTGCCAGCCCATACTCTTTTCATGTGAGTTTTAAAGGAGCCCTGCAATGTCTTCCTTTGTTTCCTAGTTCTCTGTCAGAAATGAAGTAATGGCGACCAGCCACGTCACAGATGAATGGATGACACAAATGGAAATGAGCAGCCTGAACACATACATTGTCCGCCGTTACATAGCAACACCCAATGGCGTCCTCAGAATTTATCCTGGTTCCCTCATGGACAAAACATTTGATCCCACTAGGAGACAGTGGTGAGTCTGAGGGGGTGAGCAGTTCAAAGATCCCCCTAGTTCTGGAAAGACATGATAAGTACATACAATAAAGCAGCTTTGGGCAGTCCCAGGAAAAGAAGACACTTCTCTGGGGGTGAAATTGTTTTAAATTTTTTTCAACATGACAGTATGAGATTTATGGATTTTTTTCTACCTGCAGTGTGCTGTCGCTACTGAAATTTTGAGACTAAAATGCTTTGTACTTGACCATCTCAGTTCCTAATTTTCTTGTTGGCTTCTACCTCATGCACAGCAGTCACCACATGATTACGGCATCACGTTTCAGCTCATGTATGACCTGTGGGAAACAAATGCTTAGAATTTCAGGAATATTCCTTTACTTCTGGGCTTTATTTTTACTCTTGATTTTTCAAACCAAAGCCAGCCAGGTGCTACCATAGGGAAGTGACATGAGCACAGGACAGAATTTCTTGTGCTGGGTAGCAGCTGACTCACTCATGAGTTAGCTCTTAATACCTGTTCCCCACCCACAACAATCTAGGCTGTATTTTTGTGTTTATTTCTTTTTACTTCATTCTTTACTCCTTTTCTGTCCTACCCTCTGAATCATCTATACTATGGATCCCAAATCCCAGCAAAAGCATGAATGTATTCAGAGTTTAGGATCTATTAGGACAGAGTATTTTTCTCAGCCTTTTGTGTTGATGCTCCGGTCAGACATAAAAGGTAAGAATATAGGCTGGGTATGCAGCTCACAGGGAGAACACTTCATGTTAGTATAGTTTACAGTAATTTTAGAGCTGCAAGCTCACTGCTAACTGAAACTGACAGTAGTTTATACCTAAAATAACAACTTTCTTGGATCTCCATTAGGTATCTCCATGCGGTGGCTAATCCAGGGCTCATTTCTTTGACTGGCCCTTACCTGGATGTTGGAGGAGCTGGCTATGTTGTGACTATCAGTCATACAATTCATTCATCCAGGTAATATTTTAATTAATTTTTTAGTCACTTTAATTTTTTTAAATTACATGTATTTATCAACTTACTGAGTGTATGCAGTACATACATGGAGGTCAGAGAAAAACTTGCAAGGGCTGGTTATCTCCTTCCACCATATGGGTCCCATAATGGAATCAAACTCGGGTCATCAGGCTTAATGGCAAGCACCTTTACCCAGCGAACCATCTTGCTGACCCTTTTTAGTCTCCTTTTAAATCTATCAAGGATATTTTGAAAATTTAAATAGAGCAGGAGAGATCAAAGATTAGTGGCAAAGCGTGTCCTCTGCAGCGAGAATATGAATGTATTCAGCTGCAGCACTTTGGGCTCCCTCAGTTTTCTCCTGACATCTGTAAAATGGGGGTAATTCCCACCTTACAAGTTATCATGTGAGTTAAGTCAATGCAAGGCTTTTAGCCCTGTTCTTGAGCTATGATGATGTTTGTGAAAAAGAAAAAGAAAGACATTGAGGAGTCAGGAAGGAAGTTTGTAGAAATGCCTGCTGTAAACTGATGAAAGAAATGCCAACCAGAGGACTGGGGAGATATTCAGCAAGTGCAGAACTGACCACATAAGAGTGAGGACCAGGGCCTGCCTGTAATCCCAGTGCTCAAAGGGTAGCGACAGGGCCCTGCCTCATTAAACAAAGTCGAGAGTGATCAAGGATTCACCCTCTGACCTTCACGTGCACCATATTCAGCAAGTGCAGAACTGACCACATAAGAGTGAGGACCAGGGCCTGCCTTAATCCCAGTGCTCAAAGGGTAGCGACAGGGCCCTGCCTCATTAAACGAAGTCGAGAGTGATCACCCTCTGACCTTCACGTGCACCGGGATACATGTGCACCAGCACACACGTACACCCACATACACTGTACACACATGTCATACACATCACGTCCAAAAAGCAAAAGAAACACCAGCAGGATCATTACAGCTTTTGTTGCCAGAATTGTTCTGTTTTCAAGCAAAGGAACATTTTTTAATGAGAAGTACCAGGGGTCAGGCTTTTATTTTCCTCTCTTTAGAATCATAAATATTGTTTGGTTTTCTTTTGTTTTTTTTGTTTTGTGTTCTTGAAACTCTTAAAAAAATAAAAATGCTTTTTGAAAATTGATGTTCTCAGAATGCTATATAGTGTCAAGATCACTGTAAACATATTTAGAATGTGTTATGTTTCCTGCAATTTGAAGCTTCAGTCCTGAGGATACAAACGGCACTGAAAACTTGGGCAGGGAGGCAAGTCTGCACACTGCTTTACTCCTTTCATTATACAAGTAGCTGTTTCCTCAGAGCATCTAAAAAGTCCATATTTTAGCTTCTACCTGGATCGAAGCCTTAAAATTTAGCGAAAAATCAAACTTTCTTGCTGTTCCCTGGTGTTCATTATATATCAAATGACTGATACATGTTAGAATTCCTCTAATGTAAGTTCATTGGGATAATGATGGGAAATGGGGTGGGATGGAATTCCAGGATGGGGCCCATGTCTCTGTGGAAAGCCTTGCCTTGCAGCCAGCCAAATGCTGGTTCTTTGTAGGATATGGTAGCTGCTTGACTGTCAATTGTTCCCATAACACAGTATTTCACACATAAGCAAGTAAGCCCTCACGTGGCATACCTCCTTTAGTGTTTCTGTTAACAGAACATGTGGTGAATACACACTTAAAAGTGTCTGAACACTGAGGCTTGTCATCTGCTCCATATAATCTAATCAGTTGAAGAAAAGTAAATAAAGGCAGTTCTTCAAGGAACAGCAATCACCTTGACCTTTGATTACAGTGCCCAGTGCCAGAGCTGGGTTTTCAAACATGTTGCTACAGCAAGGTGTTCCCCCTCCACCCCCTGCTTCCCCCACACCATGGCAGCCCATTATAAAGAGCTCTTAGCTTCCTCTGCTGTCCTGTGCTTTTAAGGCCCAGTTTGTATACTTGTGTGTATATGTATATGCATTGTTGGGGTTTGGATAAGTAGCAGAATCTTGATTTGGTTCATTTACAAATCTTTATGGTGTCTGTTAAAATAAAACTTGATAGAAATGCAGTGACTTTTCAAATGAGAAAAACTTAGCTTTAGATCTCCTTTTGATTATGTTTAACCTGCATGAGTTTAACCTCTGTGAATTTATTAAAAAAAAAAAAAAAAAAAAAAAAGACTTGGGGCAGTTTCAGTCCTAAACATGAAGTCACTCAATGAAGACCTGAGCATATGCAATTCACAGACCCTGTCATTTGAATATTTTACTTAGCTGATTAACTATTTAAAGCCGTGAATTCTCATTCAACATGACTTAGAGTCAAGTGGACCATGGCTTCTGAGACTCACTCAGCCAAGTATGTGCATATGGCTTTGACGGAACAGTTGATAGACAGGCTCTGCAAAGATACTTTTTTCAGTTAGTGATTTGACCTTGTATGCCAGCTTAAACCTATTCTCCTAAGAAATGTGAAAGCAGATTTGCTGTTTATGATTTATATGGCTAGAAACAAATCCTTTTGCCTTTGTTTCCTCTCTGGGAAAGAGGGATATTAGAGCCTATCTCAAGTAATTATTTTAAGGATTAGACTAAATAATCTATGTAAAGCTCATCGAACAGTACCTGGAACATGGTAAGGGTGCGGGAACTCTTGCCCTCATTACTGTGTTCCATGACCTCTTAGGCCTCGAATGTAATGAGGAAGTTGGGTCCCTATTGAGTTGATTGGATGAGCATGAAAGTAGATGCCTGGGAAAATGCTTAGCACTAAACCTGACAGTGTCAGGTAATAAGAAAATGACAGTTATTTTATTATCATGCTATTCGGGCTTTAAATTTGTGGCATTGTAATTGGTCAGAGGAAAGCACCGAGGCTAACACTCAGCTTCTATGAAGTGCTCCCACTCACCCTTGGCTTTCAGGCATGGTTTGACAGTTAGCAGAGGGTTTTCTAACTCAGCATTCATTTGTCAGTCACTCAAAGGAGCTCTGTTCAGTTCCATAAGCATTTCTAGTGCTAACCATCTAGCTGTGCTGTACTGCTGAATGAAGTCTGGTCACTGATTAAGGGACTGGTCACATGATCTCAGCATAAAAATCTCATATAGGTATTACCATCAACCTGGTCCATTATGCTTAGAAATGTAGATTTAACTAGATTTTTCTGTAAAATTCTTCATGAGTTACTATGGTAACAGTATACCTATCTGAAATGCAAGTAAAAATATAAAACTAGACTTCCATGGGAAAGATGTATGCTATTACTTCCTGTTGATTCATACTGGAGCAGATAGCAGCCATGCAGAAGAAGTTCCGAAGTAAATTTCATATCCCCAAACACCTGAGCTGTATTTTTCATCAAAGCAGTTGTAGTGTTAATAGAATCAGCCTTGGGTACTGATTCCAATATCATAGGTAAAAAGTGACAGCCTGGCTCTCATTTAAGTCTTTTAACCATTCTGAGCCTATTTTTTTCATTCATGAAATACAAACTGATTCCTTCCTAGCTTTTTTTCACAGAAATTAAATTATGTAACATTGCTCGAAGCCCTACAGATGTGGCTTAATGATTAAGAAAATATCCTTTTGGAATGAGGCACTGAGTTTCTGTCCCTGTATCTGCTTGTCCCAAGTTTCAGTGTTGTTTTTTTTTTATATATTTTACTTATTATTTTTACGTGTATGTGTGTATTGCCTGCATGTAGGTAAGTTATACTAAGAAATTAAATTATGTAACATTGCTCGAAGCCCTACAGATGTGGCTTAATGATTAAGAAAATATCCTTTTGGAATGAGGCACTGAGTTTCTGTCCCTGTATCTGCTTGTCCCAAGTTTCAGTGTTGTTTTTTTTTTATATATTTTACTTATTATTTTTATGTGTATGTGTGTATTGCCTGCATGTAGGTAAGTTATACTCGTGTCATGCAGTGTCCACAGAGGACAGAAGAGGCTGTTGGATACCCTGGAACTGGAGTTATGGACAGTTGTTAGCTGCCATGTGGGTGCTGGGATTCAAACCCGGGTCTTCTGCAAGAACAGTCAGTGTTCTTAACTGCTGAGCCATCTCTCCAGCCCCAGTTTCAGTGTTCTTAAATAATGCCTCCTAATTTACCATAAGAAGGAGCTGAGGATGTCACTTCCTAGAGCACCTACCTAGCACGCACCAGGCCCTGGATTCAATCCTCAGTCCTGAGAAGGGAAACGAAAAGGACTGATGTGAAATAATTAAGATTCCTGTAAATTTTTTTTCTTTCAGTATTTTCTGGCAAATAATAATAGATGCAGGGCTCTTGAAAGTCAATGTCAGGCAAGCCCCGCTGTTTTCCTCTGAGTCACTTGTGCTTTTTTGCGAGATTGCTGTATGCTAGCGAGGCATCTGGCTAGCACTAGCTCATTTAATTGCAATAGCAGGTTTGTAAAACAGGTACCATTATTATCTCCATTTTCAAATGAGAAAACTGAAGCTTAGACCAAATAGCATCCAGAAGGTACATAAATAGAATGAGAAGTACCAGAACTTGACCTCATGTCTACCAACAAGTGAGCCATTACCACTGTGCTGTGCTGCACAGCTTCCCCTTTGGAATCTCCTCCTTTAAGAGTAGATTGTAGTGTGGAGGAGGTACTGGCCTCCAAACCAGAAGACTCAAATATGAGCTTTGAGTAGAGTCCATCTTGGTGTTCTGGGAAGAAAACTAGACTGGACAGTGTTCCTGATAAGTATTATGTGACCTGACTCTACTCAGATAACCTTTGTGAGGTCTCCGTTCCCTTACCGACAAAATGAAGGAAGTTGTTAAAGCAGTTGCTCAGGTTCCTTTTCTAGAACTTTGTTCAAAGTAACCATAATAGGGTCTGCAAGATGGCTCAGCAGGTGACGGTGACATGAGTTCAATCTCCAGGACCCACATGGTAGAAGGAGAGAAACTCTGACCTCTACACACACTCTGTGGCATTCATGTGCCCACATGTGCACACGCATATGTATACACAAGAATGAGAATAAGTGTAACTTTAAAAAAAATTTAAGTAACCATAATAGCCTTAGAAACGAAGCCTGCAACATCTCACTCTCAAAAAGGCCAACCACTGTGAGTGAACGTGCTTGGGTGTCAGGGGCTGTTCCACAGCTCCTCATGTTTGGGACTGGGCTTATTCAGAAAGCCATAAATTTGGTCTCCAAAAAAATTTTTTTTCTTAAAACAGGGTCTCCCTGAAGCCCTGTCTGGCCTGGAACATGCCATGTAGACCAGGCTGACCTCGAACTCACAGACCTCTGCATCCCTCTATCTCGCGAGTGTTGGGATTAAAGGCATGTGCTACCACCCCCAGCTATAGCTTCAGTTTTTTCTTTTTTGCCATCTTTACTGAATTCAGTCGTGCAGTGTTTTCAGACATAAGGAAACAGGGAAGAGGGAGAGTGTTTCTGATACTATGCAATGTCATGTATGCTTCTCCTGTGTTCTCGATGGTTTCTTTCACATGAAGTACGCAGCTGTCTTCTGGGCACACTGTGGCTGTGATGGGCATTGACTTCACACTGAGATACTTCTACAAGGTTCTGATGGACCTGTTACCTGTGTGTAACCAAGATGGTGGCAACAAAATAAGGTAAGCCCTGTGAAGATACCATGCTATAGCATCAGATATCAGCCAGATAGTTAGGATCAGGACGAGAAACTGAGTTCACAGTCTAGGTCTTCCATTAAGAAAAGTTCTTTTTGTCTTATTTCCTATTTTCTTTCTTTTTTTAAATGTGTGGTGTGTGTGTGTGTGTGTGTGTGTGTGTGTGTGTGTGTGTGTGTGTGTGTGTGTGTGTGTAGGTGCATGTGAAGGTTGAGGAACAACCATAGGTGCCGGTTGTCAGTTCACCTTATTTGAGGCAAGGTCTCTTGCTCATGGCCGCAAACACCGGGCTAGCTGGCCTGTGAGTTTTCAGGGATTCCCCTGTCTCTACCTCTCTTCTTACCATTGGAGTACTGGAACTACAGACAAACTGTTGTGCTAAGCTTCACATGAGATCTGGGGATTCGAACTCCAGGCCACATGCTTGTAAGACAAGCATTTTACCCGCGGAATCATCTCTGCAGCCCTTCTTTCCTTTTTCTAGGCTGCATGCTGTTTATGATTTAGACTACAAAGCACAGGGCAAAAGAAATAGCATAGTACCCCGGAATCTCATTTCCCTAGAAGTTAGTGATCAGAGGCTTCCCTTATCTTTGGTATTGGGAAGACCAGAGGGCCCTTTCTCTTGGGTAGCACTTTTGATGTTAACTTAGTCATTAAGCCAATCTTTGTGAATTTCAGCTGCTTAGATTGCTCTTTAACATTTTCCCAGAAAGAGGCTCATGGAACTAAGACTTTGCCTCCTGAATTTCAAAAGAACATGCCTGATCAAAGCAAGGGCGATGCTGCTGCTTTTAAAAATAGCATCTTAGTTCAACCTCGTGGTCCATGCTTCATGTCACTGCTGAATTTCACATTGGCACTTAATGGACATGTGCAGGGATCCTGGAAAACTGCTCTGACTGATGTTCAGGAAAAGAAAGTAAAATACAGTCTTGATTAAAGCAATTTTAGCCCAACTTATTTAGTGTTTCCACAAAATATGTTTTTATATGAACCTGAATGTTATATTCTGTTTATATTCATCATTGAAAGAAGAAAATATGATTCCCTTAAAGTTTGTGTCTGCAAATACTCAATTTTATTTTCTGAGAGAGAGAGACAGAGACAGAGACAGAGAGAAACAGAGAAATATCCAACTTCTATTATTTTTGCAAAAGATTTTCAAGTCCCTCATACTTGGATTGTATGGGTACATTCTGTATGAACTATATAGGTGTCCAGAAAGGGATGCATAGCTCACACCTTCACCTGTATGCCAGGTAATCCGTCACCTCAAGAATAAGCTATTTTCCAGCCTGGCCAGCCTGCCTTCATTTTTCCTATGAGTCTGAGATAAATGCTATGTGTTTCGGGACTAGCAAGGTAGGTGCCCTTTAAAGTCACTCCAGCAGCTCATGTGAATGAAGGCCATCACTTGTTTTGGTACAGGTGCTTCATAATGGAGGACAGGGGTTATCTGGTGGCTCATCCAACCCTCATTGACCCCAAAGGACATGCTCCTGTGGAACAGCAGCACATTACTCACAAGGTAGCTGTTGCAATGCTGATGAGCTCAGTTATGCTACTGTCTTCAGGGCATTAAATGACACTTGTCTTCTGTCCTGTTTGGCCTTATCAGGAACCCCTAGTAGCAAATGATATCCTGAACCACCCCAACTTTGTGAAGAAGAACCTGTGCAACAGCTTCAGTGACCGGACAGTGCAGAGGTTTTATAAATTCAACACTAGCCTTGTGGTAAGTGGTTCCCTTCGTACCCTCATTCCCACTCCTTCCTGGACAACAAATGGAATAGTGGTTACTGTCTGAGTATTGTCCCACCCATTTGCTTGCCTTAGAATTACAGAGCCATGGGGGAGGGGGCAGGGAAGCTGGACCTCAGTACAACTCCCAATATGATGAGTGTGAGATAGAAAGCCTGGACTCTAGGACTGTCTGAAAGTCTCACAGTTGATACTCTGTGTTGGTTTTGGTTTGGTTTGGTTTTTCTCATTAAACAATAATATATATTTTTTTGCAAGAAAAATATTTCTTTATTGTATCATCTATTAACAGGATGAAGATTGAAATCAATTAGTAAAACAGGAGGCACGTGAACACTACTAAATGCTATTAAAGTAATTGAAACCTGGGGTGATATCTTTTTTATTTTTATTGAAATTTTGTATATTTAATATACAACAACTTAATCATCTGTATACCCCCTTTCACATTAGCACACTCCCATATCCCCCCCCCCACACACACACACACTGGAGTTCAGGCTTTCTGTCATTTCTGTTAAGGCCTATCCAGTCAAGTTAATTGTCCCTAGATGTCCCTCAGCGCAAGTTCACCCACTGGGGTCTAGTCAGCCTATCTAGAGTCACTCCCTTAAAGAAGATCAGCTCTTCTTCACCTAGCAGTAATCAGCTGCCCAGTAATTCTTTGGCAAAGATTGGGATCTACTGTCCATTCCCACAGTTCTATGCCGGGTTTTGTCTGCTTGAGTTTACATGAGTCTTGCGTGCTGTCACCATTGCTGTAAGTTCATATGAGCAGGGTCCCAGGTAAGACTCATGCACCTCCTCCCTGCTGCACCTCCTCCCTGCTGCACCTCCTCCCCTGCTGCACCTCCTCCCCTGGCTCTTACAGTCTTTCCGCCCCCTTTTTTGCAATGGTCCCTGAACCCTGAGTGGTGAACTATAATATAGGAGTTCTGTCCAAAGACCCACACTCTGCAGACTTATTCTCTGCACTTTGGTCATTTGTGGCCCTTTCTGTTCATTGCCGTCACCTATTTTAAGATGTATTCAGTCTTTCCCTTTGAAGCATCTGCTGAGGCCTGTTCCCACACTCTGTGGCTCCATGTGTTCCTCTCTTCCTGCCTTCTACTGTTCATTCAGCTGCCTGAATTCCTAAGGACAGGGTATGCTTGATATACCCTGTTAGGTGGGAATTCTGATGGAAATCGCCCCCAAATATTTCTTTTTGTAGCTTAGACTATTATGTATAATTTGAGTTGCTGCAAATTTTACATGGTTAAAGATCTTAAGAATATTCTTTTTTGAGACAGGAGGGTTTCCCTGTAGCCCCAGCTGGCCTAGAACTTGCTACGTGGACCAGGATGGCCTTGATCTCACGGAGATTTGCCTGCCTCTGCCTCTTGAGTACAGAGATTAAAAGTGTACATCAGTGCATCCAGCAGGAAGCAAGTTTTTAATTTAGATGAATACTTAGATGGCAGCCATTAAATGTGTAGTTAAAAATTAATTTTTTAATGTGCTGGATTAAATTGAAAATCCTAAACTAAACGTCATGAAGCTGACTATGAAAAGCACTTGCTCAGTGGGAGAGAGAAGCTTTCAGATGAGCTCAGTGATAGGATGGTGTCCTGAAAGTAGGGTCGTCATGACTACCCGCTTAGACCCCATACCATTTGGAGCAGCATTGTCAGAGGGAGGTTACAGTTAGTGTATGAAAGTCTGGCTCTTTCCTTATGTCTGGTTCATTTCTACAGCAGTCTCTGGAGTCCTCTGCAGACAAAGCCACAAGGCTAGAGTACAGAACATTTCAGAAAGGCAAATTTTAGTTGAATGTAAATTAGGATAATAGTTTTTTGAAAAATTTGTGTGTATGTATGTGTATACTGGCATACCCACTGTGCACATGTGGAAGTTATAAAAGTGAGTTCTTTCCCTCTAACATGTGGGTCCCGGGGATCAAACCCAGACTTGGTGGCAAGTGCCTTTTACCCATTGAATGATATTGTTAGTCCAAGGATAATAAAGTGGCTGCAATTATCCCCCCCAAATGAAACTGGAGCACACTGGATATTGGTGGTCACCTCATGATAAACCTGTGTTATTGGGCATATTGTAGCAGTGGGTGTCTTCCAGGCAAGGCAAATCCATCTAGACCTGGAAGAACCCACTCAGTGCCATGATTCTCAGAGGTGGGCTCCACATCACATTGTAAAAGGCAAATGACAGCTGGGTGTGGTGGTGCATGCCTTTAATGGGAGGCAGAGGCAGGTGGATCTCTGTGAGTTCAAGGCCAGCCTGGTCTATGTAGTGAGTTCCAGGACAGCTGGGGCTACCTTGTTTCAAAAAGACACCCTCCCAAAAAAAAGGCAAATGACATGGAACCCAATAGGAGTTGAAATAATTTGTTTAGGATGTTTAACCCACATGTAGAAAGAGATTATTACACAGCTTTATGATACAGCTTTGGCGTCTTTGGTTTTCTGATGCTATGAACAAATTTGTCAATCCAAGAAGCTGCCTATTGTATTTTCTTGTTAGAGGAAGAAGAAAAAGAATTCTTAGTTTAAATAGTGTTGAATCAGGAAACTAGTCCCTTAAAGAGGCTTTGTTTTTAAATTTATGTTATTCTAGGAAGGAGAAAGATTTGTTAACCAAAGGTAAGAAGTGTGTGGTTTGTGATTAATTAGGCTTGCCTTTGAACAAATTTTAAATAGTTCCTTACCTGCCTCAAAGTTGTTTTTCATTGCTTCTTTAAGTTTTTGTTTTAATGATTGTCTTAGTTTCTTTTTTTAAGGATTTATTTATTTTTATTTCATGTGTATGAGCGTTTTGCCCGCATGTATGTACCCATGTATGCAGTGCCTGAGAAGGCCAGAGGAGGATATCAGATCCCCTGGAACTGGAGTTATGGATGGTTGTTAGCCACTATGTGGTTGCTGAGAGCTGAACCTGGGTCCTCTGCAAGAACAACCAGTGCTCTTAACCACTGAGCCATCTCCAGCTCCATCTTAGTTTCTTTTCCTCTTGTGATACTCTGATAAAAGCAACTTAAGGGAGGAAAAAGTTTATTCTGACTCACAGCTCAAGGTAGAAAAGTGAAAGGGGCAGGAGCTTGAAGCAGCTAGTCACACTGAATCTACAATTAGGAAGCAGAGAGCATTGTGCATACATGCTGCTCCACAGTCCAGGACCCCATCCCGGGAACGGTTCCGCCCAATAGTGAGTGAGCCATCCCACCTCAGTTAATACAATCAAGATAATCTGCTGCACTAACCATCACAATTATGTTATGGTTTTTTTTAAAAGAGTAGAAGATTACTATAAAATTTCAAATTAAAGCCAGGTGTGGTGGCACACACCTGTAGTCCCAGCACTGTGAGGGGAGGCAGAGGCAGGTGTATCTCTGTGAGTTCAAGGCCAGCCTGGTCTACATAGTGAGTTCCAGGCCAGCTGGGGCTACAGGGAGACCCTGTTTCAAAAAGACAAAAAAAAAAAAAAAAAAAAAAAAAAATTAAATTAGTATAAGCATAGATGAAAGAGAATGCATATACCAACTGTTAATGAGAATCATCTCTGATTAATAGAATTATATGAATTTTCCCCCCACTTTTTTTTTTTTAAACAAGCAGTGCTCTGTGGCCCACATTTTAAAGACTAGTTGTATACTACTTTTGCAACCAGAATCAAAGTTTTATTTTAAGCTCTTGTTAGTGGCTGGTTGAAGGATTGTTTTCCCCAGAGTAGGGCTCTTGCCATTGCTGTCTGTCACTTCTGACCCCTTTACTCTTTGTAGGGGGATTTGACGAACCTTGTGCACGGAAGCCACTGTTCTAAATACCGCCTGGCGAGGATCCCAGGAACCAATGCGTTTGTCGGCATTGTCAACGAGACTTGTGACTCTCTTGCTTTCTGTGCTTGTAGCATGGTGGACCGTCTCTGTCTCAACTGCCACCGGTAAAGATCCAGCGGATGGGATTCTGTCCACTGAACTGTTTAATATTTTTCCAAAGCCAGGCATTTTGAACAGATGTGGAGGGAGCTCTCTGAGGAAAGAAAGTATGGGTTACGGAAGCATTCAGAGCTCTGTTCCCAGTTCATAAGACTGTAGATTAAGGCAAAGGGCTTTTTTATAACTGGCAAAAGGCTTGTTTATCTTAATTCACTAGTGCATGTACAGTGTACTGTTGGCATCTATCTCTGCCTAGTAACTTTCTCTTCACTTTTCAGAATGGAACAAAACGAATGTGAATGTCCTTGTGAGTGCCCCCTAGAGGTTAATGAGTGCACTGGCAATCTTACCAATGCAGAGAACAGGTAAATGCAGATGAATGGATGGATGGGTGGATGAATAGATAGATAGATAATAGATAGGCAGGCATATGTATATATATGTATATATGATCTCCATAACATGGTGTCTCATAAATTTGTTTTGGATTAGAGTACACAAAATTGATTTGTTCTAATGATGAACCTAGTCAGTAAGCTAAATTTCTAAATTTCCACAATGATGTCTGCTTTGCGGGTTTTTTTTTTTTTTTATGTGCTGTAAAATGTCAAGAGTGTATATGTTATGTTAAAAACCGTATGAGGGGCTAGGGAAATGGCCCAGTGGATAAAGCACATGTGCTCACTCATGACACAGTGTTACATATCTTTATTATCAATAAACTCTTAATAATTGTGATAGGTGTTTTTCCTGGAACTCAAAGGAAATAGTATTTTGTGTATATGTACCAATATAGTATATAAGTTTAGACACAGACAAAAGTGTCTAAAAGAACTCTCATGAAACTATTAACAGTGGTTACCCCAGAAAAGTTAGACTGAGGATTATGAACACAGGTTGAACATATTTTTGGCTTTACAAATTTCTGTTGTGTTGAATACTTATGATTTCATGTACTTATATGCACACATTATTTCTATTGTACATAAATGTCAACAAATTAAAGCTTAGAATAGTTAAATGACTGACCCAAACTTTCCCTGAGTAGCAGAGTCTAGATTCAAACTCAAATCCGTCTGACCCTATAAAGGACCTGGTATGTTTGGAATGTGGGTAGTGTTGCTCCTAACTTCCAGACTTACTTCCTGCATAGAAATCCAAGCTGCGAGGTCCACCAGGAGCCAGTGACATACACAGCTATTGACCCTAGCCTGCAAGATGCTCTGCACCAGTGTGTGAACAGCAGGTGCAATCAGAGGATGGAAAGTGGGTAAGAAACCTAGCTCAGAAGAGCATCCATCAGCCCCACTCAGCTCCTGTAGCCAGTGCTGACAGCCCCATTCTTTTTTGTTTTGGTTTGATTTTTGAGAGTCCAGTTCCCTGAAGTCCCAGCTGGCCTGGAATTCAGTATGTAGATCAGGCTGGCCTCAAACTCATAGAGGTCTGTCAGCCTCTGCCTCTCAAGTGCTGGGATTAAAGGTGTGCAACAACACCAAGCCAGGCTTATAGTCACATTCCTGATACTTTAAAGATCTATCAGTTTTTCAGGTATGACACAAAGTTCCATAAGGCTCTTGTCCCCCAGTTTAAAAGATTATTCAATTCCTACTTGTTACAGCTGTTTGACATTTGTGGCATAGGCTAAAGGCCTCATCTGTAGGTGGGAAAGTTGTTTTTGAGATAAGGAAAGTACAGGCCTAGAGAGATGGCTCAGCAGTTAAGAGCACTGGCTGTTCTTGCAGAGGACCTGGGTTCAATTCCCAGCACCCACATGGCAGCTAACAATCATCCAGAACTCCAGTTCCAGGGAATCCGATGACCTCTTCTGACCTCCACAGGCATTGCACAACATGGATGCACTTACATACATTCAGGCAATACACTCATTTACATAAAATAAAACTAATAAATTACTTTTAAAAAGAAATAAGGAAAGTGTGGGAATGTTACAAAGGAACAGGATCTCCTAGGATTCAGAATAGGACTCAGCCTTCAAAGGTCTCTGCCTAGTATTTCAAACTTCATTCATTTTCATTTCTTAGAAAGCAGATCTGCTTCTAGTTTTGAAAACTAAAAGCTCTGTGACTCTGCACTGTCTGCACGTCCCTCTAGGTGTTTTAGACTAGGATCATGGGAGCAATGGGTATGGCACATCTCTGGGGAAGGGGAGATTAGTTCACACTAGCTGCCAATTGCTAGGTGACGGGGACAAGTGAGGGCACAGAGGGGATAGGCAGCCCTGCATTTGGTGTGAACCTTAGCAGAGGAAAGGGTTGCCATCATGCTGATGAACTTACATACTTAGTACCCCACTTCAGTTGAGGGATCGCTGTGCTGTTGTCTTCTCTTGAGAGGGTCATTATGTATGTGATGCATTAAAAACTCCAAAAAACTGGCAATAAGGAAATCCCTTTCAACCAGCCTAGTATTTCCTAAACATACTTGGCTATGATTTCCTTCCTTTTTAAAAAACATAATGACCACACATATGGGGTATGGTAGACCACAACCTCGCAAACCTCAGGACCATTTCTCTTTGATCTTTTAAGATTTTTTTTTTTTTTTGAACACGGCCACACTAATCCACATAGTGTGGAAGTTGTAACATTACTCACATAGAACAGTTAAACTGATCAAGAGGCACAAAGCAGCCATCCCCGCCAAATGACTGCTCTCCCCATTTTTCAAGGAAAGGAACCTGGAGGACAGTTGTTCAGAGTACTAGTAAGCAATAGAACCCTAGAGCTATCTGATGCCCAGGCCTGCTTCCCCCTACTCGATGCTTTCTGGAACACAAAACATTGTCTGTCCGGCAGGGACTGTTTCGGTGTGCTGGACTGTGAATGGTGCATGGTGGACAGTGACAGAAAGACTCACCTGGACAAATCCTACTGTGCACCCCAGAAGGAATGTTTTGGGGGAATTGTGGGAGCCAAAAGTCCCTACGTTGATGACATAGGAGTCATAGGTACGTTTATTGGTAACCCACAGTGAGTTGACCCTTGAATGCAATTTTCTTACCTTTATACTGGGACAGAAATCTTAGCCCTGTGCCCAACTTCCCTGATTCCTTTGCCAGTTTTCAAACCCAGGCAGATAATTACATACTCTGTGCAAAAACAGTGAGCAACCAACCATGCTGCCAAATTGTGCAAGCCTGGAATTCATTCCCATAAAGCTTATTCTGAGAAACTCAGGCCTGATTTCTGCATGGCTAAACTCTGGAGGCTGCTTGAATGTGTGCCCCAGCTGTCAGAAGCACAGAGTCAGTGGTATGCAGAATATCTCCTCACGTCTCTATCACCCATCCTGAGGCTTTCCCTCCCCCTGTCCTCACAACCTTTATAAGGTAGGAGTCTTACAGCTCCTGTTTAGGGGTAAGTAGACAGTAGAGCTAATCAGTGTTACTATGGCAATTTAGAGAAGGGGACAAGGAAACCATAAGGAGGAAAGCCACACATCCTTGACAGTGCTATTAAGGAGACTATATTTCTCATTAGGTATTTTTTTCAGCATCTTCCTAGAATTAGTACTATGTCTTAATTCTTAACTGGCATGTGAGTCATATTTAAGCCTTTAATTAATATAGGTGCTTCTCAATTTGGGATACATTTATGGCCCCATAAACCTATCATAAGTTGAAAACACTCTTAATACACCCAGCCTGCTGAGCACTATAGCTTAGCAACACAGTGCATTGTGCCAGTTATTTAACCGTTGCAAACCCATGGTTGGCTGGGCGCTGCAGGCCCTGCCATTGCAAGGCATTGAGAGAGAATCCTACCATATACCACAAGCCCAGGAAAAGATTCAGACTCCAAAGTCAGTACAGTTGCTACTGAATTTACATTGCTTCCATATCATCATAAAGTTGAAAAATCTGAATCAAATAATCATAAATTAGGGACTATATCTATCTTGCTTTTTATCGTCTGCATGATAGCCTGTCGGGAGGAAGAAAAGCTCATCTTTGGGGGAGGGTTCTGAGCTCTTACGTTATGGCTGAACCAGGTGAGAGCATAGTTGACACAAATGTACTCCAAAAAGTCATTTTCTATGCCTACCTGCAGTTTCCTAGTTGGGAGTGCACGTCAGACATGCTTTTAAAGAAAACCCACAGACTCTGCAACTTGGACTGTTGAAAGCAGATTTCCTGAACTTCTTATCCTTTATTTCAGTGGGTTGTTCACATGTGCCCCAAAGAAGCCCACAAACCTCGTCACCTCCCTCTACCAGGTGGTGTTTCCTCTTCCCAGAGTAGCTAGGACTGTCCACGCAGGGCACTGCTTATGTTAGTAGTTTTCATCCGCTCGCTTTCTGCAGCAGTATCTTCATTTGTGCGCTTGCTGTCTAGCAAGCAACATTTGAGAACCAGGAATTAACGAAGCTTCTAATCCTGCGTTCTGCTGGTTCTTTGCGGAGTCAGCAGAGATCAGCACAACTGTTCTCCAAAACCCACCCTGCTCTGGTCCTTCCCATCTCACCATCCTCCCTCCATCCTCACCTCCCACCATACTTAGGAGATCTTGACATGGAATGTCTGTTTGTTCATCTTCTGAAGGTGACGAGGTGATCACACTAAACATGATTAAGAGTGCTCCCGTGGGTCCTGTGGCCGGAGGGATCATGGGCTGTATCATGGTGCTGGTCCTTGCCGTGTATGCCTACCGCCACCAGATTCATCGCCGCAGCCACCAGCATATGTCTCCTCTCGCTGCTCAAGGTGAGTGTAGGCAGCCTCCCTCCAGTTGTTCCAAAGGTCTGAACCTCTCAGAAATTGTAAGAGGAGGGTAACATCTGTATTACTTTAGAATCATTTCAGAAGTCCCCTCCAGACTGTTCATTTGTGCCTAAACTCTGCACAGCTGCACACCCCATTTTGATTCCCCAGAAAATCTGACTTCAGTAATCTTAGAAGCCTCTTCAACTGCCACTCCCTTCATGGCCTAAATCTACCATAAATTAAGTTGGGGAGCTGGGGTGCTGTGAGAGACTATGGGTCAATGTGCTGCCCTTGCAAGTCTCAACACAGACGAATCAGAAACACCCCGGATCATCAATGCTGGGAATACAAATAAATTCTACTGCATCTCTATTCCAAACTGTGAACGATCAAGGTGGCACAATCACATTTCTTAATAAAGGATGAATCATCAAAGCCAAATACAGAATTAACCTCTACTCAAGTGTTAAGTCTGCTATCTGTGCTCATCTGAAGAGAGGAAAACCCAGGGATCTGTCAACCTGGCTTTTATGGAGGTCACCTTAACTTCCGTTCTGGCCGGCTGCTTAGCCTTGAAGCAGTCATGACAGGTCGAGGTAGGTTACACCTCTGAGTTAGCAGCAGGGACAGTGACAGAGCATCTGCCTTTGGCTAGACGAAGGATGACTGTCGTTCGGTGTTGCCATTTCTTTCTTCACACTCACTTTCCAATGTGTCTGGATTCTTCACTTTTTATTCTCCCTTTCATTCCTGCTGCCTCTTCCCAAAAAACAGAGGACGAAGGCACCAGCTTGTTGGCTTCTTCCTAGATGGACTTACTCTTTGTTTCTTTTGAGGGCCTGGGAATCGAACCCAGCACGTGTAGAGCAAGCATTCTACCCCTGAAATCACACTTTCACTCTTGATGAAATGCTGTCACCCAGCCATCAAACCAACGCTCAGTGGGGATTAAAGCCTGTGATTTTGTTTGATTAAATAGTCATGTTTCTCTTTTTTTAACAATGGGTAGAAATGTCAGTGCGTATGTCCAACCTGGAGAATGACAGAGATGAAAGAGACGACGACAGCCACGAAGACAGGGGCATCAGTGAGTACTCTGCTGCCTCCCGCAGCCTGTGTCAGCAGGAGGCTAATCCAAAATAAATATTCTTTCTTATGTCCTTTTGGCTTGTATTAAAATTTAAGAAGCTTTGACATGGTGAATTTTTTTCCTTCCTTTTTTCGTTAGGATTAAGTATGGGTCTCTGCTTCGTTTTGGAATAACTCAAAAGCCTGTCTTTCTTTTTCTTTTTTTGACATTTTGCATTAAGTTATTTGGCCTCTAGCTGCTCCTCTCCTCCATGACTTTCCAGCATGCTGTTTTAGAAATGGAAGTTTCTAGCATCTATTTCTATAGTTCCTTAAGTAGTATATGTAACTTAGGAAAAAAGAACATTTTGTTTTCCAAAAGAGAGGTCTGTTGATGTTGAGGTCCCTGGTCCCCTAGAATTTGACCTCCCGATGCACGCTGGAAAAATAACTAGTTGGATGTCTCTCTCTGAGGCAGCCGGTCACCTCCCTCATCTTCAGAAGTTTTAAAAAGTATTTATTCTGGCTCTTCAAAGAATAACTCCCCCAACATGTGACTGAGCATGCTCAGAACAAGGGGAGGTTGAAGCGATGAAGGTGCTGGCTCAAGGGTGACATAAACTCTCCTTGACTTCCCACAGTCAGCAACACGCGGTTCATAGCCGCCGTCATTGAACGCCATGCACACAGTCCAGAAAGGCGACGGCGCTACTGGGGCCGCTCAGGAACTGAAAGTGATCATGGTAAGGCCTGGTTTCCTGCATTTGAGGACCTTGGGCGCCTGGTCTACTATGGGATGATGGGCACATTCTTCTCTCCCTCTCTCCAGTACTGTCGTAAGTTAATTCTTTTGATATAGTTTCCCCCAAAGGATGCACTCAAGCATGACTGTTTAATAAGAGCCTATGCGCAGTTTTCTTGTGTTTGAGTAATCCCAGGCACAAGCTAAATGAAACCTCTGCCACACTGATTGCTTCTAAGTTTTTCTCTATGAAGAAGTGGGGGCTGGAAGATGGCTCAGAGAGTAAAGCAGCCAAGCCTGACAACCTGAGTTCCAGCCATGGAACCCACATGGTTGAAGGAAAGAACTCACTCCTGAAAGTAATCCTCTGACCTCCACACATTCACTGCAGCACACACAAGCACACACCACACATAATTAAATAAATAAGCAAGCGTAACTTGTGAAAGTGTATATTTATCACTTTTGCATAACTGTGACCAAATACCTGACAGAAACAACTGGCTGAGGGAGAGAGGTTCAGTTTTCTTCAGTGACTAGGTCCTTGAGAGCTTACCTAGGGTAAGCCCTAAACACAGGTACATGGGTAGCCCTAAACACAGGTACATGCGAGCCCCACTAAATGAATTCAGTGTGTTATAGCTATCTATCTCAGTGTGTTACAGCTATCATCTATCTGTGTGTGTGTGTGTATTTATGTATGTATTTATATGTACTAATAGTAAAAAAGAGGACAAAAAACTGTGAGGGAGTGGAGAGGTGTGTGGCAGCAGTTGGAGGGGGACTGGGAGGGGTGGAAATAATGCAAATACAATATTCATGAAATTCTCAAAAAAAATTAATTAAAAAAAAGCAATGAGGGGCTGAAGAGATGGAGGGAGGTTAAGAGTGCTGACTGCTCTTACAGAGGACCCAGGTTTGATTCCCAGCACCTACATGGCAGCTAATAACTCCAGTTCCAGGGGAATCTCACACTCTCTTCTGACTTCCACGGGCATTTCATTTCATGGGTACACTTACATGCAGCCAATACACTCATAGACATAAAATAAAAATAATACAGAAAATATTCTTTTTTAAAAAAAGAAATTAAATTTTTTTAGAAAAACAACTGAAGGGAGCAATTATTTCATTTGGTTCATGGTTTAAGGGGTTCCATCTGTAATTGCTTGGTCCCATGCACTTGAGTAAAACAACATGGTGGCAGGAACATGTGACGGAGGACAGTGAGTGAGACAAGAGTGGCCAGAAAAAATAACCCAAGAGCTAGTCCCCAATGACCTGCTTCCTCCGGCCAAGCCTGACCTCCTAAAGTTTCCAGAACCTCCCAAAATAGCGCCACCAGCAGGGGACCAAGCACTCAGACCTTGAGCCTGTGGGGGGCATTTCAAAATCATACTGTCAATGAAGGGTTCATACTGACAATACAGAATTGCAAGCCATGCATCCCCTTAGGTCCTACAATGTAGTATTGCTGGTGGACCAGTGTCAGCATCACCAAAGGTCATGAACAGGAGTCTGGGCTGTCCTCTAGCATTTTCTACTCCTACCCTTGGCCTTGTCTGCGAGGCTCAAAGGCTTTGCTAAAGAAACATTTTCACTGAGCCATAAGGGATGGCTAAGAAAAAGTTAGGAGCCAAGGACACTATTAGAGGTGAAAGAATGATCGTACAAAGCTCCTAAAGTGCAGGAAAGTCAAGACTGGGGAGGCACCGAGTACCAAGTAGATCCGTGTGATGAGGAGTCCACGTGCTATCCCAAAGACTTGCCAAACTGCATGGCCTCCCACCTCAGAGTCACCTTGCTCACTGTCTTGGGGAACAGTGGGTGTGGCCTGATCTGTGAGAGTCCCTGCTGCCATACACAAAAACGGAACAGGAGTGAAAGGAATGTTTAGTTTCTAAAATAGCCATCTACTTTTCCAGACATCTCCCAGAACTAGGTCTTTCTGAAGATATAGATAATTTTTTAAGCTTTTTCTGACTTGGCTTTTTCTCCCTCTATCCTGAAAGAAGAAGAAAAAAAAAACCCTTCAAACAATGTGTTTCTGTTTGTACGCAGAAAGCACAGGAGTGGTATTCCTCCAGCACCTGACGTCCCTTTGACCCTGCTGCAGGGGAACAGGCTCCCTTAGGAAAATGGGAGAAGCTGCTGCTCAGCCTGGTAAACCCCAGACTGTTAATTGGGCTTTGAATGACAGTTTCTACCAACTAAATAGAATCTTTGGGTTTCTGTGGAGAATCAAAGAAGAACTCACATTTTTTTTCAGTTTCTTGGCTTCCTGGCTTTTTTGCACACACACACACACACACACACACACACACACAAAACCTTTGAACCTACATAAAATCCTTCCACTAGGCAAATCTGTGCCTTCTCCTTTGAATAATAAAGCAGGTTTGGGCCTACTAAAGTTCATCTGGCATCATTTCTTATTCAGCAGAAATACTCCTCAGACTCTCCTTTCTCCCATGGCATCCATATCAAATTGGGTTGGGGATGACCGAGGTTCTGTCATCCCTCCCATTGTCTTAGAGAAATGGCATCTGAAGCAACAGCTTAAGCAAAATGAAAGGTACCACGCCTGCTACCTGAGACCCTGGGAATCTAGCAAAGGACTTGCTTGCTTTCTCTCATTTTTCACAATAACTAAGTCCCTGTTCTCCCCAAGGAATAAACAAAAGTTTTTCATGCAGACAGAACACACCACCAAAGGAAGAAGAAGGTATTGATGCCCCACAGGTCCCAATTGCATCAAAATCAGTGAAGTTTATCTGTATGCCGTCATATCCTTGAACCTGTACAGGTCACCATAGTGACCCATTAAGTTAATGTCCCTGTTATGTGGACAGGATAAAGTCTCCATGTGTATTAAAGGAGGAAATCTAATCCAATTGTTGTCAACACAGTTCTGGGTATTCTGCAGTACCGTGCTTGTGTTGGGCATGTGCTAGGTGCCAGGGACTGTGGAGGGGATGAGCGAAGCAGCTGGCTGTTTCCTTTGAGCAGGGCAGTGTAAGGGAACAAGGACAGGGACAAGCTCCACTTCAGAGTCCATCACTTCGCCTCCTTGGTTTTTTTAACCAGCTGTTGAGACCCCTTAGTTAGCGTCTGTAGCTCTTAGTTTCCTAGTTCTTAAAAGTAGGATTGCTGGGTGTGTTGACACACACCCTTAATCCCAGCACTCATGAGGCGGAGAAAGGCAGAGCTCTGTGAGAGTGAGGCTAGCCTGGTCTACATAGTAAGTCCCAGGCAGGGAGACCAAAAATAATTTTTTTGTTCTACCTGGTAAAGTTATTAAGTGTGCTAACATGATAGGAGCATGGAGCTCAGGCTTACCCAATGTGCCTCACCCAGCCATGAAGGTATTTACACTGGGAGGAAACCATACATGAATGCATGTGTTCATGAGACTGATGGAAGGTGGAATGAGACAGATTCTTTAGAGGTGTGACAAAGAAAAAGAGAAAAGAGCGGTCACACCTATCTACACGCAAATGGAAGCCCCGGGGAGGATGATCCTGAGTTGATAGGATATCAATGCCAGGCGTCTGTGCTGCTGAGAGAGCGCTTCCTCCAGAATCCTTGAGACTGATCCATAAGCTCGAAGCATATTAATATATGACAGCTAAAAGACTACGCCTATAGTAAGTTGCATAGTGACGTTCCTAGAGTGAGAGCCTGATCTTACTAAACTAAGCATGAAAACTTAACACTGCTTGTTTATTTAGAAATAGTTTAGGAGACTGTGCTTTGAAAAATAAAGTCTTTTTTTTCTTCAGTGCTGGAGATCAAAATTGGCCTGGCACATGACTTTGAAAAACCTGGAACTGAGTTACAAACAGTTGTTAGCCACCATGTGGGTGCTGGGAACTGAACACAGGTCTTCTGCAAGAGCAGCCAGTGCTCTTCACCATTAGACCATCTCTTAAGCCCCCTTTTTAGTTTAAAAAAAAATTATTTTTTCCCAGCTTCATTTTGTCAGTGATCTAAGATGACTTAGAGTGTGTGTTTGTCAGCCAATGTTAGACCCCTAAGTAAACTGCCAAACATCCTTTTAGCCAGGCATCTGCCTTATCTCCTGTTTCTCTTGAAGATATCAAGCTCTATCTGATCATCTACTGACTTAAAGTTTTAAAATGCCAGCATATGTTTAGTTGCTCCTTGTGAATTTATATTTTAGTTACCACCTCATCAGAAACTTTATAGCCAGGTGGGAAGGATCATTGGAAATTCGATGCTAGCCTGGGCTACAGAGTGCCATGCTGGAGGGGTAGGGGCAGGAAGCCTTATGAATCTATGCATTGAGAAACATTTCCTTCTTTGAAAAGGGGAATCCCCCTCCCCCATCCTTGACACATACCAAAATACTTAAAAGGCAAATGTTGAACTTTGAACACCTAGTCAAAAGTAGGCCGTGTTCTGAAAGTAGCCATGTAGCCTCCTGCAGTTGCTCTCAGTAGCCACAAGATGGTATATGAGTCTCTGAAGGGACCTAGCATCCTCCCAAGCAGCAGTCTCTCAGAAACTGTCATGTAAACACATAAACAGAATGCAAAGTCCTGAAGCCTGTTTCCCACTTGAGACTGTCTTTGCAGACACTTTTCTACATAGGCCCATGGAAGGGAATGTTTCTTTTGAAGCAGCTGCCAGATGACCTTTGTGTCTAAGTAGTACTTGCCCTCCACAGTCGGCGACCCTCTCTGTTGTGGTGATTCATCAATGTTCTGGGTGCTCAGCACAGTTGCCTGGCCAACAAGCAAATGGGTAATTTGTTGAATGACAAAATGTATTTGTGGGCTGGGGAGATGGCTCCACGGGACAGAGCTTGCTGCACAAGCATTAGGACCTGAGTTTTGATCCTCAGAACCCACATAAAGCAGTAGCACACATCTATAATCCCCATGCAGAAGACTTCCCCAAAAGCTTGTGAGCCAGCTAGCCTGGTATCCACAGCAACAGAAAGAGACCCCGACTCAAAGTCAGGGGAAAGGACCAACACAGCAAGTTGTCCTCTGGCCTCCACACATGTGCACACTCACATGTTCCTACCGCATTCAGATTTCCATTCATCTAATAAATAAGAGAAAAGTATGGAGTAATTGAGCAATACCATCTGAACTCGTTTTTTACCACTGTGGCTAGTACTTGAGAGAAACTGCTTTAAAAGAGTAAAGCTTTATTTGGGCTTAGAGATTCAGAGGTGTCATCCATGACTGGCTGGCTGTGCTGTTTCTGGGCCATGATAAGTCAGAACATGATGGCTGCTGGGCATAATGGAATAAAGATGCTCACTTCATGATGACCAGAAAACAGAGAAAAAGACAGGAAGGGGCCAGGGCAAGATACTTCTTTCCAGGCTGTGCCTCTGGCCACATACTTACCCTAGGCCCAACTTTCTGGTGCGGCCACCTCCCACTAATTCTGCAAGGTTTGAATCTACCAAGGGACTGATCCACTAATGAGGGTGGCACCCCCCCAGCACAGGAGACTGCAGGGGACATCTCAGATTCTAATCCTAACAGTATCTAATGAGGCAACTAATTAAATGACCATAGTGTAAGGTTTTACTTTGGAAAGACCTAAAAGGGCTCTCATCAGAAAGCAGTAAAAGAAGAAATGGAGGTTGCCTGGGAAACAGCCACATCACCACTACCACTCTGAGTAATCCCCCATCTGTGTGACTGGCCAGGTTCAGAGCATCACTGGACTCCAAAACCCCAAGGCAGGATCAAATGGATTGCCTAGTCTTCCTCATAATATGAGAGTAGTCAGTGCCATACCAGGCAAAGTCATAGGCAACAGAAAACTCACTGACACTCTTGCTTGGGGGGTGGTCGTATGTGAGGGCTTTCACGTATGCTTTGACAGTATTAGGGATTGAGCCTAAAGCCTACTAAGCAAGGCTCTACTGATGAGCTATCTCCTCAGTCTCCTTTTTTTAAATTTTGAAGCAGGATCACTCTAAGTTGCCAAGGTTGGCCTTGAACTCATTCTGTAGCCCAAGCCAGCCTTGAACCTGCAGCCCTTCTGCCTCGGTTTCCAAGTAGCTGGGTTTGCAGACCTGTGCCTCCAGGCCTGCCAGGTTCTTTGCTTTCAAGTGCCTACTTTGTGTAAGGCACTGTGTGAAATACTAAAAGTCTAAAGATAGCAAATAAAGAATTGTCTTGCCAGACATGTTGTGAGCACATATAATCACAAGCCTGATGGCAAGTGGGGAGGGCAGGGCGGTGGCCAGGAAGTCTTCCCAAAGAAGACCTAAAGCACTGTGATGCATGAAGCATAGCACAGGATCAGGGAAGGTACATGCTTATGCCAGGTGTGTTAAATGAGTGATCAGCTACCATAGTGTTTGTAAATGAGCAGAGTATCACCTGAGCAGTGTTTGAATGATGAGCCCAGATACAGGCTTCACTAAACTCTAGTTTCTACTGACCTCCTTAACGTATATAAGTTGGGGTGGTTCAGGCACATGTAGCACTTTATAACCAGTTTCAGAGCCTCACATTCAGTCTCACCTTGTAGGCTTAGCCCTGACAGAGGTATCAAGCTGAGAATTTTACGTCTGTTTCCTATCTCTTAAGCTTCAAAAGATTGCTGTTTCCCCAGCCTCTGGATCATCTCCAAGGATGTCAGTGTCCCCAGCCCCTTCACCTGGAACATCCATTTGATGTTCTGCTCTGCCCTGGTACAAACTCTTGATGCCAGCTGCTCACCCCATTTCCAAACACACCTACTATCCCACCTGAAGGGCCTCAATACCCACTTGAGGCCGGGACTCCAGCCCCCGTCCTCTGAGCCGCCCCCCTTCTGTCCAGGCTCCATTGGCATCTGCCCACTCTGAGTGCTTGTCACTAAATCCCAGCAGCTTCGACCAGCCATCTCGGGCTAGCCCTGGCCTGCCTACCCAGTAGCTGTTGTTCTAAGCCGTTGCACGTGCCTGTGCCCTTCCAGCAGCACCTTCCATCATTACCAAGCCAGTCTCTCTTTCTCCCAGGAGGGTCACCTAAGTACCACCTCCTTATGGATCTAAGCCCCGTTCACCAACTTTTTGGTGTGCCTCTGTTTCAGCACCTGTGGGTACCCTTGATTGGGCCTTCTAAGGCCTTCCTTCTTTCTCTGGCCAGCACCTAGCCTGGCACCTGCACCAGGGTGTGCTCAATGACTCCAGCACGTGCAATGGTGAGCCCTACCACTCTGACTTTGCCCAAGCCACATCTGCTGCTCACTGACTTCACGCATGTGCCCCAGGCCCTCAGAATCAAGATTGGCCGAAACAAGCTATGCTTTCCTGAGATTCAGGGTCTCCAGATCTCCTCTGCCATCATCCTGACTCAAAGTTATACTCAGATCCTTTACCCCTCACCAGACGACTGCTTATACCTGTTGCTTAGCAACCTCTACAGTTTGCCCAGTCCTCCTCCCCCAATTTTAATTCTTTATCCCTCGTGGATCTGTTGTAGTAACCTCCCCACTTTCCTCTTTGTTTTACCCATCCTCCAAACTGCCACTAGAACGCTGAGCACATTGACCATGATAGGCCATTTGCAGGGAAATCTTGTACTGGTTTCCTACTCCAGCGTGGGCATCATGATCTGACTTTAATTTACCTCGGCACTTCTTGCCTGCCCTGTTCCCCAGCTACCTGTTAACACACATCCAAACCACATAGTACAGAAATAGCCTCACAGCTCCAAGCTTCTGGGGCTAGTCTCCTATTTCTTGGCTCCCATCCACTTACCAAACTCCCTTTGCCCATTTAAACCCAACTGAAAATACGAGTTCTGTGGTAACACTTCCTTGTTCCCTTAGTCAGCATTAGTTAATCGTTCTGGATTTCAATAGAACCTCAGCCATAGCACGTAGTAGTATCTACACTAGAGAAGTATCTGTCTTCTACTCAGTTTTAGTTGTTAGGAAAGAGTGAGATGGCTATTTGACTTGCCATCTGGCCCTCCAACACATACGGTCTGCAGTAATGAATGCTTGAATGACTTTTGCTTTTGTTTTTGTTGTTGTTGTTTTCTTAATGTCTCAGACCCTGGCTTCTGCAGGACCACGTTTTTATCTGGATGTTATCTCCACCCAGTACCCAACATAGTGACTTGAGCCTAGGAGATGCCCAATACATATCTGTTGCACTGGACTATTAAATAATTCTGTCAGTTGAGTAATGTTTTATTGAGGACGTAGATCGCCTTTCTCACTGTTGCACAGAGAATACATTTCCAACCACACACTGCTCCTGCTTGGCTGAATGCAAGCATATCACTTTTGCAGCCACAGATGTGACTAGCACTTAGCCTCAGGTGAGGGCTGATTGACACTGACGTGTAGGGAATCTATTAACGAGCTGTCACTTCTCAAAACGTTTAAAGGAGATTTTTGTTTGCAATATTTAAAAACATGCCAAGGTTCTTGGAATGGAGTCCTTTGATCAACAAGAGCATTTTCTTTTGAAACATGTATTACTTAGAATATTGAAAGAAATTAATCTTTAAACATGGTGAGCCAGCTTACACAGAGAATAGTTGATTCTGCTCTAGTTGCTCTGGATACATGGGAAGTTGTATTTCATTAGATACTAGAACCTTGGGCAAGTTCCTGCTCTTCTCTGCACCACCCCCCATCCTACAGTGGGCATTAAGAGCCTCACTGGTATGCCACAATCACCAACCTGTGTGCCTGCTCTGGGTATTATATATGAGGGCCGTGACTGGCTCTGTCCTAACTAACACGGCATGAGCATTTCATTGCTCAGTGTTTCCTGCCAATCCCAACCTGCGTGCATCCTGTTCATATCTTCCTTTTGAAGCTGCCCATTGCCTACTTTAATGAATTTAAACATAGGAGGAAAGTTTCATCTTACTCTCTGGAAGAAGTGTAGGAGGACTGTGAAGAGGGGTACCTACGGATCATGTTGCAGCAGATGTCAGCAGCAAAGTGTCAGGCAGACAGGAGTACCTCTCAGCATCCTACACAATCTAGTCTGTGTCCTGAGGTTCTGTGTTGATCTCTTTCTAGGGTACAGCACCATGAGCCCACAGGAAGATAGCGAGAACCCTCCGTGCAACAATGACCCCTTATCAGCCGGGGTTGACGTTGGAAACCATGACGAGGACTTGGACCTGGACACCCCTCCTCAGACTGCAGCCCTGTTGAGTCACAAGTTCCACCACTATCGTTCACACCACCCCACCCTCCATCACAGCCACCACCTGCAGGCAGCGGTGACAGTGCACACGGTGGATGCAGAGTGCTAACAATTCCCCCACCTCCGTGAGCAGAGGAGCCCTGCTGGGAGATGCAGAATGTTCCGAGAGGAAATGAGCCAGTATAAAATTCAAAACAGGAGACCCTTCACATCTGCGTTTGTCCGGTGGTTTAATAGATTTGTTGCCTGTTGGCATGTTTAAAAACAGACACCACAAAGTCCCATTCGTGAGCATCTGAAGCTGGTTCTGAAATGGAGGGGGAAAAGCCTGATTAATGGACCTGCCATAGTGCTAATGGAATTGGAATCCAAGGCGAACCTCCAAACAGAGACGCCACGTGTAAATGAAGCTGAGCCAGAGGCATGTTCCCAGGAGCCGGAATCACTCAACTCCCTTAACTGGAAGAGAGGAACGTCTGCTGAAGCCGAAGCCGGGAATGTGGCACACCAGACACCACCAGATGCCACCACCTGCTAGACTGACACGCTCTGGCTTCCAAACGGTACCTGGTCACCACCATAGCTGAATGGAACTACCTTAAGCTCTAAATGATGCATCTCAAAATTTCTAAGTAAAGGATTATTTTTCTACTATTTATTGAACTTGCAAACATTCTCAGACTTTAGGGGAAAGGACACAGGAGAAATTCTCAGCAGTTAACCCTAGCTATTGTGTGTGATGACGTGGCTCTTTGATTGAGAAGTTCTGTTTCTTATTTAACTGATGATCTTCCCGCTGCCCCATCCTCAAAATGGGAAAATGAAGAAGTCTTTCTCTAGCTTGTTTACATTATTTCATGGAAACACACCTTTACCTGTGATGTAATGTTCTCTCTCTGGAGGAGCAGAGGGATCCAAGATGTCTCTTTAGAATTCATTTCCACTTCCCATACAATGCTTTTCTTAGGTTTCTACGAAATCTAGTATCACCGACCAGCCTTTCAGCTTCAGGAGACTTGAGTCTCCATGTTTTAAGGACTATAAATTTTAAAATGTCCCATTTTAACTCCAAGAATATTGACCAAATAAGGGAAGACATTTTATAATTGTGAAATTGTGGTTCTCAAAGATTTCTTTGAAATCATAGTTAAAAGCTGCTGCCAGTTACCACCAAACTGCTTTGGATTTATACAGGGACTAACCAAATCTGGCTACTTTGACATGGGGCATTGTAATTTCCAAGTAGTGTTCTAATTACAGTGATGTATTTTAGATTCACATTTTGTGATTCAAATATGTTATAAAGACATTCATTGCACCGTGTGTGTGGTAAATCTCCGTTTATAAGTAGTTGGAAAAAATTCACTAAATAATGTTTTAATGATAGGCTATCATATAATGTAAAAAAAAATTGGACCTTCAGCAGTACAGAAAGTAAACTATATATGTGCTATCTGGAAACCCCTTCATACCGTGTATAAAACTGCAGTCTAGTGAAATAAATTGTATGCCATGGACGGTTATGCCACCGTCATATGTTAATTTTCCATTTCTTACCTTGTGACCGCACCTGTCAGTTGCCCAACTGAAAATAGGCTTCCTGTCAATGCTACAGGCAACTTCAAGCCTCCTGACCATCTCAAACACACAAAGAAACGTAAAAATAGAATAAAAGAAAGAACAGAGACTTAAAATGGAGTAAAACTGTTGTGGATGGTGGCTCAGGCCTGCATTCTCAGTATTCAGGAGGCTGGAGCAAGAGGAGCATAGATTTGAGATCAACTTGGGCTATATAATGAGACCTTGGCTCAGTTTATATATAAACATAGCTCTCTCTTCTTGAGCAGCTATAGCCGTGTCAGTGTAGGCTGTTAATTCTATCTTATGGAAATTTTGGGGTTTTCTGTCTTCCCAGAAATGGAGACTTCCCCCATGGGATTCTAGTTTTTTCCTTAAAGGTAAGAATCTCTGTTAAAAAGCCAACTTCTTGATTGTGGGGTTTTGGGGGGGACTTAGAGTAGAAATGTGATTATCACCAAGAAAAGATGCACAAAGCTGTGAGATTAAAAACAAAATCAATTCAAACTAGTCAGACATGATAGCAAGCCAGGGATGGTGGTACACGTCTATAATCCCAGCCCTGGGGAGGCTTGGAGGATTGTGAGTTCAAGTCCAGCCGGGTCATGTAAGACCTCATTTTTAAAAAAAAATGGTGGGGGTGGGGTTGGAGAGATGGCTCAGCGGTTGAGAGCACTGACTGCTCTTGCAGAGGACCTGGATTCCATTCCCAGCACCCACATGGTGGCTAACAACCATCTGTAACTCCAGTTCCAGGGGATCTGACGCCCTCTTCTGACCTCCAAAGGCATTGCACAAATAGGGGTGCTCTTACATGCAGGCAATACACTCATACACATAAAAATAAAAAATAGGGGCAGGAGAGATGGCTCAGCAGTTAAGAACACTGACTGTTCTTGCAGAAGACCCAGGTTTAAATCCCAGCACCTACATGGCAGCTACCAACTGTCCATAACTCCAGTTCCAGGGGATCCAACAGCCTCTTCTGTCTTCCATGGGCATTGTACAACATGGGTGCACTTACCTACATGCAGTCAATACACATATACACATAAAATAAAAAATAATAAAATAATTTTTTTAATTAAAAAATAATAGTTTAAAAAACTTTAATAATAGAGTACATTTTGTAATAAGACTAACCTTAGGTTGGAAGTAATTGGATGTTTATAACCTGAGCAAGAACCGTATCTGAGTTTTTAAGTTCCTGTAGATTAGGCCCCCAAGCATTGTGCATGACATTGTTTATACTTTGGGCGGTGGTAAGTGATGCTCACATTCTTTAAAAAGAAAAACACATGGTTGAACACTTAATTGTCATGATCAGCATCACATCCTTTATGCTGCTCAGACACCACTGTAGATTGTACACAGGCCTTCCCGGAAGCCTTTCTAAAATTGCCAAGACTCCTTGGGACCTAACCAGCATTTCTCAAATATGGCATCAGGAGCTCCGGGTATTCCAAGTCATTTGACACAGAAAGAAGGAAATTTCCTGGTTGTGACTTACATCACAGGGTTCAGACTCCTACTGGCCCTCATAATATGTGTCATTCTGCTTGTCAGATAGTTTTTAAATATGTAATTTTTAGATAAATTTTAGAAATCTTGGACACTGGCCATTTTTCTTTGCTTGATTTAACTTGAATACTCAGCTAAAGCTCAGTAATATATTTATTGAAAAACTCTCCATTTCCCCCCAACAAGCTTATTTTGCCAACCAGTGACAGTGGCATGTTGCAAGAAGTTCCAGAAGATGACTAGGCTCTCCCATAACAATGGATTGCTACCCACTGTCCCTGTACCACACCTGGCTCTCAGTCTGTAGATAGCAACTCTCAGAGTGCCACTTCCTGCGGCCTCCTATGAGCATCAACCCCAAAGCATATTTGAAAGTATAGACGTGGGAGAATCATGTCCTTGTGTGTATGACAGAGACAAAGTTTTGCCTGTATGCATATATATGTACCACGTTCATGTCCAGAGCCCATGGAGGCAGGATAGGGGCATCAGATCCCGTGGAACTGGAATTACAGGCCATTGTTAGTCACCATGTGGGTACTGGGACTCAAACCCAGGTCCTCTGGAAGAGCAGCTAGTGCTCTTAACTGCTGAACTATCTCTCCAGGCCCCAAATCATCATATTATTAAACAGCCCAGCCTGGGCTCTCTGTGCCCTTTCTGGACTGTTTGAACAGAGGTGTGATGATTTTTCACAGGCTAGGATACAATGCCACAGATTTGTTTTTTTCTAATTCTTCAATTTAAAAGTATCTTAAGTTGAATGATAAAGCTGAATAAGAAGTCTATTTAGGGGCTGGAGAGATGGCTTAGCGGTTAAGAACACTGACTGTTCTTGCAGAAGACCCAGGTTCAAATCTCAGCACCCACATAGCAGCTAACAACTGTCCGTAACTCCAGTCCCAGGGGATCCAACGGCTTCTTCTGTCCTCCACGGGCATTGCACAACATGGATACACTTACCTACATGCAGGCAATACATGCATACACATAAAAGAAAAATAATAAATTTTTAAAGTATTTAGTAACTAAAGAGAGAATATGCTTGTCTATGCACATGTTGAGGTATTCAGAATTTTTTTTTATTCCAACCTCTACCAATTGGAAATTGCTCATTAAGGTCTGTTCCTTCTCTGATCCTAAGGAGATTCAGTGCTCTTTTATTGATGAGTGCTCCCTCACCCTAAAGAGACAATTTTAATTTCATTTAAATTCTTCCTAAGAAGAGAGACTAAGGGATAAGATTTTGTTGGATAGGGTCACACTTTGGAAGACAGACTAAGGGATAAGATTTTGTTGGATAGGGTCACACTTTGGAAGACATACAAACCTTTGTGATAGCTGATTTCTTTTCCTTCCCCCCAAATCCATTTTGATCCCTGTGGGCAGTGTCCTCCCCCACTGAGAATGTGAGCCCTAAATAAAGCTATTTCGCTGTTCTGACCCCAGTGCCTTTCTCAGTACTGTTACCCTACCAGATCTTTGAGCTGTACATGCTTTCTTCTTGTAGCTTGGCTGACAGAGCTCTGAATGGAAAGCTAATCCCAGTGTCTCTGATCCCAGGCTTAAAACTGTCACCAAGTCCGAAGTCTTTGATTAAACCATACCACTCTTGCGGTTTGCTTCCTTCCTTTGTGTAACTGGTTTGCAAGCCTCTGTAGCCCCCCCGCACCCCCGCGCAACACACACTGAATCAGTGGCCTCTAAACTGCTTCCTTGATTCTCCTCCAATAATTGAGCCAGTATTCAAGTGCTCCCACTTGCACATCAGGAGTGGACAGGTGTGCAGCAGAGAACCACAGACATGTCCTAATGGCTCTCAGCTACACGTCTGTGGCTCTCTGCTGTACATGTGCCCACTCTTGATGTGCAGTGGGAGCATCTGAGCATCATCACTGTCTCATCTCACACACACATGCACTGTGCTGAGTCAGGGGCTTAACTGAATGCCAAGTAGGAAACATGGTATAGGATTAAAACTGCCAAGAGTTCAATCCACTGGGATTTTAAATCATTGTAGAACTGATTACATTGATTTCCTTAAAGGTCAGTTAATTCTAAACAAGCTGAGTACTCAGTATGTAAACAGAAGGTATAATAGTTCTAAATGTTCTCAGAACTTATTATTATCTTGGTTACAAGGTTATGTAAAATTTCAAAGACTTCAGAAGAAATCACTTCCAGAAATCATCCCCACAGGTGAGCTAGCATTTCAGGCAGTGGTTGGAGAGCAGGCAATGTCCTGAATGAGGAAAGGCTATTTAAAGCTTTACTGCTCAGCCAAGGGAAGTAGGACATGATGAGAAGGAAGAGTTTGGAAAATGAGGTCCTGAGGGCCATGGCAAGAAAGACTGCTTCAGACGTGGCGCCAGTAGGATATTTAAGAAGGGAGGGAAGGGGGAGGTTTTTTAGTCTAGGTTTTTATTTACTTTTTTTTTTTTTTACTTTAGTCTGTGTACATATGTGAGTGTATGTTAGGTGTATGTATGTGTGATTATTCTGCATGTTCATGTGTGTGGTAGGTATGGGTATCCATGTGTATGGAGGCCATAGAAGGATGTCCATTGGGGAATCCTGCTCTATTACTCTCCACTGAATTCCCTTGAAACAGGGTCTCTCACTGAACCTGGAGCTAGGTTTGCAGCCAGCAAGCCCCTGCGATCCTCCTGTCTCCGCCCCTGACAGTTCTGGGGTTATAGGCATGTGTAGCCACTCCCAGCTTTTCACATGAGAACTAGGATCTGAACTCAGGTCTTCACACTTGCATAGCAAGTGCTCTTACCCAATGAGTCATATCCCCAGTCCTAGTATGTATTTTTAATATTTTATTTTTTTATGTATATGAGCGTGTTGCCTGCAGTGCCCATGGCAGCCAGAAGAGGGCACTATAGAGTAGCAAGACTGAAATGTGTGCAGGAAATCACTGCAGAGGTAGAAATGAATGCAGGATGGTATCAGCAAAGACGGGGGAAAGTGGGCAGGGAGGGGTGGCACACTCAGGCTGAGGCAGGCGAATCACAAGTTTGAAGACCACCTGGGGTAGGGGTGGGGGGCAGAATATGTCTTGGAAGCAGAATCCCAGGTTTTGGTTACAGAGTGGTAAACAGAGTTCCTGGCTTGAACAGCTCCACGGTGGTGGTATGCCTCCTGTGCTAGGGATATAAGAACAAAAAAAGTTTAGAAAGAAGGGTAAGGAATAAGAAATGAGTGAAACGAGTCAATATTTGACAGTGTAATGTAAGGTGGCTAGAGCTGGCCTGCGCCCTGTGTGCCTCTGCTCAATAACAGTAACTACGACCAAAATGAATGAAACACTGGAAACACAGAGACAAGACTGGGTGCATTCAGGGTGGTACGCCATGGACACTTCCTGTGTGGTGGGCAATGTGGTAAGGTCTTTGTATGCACTAATTCATTTAATACCCTCCAGCTCTGCTCCGTCAGCACTATGCATGAACTTTCAGTCTTGCCTTTTGCTTCTCTAATTCCCTTGGTAACGTGCTCTGCAGGTGTCTTTCTGCTTCCCTTTTCTCCCAGATGCCCTCTGACTTTCTTGTTAAATAAGCTTTCCTTTTGTGTGTTGATATATTTGTATGCTCTCCTGCTCTTAAGGATAATAACCACTTCCCTCCCCCCAGCATGTGTATAGGTTTCTTAGCAACCACACTTGCCCAGCCCATGCCTAAACAATGAGCTCTCCCATCCACTTTCCAGCAGCCTGTTTAGCCTGTACCCAGGCTGTATGCAGAGCTTCCTGCCCTTTGCTTCCCCTGAGGTTACTGGGACAGTTTCTCCTCCTTTCTGGGCCCATTCTTCAGAGCCTCAGTGTTGCTCAGAGATCACCAGAACCTCATGCTATTGCTGCTAGCCTGCAGTTCCTCCTCTGCCCAGACGTCAGTTGGAAGCTAGAGACCATTTCATCACTCCAGTCACCTCCCACATGCCCAGTCCCTTCTTTTTCCTAAGGTTCTGAACTCCTTTCCAGTGCCCTGTGTGATGCTCTGCACTCAGGTGTGTCCAAGCATTTGACATTGTGACATAACATTGTCAACAACAAGTGTTCACACGTTAGACCCTCACAATCCAATCGAGTAAAAACAAAACAAAATTCAAGCTGATTTAAGCAAGTTTCCGACGCTGTGGTGGGTGGTATTCAAGGATGCCCTTGGTTGAGTGGGCCTGTGGGCTACAGGTTGGCCTGCCTGACATAAACATTTCCCAGGCAGTTTCAGCACCACACATTCCTTCCTCTCTACCTATTCTGAGTCCCTGTTGTTGCCACACACACACACACACACACACACACACACACACAGACACACCCCGCTGCCGCCGGACTGCCCAGCAGCCTCCACTCTGTCCTTTCTTCGTTCCTTCCCTCCTCTAATTCATTTTCTACATGCAGATCCGAGTAATTATTTTAAGAGACTTAAAAAATATTTTTATGTGTATTAGTGTTTCCTGCATGTATGTCAGTGCAGCATGTGTGTGCCTGGTTACTCATGGAAGCCAGAAAAGGACATCAGATCCCCTGGAGCTGGAATTAAGGACTTATGGTGTTAGTTTCCATGTGGGTTCTGGAATCTGAACCTGGGTTCTCTGGAAAAGCAGCCAGTGCTCTTCACTGCTGAAACATCTCTCCAGCCTCCCAAATACTTCTTAAAAATTTGAGGTACCACTTTGATACTTGGTAACTATGGTATGTCACATATCATAAAGTTAATGACTTTAAAGTATATTGTGTACATTCAGAATGCCACATACCCATCACCTCTACTCACTCCAACTATTTTCACCACCCCAAAGGGAAACTCTGCACCCTACAAGGAGTGATTTCCAACTCCCCACTTCCCCGGACCCAACCAACAGCCCATCTGCTTACTTTCTTTACAGATTACCTAATTTGGACATTCCATGTAAATAGACATGTGACCATTTGTGTTTGTTTGGATTCTTCACTTGGCATGTTTTTGAGGTCTATCCATGTTGCCCACCTCCCAAATCAGTGTTTGGTTCCTTTTTAATGCAGAATAATATTCCTTTGTGTGGGAATGCTACATTCTGCTTTTCCAGTCACCAGTTTGTAGACACTGGGTTGCCCCTGCCTTGTGGCAGTTGTGAGCACTGTGCTACAAGCATTGGTGCATGACTGTTTTGTTTGAATGCTGGTTTTTCATTCTTTTAGAATTTTTCAGTTGCAATAATTCTCTGCTTAGCATTTGGAGGGACTGCCAGGCAGCTCTCCAGAGTAGCTAGACCATTCTTCCCCAGAAACCATGTCCAGGTGTTATCTGTTGTTGTCTAGGGGTCTACATTGGGCTTGATTATTTTCACCAATTAAAAGACAGGAAAAATCTCAGATGCAGCAGAGAGCAACCAGTAAACAGACTTTACTGAAAGGGAGACTCACACTCATACATACAGTCTCCCAGAGAGAATAGCTGTCCACAGGCGCAGAGGGGATTCAGAAACCAAACAACCCAATGCCTGCAGGAGGGCTCTGGATTTTTAAGTGTTTTCGCTGGTTTGGGGCAGGTCCTCCTTCCCCAGTTTTAGGTTGGTCAACTTAAACAAAGAGGAGAATGCCTCTAGATCACTGCTCTAAGCTGCCAGGTCCAGCCTTGGTCTTCTCTAAACTAGTCTAGACCAGTCAGCTGGAAACCATGGAAAACAGGCCGTCTGGCAGGAAAAAAAAAAAAATAAATCTGCCAGGTCTTTGTCTCAGACCAAGAAGCAGGAAGTGTGTCATATTATTACTTCTCAGTGACCCAGTTTGCTTATTGGGGATTTGGTCCCTTACAACGGGGTTCCAGTTTCTCCACTTCCTGGCCAACACCTATTTTCTTTTGTCTAAATTATGACTGCCCTATAAGGTGTGTCAGAATTGTCTTTCTGGTTTTTGAGTTGGTGCTGTGGACTAAATGCTATATGCTAAGCACACATTCTTTCATTGAGCTGGACCTCAGTCCATGAATCTTCTCAAAAATGAAATTAAAACCTTGTTTAACACCCTTTAATGTTTTATCTTTTCTCTATGAAGTTTCCTCCACACACCATTCTGCCCACCAGAATTCATTCCTGGTGTCTCTTCCTGATTGTGTGAATGAGCCTGGCTCTGCTCACATTTGCATGTGCTGCCCACACTACCTAGAACACTTCCTCCCCATGCCCCACCCTCACCTGAACAGCAAACTCTTTCCTTCCTATCTCAGAGTCAAGCTACTTCTTTGGTGATGGCCCCCACTGTTTTCCATCCTGCTGCCAGAGAAGACAGCCCAGTGCATGACCATGAGGAAACAGAGTTTTCCAAGCCTCTAGGAACTCGCTCATATGAACTTATAGCAAGGGTAACAGCAGACACAAGACACAATCAGACAAAAACCCAGCATAAAACGGGGGAAATGGCAAGAAGCCCCAACCTTAGCTGAGGAACTACTGGCAGCTGGTCACTGCTGGGTGAGGGAGAGTTGATCTTTAAAGGAGTGATGCTAGATAGGCTGACAGGCTCCAATGGAGTGGATGGACTCACATTATGGGACATCTGGGGACACAACTTGACAGGATAGGTCTTAACATATGACAGAATGTACAAAACTTACAGGAGGTGCAGATAGGGGAGGGGGTCTAAATATGATTAAGGTATAGGAAATGCAAAAAATTCAATTAAAATATACATTAAATGTTTAATTGGGTGTATATGTGTGGGGAGTGGTAGGGGTGGTATGGACTTGTGAGTGCAGGTACCAGCAATGTTGAATCCCTCAGTAGCTGGAGTTCAGGTGGTAGTGAACAGGTGGTTACTGGAAATTGAACTCAGGTCCTCTGGAAGAGCAGTACCTGCTCATAGCAGCTGTGCCAAAAGAAAGATGCTCCTGTGCACTGGCCCCTTCCACTTACAGAAGTGAAAAAAGGAAGACTCAGCTGGGTTCCCGGAGGCAGCGTTTCCATGCTGGGAAAGATGAAGGATGCATCTGCTGTGGGAAACTGGTCTCTAATAACAAGCTAAGAATCACCAGAGGACCCGGGATACATAGAGCTGGAAGACATGTGGGATCTTGAGACAGAAAAAGATTCCAGGCACAAAGGCCCTGAACATTCAGAGAAAAGTGAACAGGAAGTAAGTGACCGGAGCTGGTGGTGGGAGGCTGTGGGAATGCTGGATGTGAACACATCTGCCGACACACAAAAGCCCTGCCTGCCCAAAACTTCACTGGAGTTTCATAAACATGACCCGAAAGTAATCACCAAAGGGTCAGCAAGGAACAGGAACTGAGTTGTCGGGCCAGCATGGAGCAGGAGACATCTGTAGGGCAAGGGTATAAGGCAACTGTTGAGGAGAGCCAAGCTAAGCCAATGATGGTGAAGTGCGAGGACACGATCTTGGGATTTCCTATGGAGCCCTCCATGACAGAGCTGAGCCTCCAAGGAGGGTTTACTCCAGCTGGCATCTGGACAGAGGGCAGCACCGGCACTCGGTGGATCCTTCCCTCTCATCACACTGCAGTCTTCTGCTGCCTGCCACCATCTCCTGTAGCCACTGAGCTGTTCACAGCTGAGATGTCTGTCTGGCCAGGGGTTGGTGCCTGTCCTAGGCAAGCACAGAATGGGAATTGACTGAACAATGTTTTTTTTTTGCTGACCAGCATTTACAGTTGGGTTTCAAAATACAATGACCAGATGAGATGATCTCAGTGTTTACTGAGCCCACCACACACACACTGGGTGAAAGAGTCAGTAGAAATTCAAGATACCTAAAGTAATAGGAGTAAGTTCTTGTTAAAAGGCTGGAAGAGATTAGAATTGCCTCACTGATTTTATCAGCCTGTCCCAGAATCACATCACCACTCACCAGAAGAATGCCAGAGGATATAAAGCCCTGAGCTTATGACCTGGGACTGAAGAATTTCTTTACTGGGCATTACTAAGACTGGTGCCATTTAAAACTTCTGTATGACAAAAATAGCTCCCAAAATACAGTATTGGGGGGGTACTTTAAAAAAATAGAACAAAGATTGGTACAGAGAATAATAATGGAATCCAACCAACTCCTGTAAACCTAAGATGCAAAAAAGAAGTAATCCAACAGAGAATGGCGGAGAGCGCCTCTTCAGTGAGAGAAAACATAGGTCAGTGATAATCACACACACAGTCAACCTTTTAATGTTAGTGCAAATGAGGCACAATTCTTCTCCCTAGTTGTGGATAGTGGCTTAGTCCTGTAATCTTAGCACTTGGAAGGCTGCTTGGGTAAGAAGGCTGGGAGCTCAAGAGTAGCCTCGGTGACAGAATGAGATGCTGTCTGTCTCAAAGGAAAGAAAGAAATGGAAGGGAGGGAAGGAGGGAGGGAGGGAGGGAGGGAGGCACATTTACAAGTTTTCAGTGAGTCAAATCATGGTCATTGTGTCCTGATACTAGAGTTATTAGAGAGAAGCAAACAAAATCCATTCAAGAACGAAACATAAGACATAACAAACAAATGACAGAACATCTACTTCTTTTAAAATTCTATTTTTAGTAATGAAGCAGTGCCTAACTTTCTAGTCAAAAATTGAACAAAATTTCCATTTTATGACATGATAAGCATTACTAAGAATCTATAAATTTGCATGGATACTTTACCAAATTTATTGCAGTTTAAATGTACACTTTGACTCAGAAATTCCACTTCTCGACACCTACGTAAGCACTCATGTGCAAGGAAACTTGACTAGTATTTTCAGTGAGGCATCTGTTGAAATGGGAAGAAAATTGGAAACAATCTTAGCAATACCTGTAAATGTAAAATACATTGTGAAATATTATACTATTATACACCAATGTAAAAGTCAGTGTAGACTCTTTTTTGACAGTGTCTCTGTAGTCCCAGCGAGCCTGGAACTCACTATGTGGACCAGGCTGGCTTTGCTCTCACAGAGATCTGCCTGCCCCTGCCTCCCAAAGGCTGGGACTAAAGGTGTGCACCAGCATGCCCAGTGTCAGCATAGGCTTATTTACATAAACGCAGTTATATCTACCAGAAACATTGCTGTGTAAAGGAACCAAACTCCAGATCTACATATAGCATGATGCCTATTGTTTAAAACACACACACACACACACACACACACACACACACACACAGTAATAGGGCCTGAGAGATGGTTCAGTGGTTAAGAGCACTGCTGCTCTTGCAGAGGACCCAGGTTAGGTTCCAGGCACCCACATGGCAGCTAACAATCATCCCTAACTCCAGTTCCAGGCCCTCTTTTGGTCTCTGTGGGCATTGCAAATACATGCGTGCACTTACATATATGTAATCAAAACATCCATACACATAAAAATGAAAATAAATCAAAAACAAATTTTAAACACAATAGGTGAAATGACAACGCTCACCTTACCTCATACCCACAGGTTCTGCCTCTGTAGGCTCACCCAATGGCAAAACAAAAATATCCAAAAACAGTGGAGTATGCATTGAGCATGTGCAGAATGTTTTCTTTTCTTCTTATTTCCTAAATAACACACTGTTAACACTTATTAAAAAGCATTTCCATCATATGAGAGTCTAAATAATCTCGATTATTTAATACATGTGAGATTGAACTGAGGGTATAGCTCAGTGGTAAAATGCTTGTGTAGCACGTACAAAGCTGTGGGATCTAGCCCCAGAACTGCATAACATCACCACCAACACAACAATAATAAATGATGAAGTATGCAGGAGGAATGGAGTTGGTTATATGCAAGTATTAGGAGCGTCCCTAGGTTTCAGTCCTAGACACAATCCCCTATGGACATCACATGTTCTCTAAGAGAACACCTGCATGCCTGTACATGCATAGAAAGATGTACTAGCAGACCCCAGTCATCACCAGAGGTGGGTAAGAAGGGGTGGCAGTTACTGAAAGATATTATACATGTTTGAATCTTTTGCAGGACAAAATGTAAGCATATATTGTTTGAATTACTAAAATAATTTGTAAAGTTAAAATGCCAGGCATGATAACACATATTTAATCAGAGCACTCAGGAGGCAGAAGCAGGCAAATCTCTGTGAGTTAGAGGCCAGCCTGATTGATCTACACAGCAGGTTTCAGGTCAGCCAGGGCTATGTAGAAAGACCCTGTCTCAAAATTAATTAAATGCTTAACATTACAGAACAATAAGTACTTCATGATTTCAGTTGCATGTGGACTCTAAGCTAGTGGGTCTCAATGAATTTAGAGTAGAAAGATGCTTATCAGAGGCAAGGGATAGCAGTACAGGGGGTGGGAAGAAATTGATCAATGGGCGCTAAGTTATACTTAGATAGAAGAAAGAAGTTCTGGAGTTGGTAAGATGGTTCAGTAGATAAAGGTGCTTGCCACATCAGCCTGCAACCTGAGTTTAATCCCAGGGGCCCAAATAAAGTTGGAAGAAAAGAACTGAGTTCACAATATTGTCTTCTGAATTCCACACAGGCTGTGGCTGTCACCCATACACAACATATATACATATACACATACATACATACATACATACATACATACATACATACATGCACAGTAAGAGCTACATATTTCAAAAAGCTAGAAATGATTTGGAATGTTTTCACATATAGGTGAAACACTTATACACATAAAACAAGAAAATAATTCATTAAAATTAACACAATTAAAGGCTTAGTACTGTGCCATGATTAAATGTTTTAAAATTGACTTTGCCCAAAATTAACCTAACAGTTCTTTATGAAACATGCCCCTATAATTCTCATCTCTACATCCTATTGTTTTTCTGGTCACTCAGGTCTCAAAGCAAGAGAAGCCAGGCAGCCTTTGCAGTACACCTGAACATGGTTCAAGGGAGAGAATAATAGGCAAAATGTGTTCTATATGGGCTGTTGGCTGGAGTTTTGTTTGTGGGAAAATGAGCTGGGATGTAGCAAGACAGACCCCTACCCATGGGACAGAGGAGTGAACCATGAGTCACCTGCTTGTTAACCAACCGGCATATGTTCAGCCATCAGGAATCAGTTTACAGAGCAGATGAATAGGAAAAGGATACCAGCTCAGCCCTTTAATTATGGAAAAGATGGAAAGGGCAAAGGAAAAACAAACTGGCATGCAGGCTAGCAAGAGAACCGTGCAGCCTCGGTGCTGTGGTCCCCAAGGCCTTCAAAGAGCAATGCTTTCTCTTTTTTTTCAGATTAGGTCTTTTCTTCAGATCTTATAAAAACTGGGATGCAAATGTGGAACTTTGGCAAAAACAGAAGCCAGGCTGGAGATGGAGAGAGAGGGGAAGGGTTCATACCTTCCATCCCAGATGGACAACTGGAATTCCTAGCAAGGAATAAGAACTTTTAGCCAAGTGAGCTGTAAGGTTGAAACTGTAAAATGCTTGGCAGCATTATGAGGACTAAATGAATTCATGCATTAACAATGCTGCCTGGCATTGAGCAGCCGGCAATGAGCCACACCCAGGGGGAGCAGCGGCAGAGGTGGTGGTGGGAGTGTGACCAAGTCGAGGTGCAGACCAGACCATGCTTTTGCAAGCATTTCTTAGTTTCACTTTTTGAAGACGCCACTGTTTCTCAGCTGGAAGAAAAGGCAAAGAGAGAGAAATCTTATGCTGTTCCAATTTCATTAAGATATTAGAAGATGTGGTGTTTTCTCCTTTGAGGGAGAGGTGGCTGGTGGGGGCCGGCTGGGGATTCAGCCCATCCCTGCCTGGAGCCAGCAGCTAGAGCAGCCAGTGAGTCACCATCCTGGTCAGAGGATATGAGGTAGCTGGGAAGGCCGAGGTACCCGTGTCCCAGACATCCACAGCTTAGGCCCAAGCTAACCTGTCAGCTGCCCTCTCCAGTCCTCCACATTCTATAAGCCTCATCCATTCATGGATGACCCAGTGTCAGAGGAGAGTATACAAACCCATGTGTGTACTTCTTGAAAAGCATTGTTATTATGGTAAAATATACACAGCCATCTGCCACATAATGATGATCCCATAAATGAGAGCAATATCATCAAACTATACAGCCTAGTAATGTCGTAACCATCTTAGTTTATGTAAGTGTATTCCTTGATACTCACACAATGACAAAATCACCAAAGGACGCATTCCTCAGAATATATTCCCGTTGTTAAACTGTGTAACATAGAATTTGCTACTTAAACCTTTCTAAATGTACAATTTAGTGATGATAAGCAGAGCTGCAATGTTATGCAACCACCACCACTGTTTATTTCTAAAACTTTCTCCTCATCCCAATTTGCAGCTACTTTTCACCTCCTTGAATTGCGAAATAATTCCATAATTAAGTGTTAGGGCTTAATTTGGAAGAATTTGGAGATCACATCCACTTGGTGTATTTATATAAATAAGGAAACTGACATTCAGAAAGGGTTTGCGCAAGGTCACCAAGCTAGATGATGATAAAGTTGGAACTCAAATCCAGGCTGCTTGGTTCTTAATGGACAGCCTGGGTACCAGGGGAGCTGCTTCAATCCTGCTTTCTCACCTCATCCTGCCTCTACTCTTTCCAGCTACCCAGGCAGATTAGTCAAATGCAGAGACCTTGATGTCAAATGTCTGCCAGGGTCTAAAGACAAAGGCAGATATGCTATCAGTGTCTGATGACACTGGCAGCCAGCTTTCACTCATTATTGTCATATAGACCACATGTTAAACAAGTTAGACTGTAAGAGAAATGTCTTACTATTAAGCATGATGTATTAGTTACTTTTCTATTGCTGTGATGAAACACTGTGACCAAGAGAACTTAAATAAAAGGAAGAGTTTATTTGAGCTTAAGGGTCCAGGGGAATTAGAGTCCATCATGGCAGGATGTGGCTGGAGTTAAAAGAGGAGCACTCATGTCTTCAAGAAGCAGAAAGTGACTGGAAACCTGGCAAGGCTTAAGAACGCTCTAAAGCGCATCCCAGAGATGTGCTTCCTCCAACATGGCCACACCTTCTAAGACCTCCCAAAACCAAAACAGTGCCACCGACTGCAGACAAAATATTTGAATACTTGGAGTCTATGGGGCACATTCTCATTCAAACCACCACACATAAGCTGGGGAAACATATTTGGAGCCTGTGGTGGATAATTTTAATGTGTCTGGGCTATGGGGTACCCAGATATTGGTCAAATGTTATACTGAATGTATCTGTGAGGGCATTTTTGGTTGAAGATTCAGATAGATTGAAACACAAAGGATAGTCCTCCTTGGAAAAAGAAATTTTTTCTTGCATGGAAGCATTTAAACTGGATTAGTCTTTAAAAAAAATCTGTCCTTATACTTGAACAAAAACATTGGCTCTTCCTGAGTCTTAAACCTTCTGGCTTTCCTAGTGCTCAGATCCTCAGACTTGTTTTAGAACTAAACCTTTGACTCTCCTGAGCCCTGGCCTCCTGACTGACTGCCTTGATTTGGGAGGACTGACTGCGTCTATAATGATGTGGGCCAATCCTAACAAATCTTTCAGTGAACGTGTGTGTGTGTGTGTGTGTGTGTGTGTGTGTGTGTGTGTGTGTGTGTATAAGAATCACTGAAAAAGTCTGAGTCCTGGGTACAGATCATGGTGCCTAGCACGTAATGGACAATACATAAAATTTATTGAATAAAAGAAAAAATATATCACAAATTAACCATACCATATTTCTTCCACAGGCAAGAACACTGGAGCTGTTGAAAAAAAGCCTAGAGAAAAAAAAATGTGTGCATAATGAGTAGTTGGGCTATTGACCTATCAAGTCATTATTTGCTTAACCATTCAACAATTCATCAAAGCAGTGATATGTTGATCATGTACTGTTTACCAAGCACTCGGATATTGAGCACATGAAGAATATGAACACAAAGTCCATACCCTTTAAGAACTCACAGCTATAACACAGTGTTGTAACTCTTCACAGAAAGATGATGCCCTGTGCAGGTGAAGTATAAATGTACGAATGGGATCATGTCTTCCTTAAGGAGACGTTGGGAGGGCAGGAAGATGGTGGGGGAGGTGGGAGAGCAAGGAAGAACATAAGGAGCAATTTATCACTTGCAGGCTGCCAGCATAGGATGAAAAAGAGGAGGGGACAGATGCTGATTACTGTTCCAACATTTTACATTCTCCTTGAACATCTTAGGAAGGTGGCTCCTGAGTAGTGGTAAGCCTAGTCGTTCAAGTCTGTTCTCACTACTGCCTGAGACCATGTGCCTCTGAAACTTTACTTCTTATCCCCCATTTAATGACTAAAAATGAATAACTTCAGAAGTAATCAAGGTCTCTTTCAGAGGACATTGTCATATCGGCTTATTATTTTCAAAAGTGAAAAAAATTGGAAATAAATCACAGAGAAATGATTAAGGAAATAATATGCCTATCACTGAAAACATTAAAGAAATACAAAAAGAAAGAAGAAATTATTGTGGAATATCTTACAGACACTCATTTTTTTTTCCCAAAGAATACATATATGGTGGTTCAGAGGAGAATGTCCCCCATGGGTCCAAATATTTGAATACTTGGGCCGTTTGTGGATATTTAGCAGGGGAAGCCTTGCTGGAAGCAGCACACCACTGGGGGCAGCTTTGACAGAATATAGCTTGCCCATTACCAGTCTGTCTCCCTCTCCTTTGCCTCCTGCCATGCCTCCCCACCGTGATAGACTCATCCTTCCAGAACCATAGCCCAATAAACTCTTCCTTCTGTAAGCTGCCTTGATCTTGGTGTTCATTGCAGCAACAGAAAATAAAGAACACAACATACTTATTTGGGGAAATATGCAAGTCTGAAAAAAATCTTATGTTCAATATGAGAGTTAAAAATAAATATGGAGAAAACACCTAGCATGGGCAAGTAAGTGACATGTCTGTGCATGTGTTAACAGGAGTTTCTGAGTTGTACTATGAGTGTTACAGGTATTTAACTTTTCTCTTCTGTCCTAGTTTCATTTCTGTTGCTGTGATAAAACACCCTGACATACTTGCTCACAAAAATCAAGTTATCATCATTGGAGGGAAGTCAGAGTGGCAGGAACTTGAGACAGTCGTTCACACCACAGCCACAGTCAAAAACAAAAAAAGAATGAAAGCATGCATGTCTGCTCCTGTTCAGAATCCTCTCTGCACTTACACAGTCCAGGAAAAATGATGCTATGCACAGTGGGTGAGTCTTCCCAAATTAAGGTAATCTATGCAATCCCCCTCACAGACATGTCTACTTGCTAAATTGTTCTGGACAATCCCTCATTGATACTCCCTTCCCAGGTGATTCTACAATGGGCCAGGTTCACAATTAAAAGTAACAATCATATCTACATTTATTTTTCCAAACTTCCCAATGATTAATACTTTCTTAATTTAAAACAAAAAGGTTATTTTGCAATGTTATTTTGGATATACATTGGTTATTCAACCATCTCAACAACTTGGCTGGAAAATGTCCTTAAACTCCCTCTGTAAATCCACAGCATCATGCAAGTAATTACCAGTACCCACAAGTACACAAAACAACCCCATCACCGTGGCTACAGTTAACAACTGGTCCGTTACTGGGCATCTGATCCAAGCTAAACCAATCAGATTACATTTCCTGAAAATGAACTCCAGTTCCAGGGGATCTGACGGCCCCTTCTGCCCTCCGTGGGCATTGCACGACACAGGTGCACTTACCTACATGCAAGCAATACACACATACACATAAAATAAAAATATTAAATAAAAAAATTTTTAAACACTGACCAAAACCAACTTGGGAAGGAAAGGGTTTATTTGGCTTACAGCTCACAGTCCATCATCAAGGGAAGCCAAGGCAGGAAGTCGGGGCAGGAACCTGAAGCATAGACCAGGGAGGTACCCTGCTTACTGGCTTGCTCCTCTAGCCTGTGTTCAGCCTGCTTTCTTATATAACACAAGACCACCTGCCCAGGAGTGGCACTACCTACAGTGGGCTGGGCCCTCCAACATCACTCAGCAATCAAGAAAATGCCCCACAGACATGGCCACAGGTCAGTCCAATGGGCAAGATTCCTCAATTGAGATTCCCTACACCCATATGTGTCAAGTTGACAACTGAAGCTATCCAGCACAGCATTCAAATCCAAGTATAATTAAAGCTAGGTTAAATGTGTCTGAAAACCTCTCCATTGCTCAAAAGCTTCATTGGAAAATGCAGTATATTTCCCAACTGCCAGGCCATTCTCGATTTTAAATGTCATGTAGAGTTAAAGAAAGTGCAGAGTCACTTCAATTGAGGTCTCCTGGGCCATGGGACAAAGCATGTATGGTATATAAATAGGGTCACTTGGAAAAGTGCTGGCTGTTTTCAGAATGATGAAATCAGGTCAGATTTCTGAAGTTTTCAGCAACTCCACACTCTTACTGTAGAAAAGGGAACATATGTTTCCAAATTGCGAAGCCACTTGCATTAACAGTGTCATTGAATGTTGTATCGGTGTGAAGTCTTTGAGAAATTGTCTGACCTACATCATTTAAATCAGAGTTTTAGAAGTCTCCTGGAAAACTGTGTAATGGACTACCTCAGGCTACATTAGTGGGCTTTTCACTGACAGATTAGATTGCTAATTTAAGACACTTCTTCCATACCCATGGCTTGACAACTTAGAAAGTCTTCAGTAGAAAAAAAGAGACCCTGTGAATCTGGCCATCCATGTAGTTAAAATGCACACTCTTAACTGTAAGGGAAATTTCTATCTAGAGTCATGAAAATATTCCTGGAGCCTTGGCCACATGCAGTCCATGCTGACCACTGGTGAGAGGACAAGCTCTGTTCCCACACAGCCTCCTTGATAGATGACCTTCCAATTAGGATATGAAGGGCAAGTCCATCACACAGAAAAGGAAAAGGAGGGAAGGAAGATGTTCCAGACAAGGACAGAGTACCTTGAGACGTCTGAATAAAGCAAAATTGCTTGAGTTACAGCTTAAACAAGTGCCTGGATGAGTCATGCTTCTGTATTCTATGGTAGACAGTGTTTTGACATCTTAGGCCTTCAGATCCTGAGGCAGACTGCCCAACCCAGCGTTAGCTAATTCCTGGAGGTTGCAGGCCATGTTCCTGTAAGCAGGCCATTGGCAGGAAAGCCAATCCAACTAGAATCCATACCTCTACTCACCTCTTTTTACTAGGCTCCTGAAATTCAGATTACCATCCTCCTGCTCTAAAGCAGCCCAGGGCCAGCTACAGGAGAAGGATGGCCACCCCTATAGCCAAGAGGCTGTCAAAAATATTCAGGTCCTCAGGCCTGAGTCTGCTTGCCCTGCCCTGCCACAGCCACATCAAAGACTCCTCCTGCCCACGCTTTGCCTTGACTCCTAACACCTGACTCGCCTGGTGAGGCATGACCTCTCTCTTAGGAGCTGAGAATAACAAGCTTCTTTTTCAGGAGCATGCATTTTCTCAGCAGTTGGCCTCACCATAAAGAAAAACAAAATCTCAGACATGCCTTTCTTTTCAAAAATGCTGTCAGTCAGCTTTATTTCCAAACAGAAATCCCTAAATAGTCAGTCTACATTGAATGATGTGATGGTGTTAAGTTTCCAAAATAACTTTAGCAAATTAAGGGGAGATGTAAATTGCTATGGTTTGGTTTGTGGATCTTAATTGCAAAATCTCTTCTTTTTCTGGAATCAGACGTATCAAAGCAGATCCTCATTCAACCTATTATCATAAAATAATCAAAATGAAAAAATGTTATCAGGATAAATACTGATGAGAAATGTTTGTAAATAAACTATTAAAAAGTCTTCTCATAAATTTCACACTCAAAATATATTTTTAGAGGTCAGAAGAGGGCATCGGATCCCCTGGAACTAGAGTTAGAGGTGGTTGTTAGTTCCCTTGTAGGTGCTGGGAATTGAATCCCAGCCCCCTGGAAGAGCAGTCAGAGCTCTTAACCGCTGAGCCATCTCTCCAGCCCCAAGTTCCACACAACAGAGAACGTGGCACTTGGTTATTTGTTGAGCATGCTGTATGCCAGGCACTACCATGTTCTAGCATAAAATGGTGCACAAAACAAAGACCCCAGTTCTTGTGGAGCTCCTTCCCAGTGGAGATGAAATGGACCCAGGTAGTCTACAGATAGGGAGACATGGTAAACACTTCAGGAAATCAACATAAGCAGGTAGACAGTGCAGCCTCCTTGAGCAGGGGAGCTTTGAACAAAGGCCATCCGAATACCCAGGGGAGAGTCCTCCTAGGCTGAAGGCACAGGTGCTAGCAGGCCCTAGGATGGATTGTGTGTGACTGCTGAAGAAATAACAAGGTAGAGTGTGGTGTGGCTGGGGACAGTCATGCAAATGACATTATATGGCTTCTTTATCATCTATTGTGATAATTATCAGAGGAGTAGAAGTGATATTCCTTCTGCCTAGGGTCACTGTAAGAAACAGGGAACTTGTCTAAACAGTGCTCCTAAATGGACTCCTCAGATATAAGCACAGTACAATTACTATTAAGAAAATATTTAAGGGCCTGAAGAGATGCTTCAGTGGTTAAGAGCACTGGCTGCTCTTGCAGAGGACTTGGGCTTGGTTACCAGCACCCACACAGTGGCTAACGACCATCCCTAACTCTAGTCCCAAGGGATCTGATGGCCTCTTCTCACCTCTTCTGGCACTGTACATGTGTGGTGCTTACACACATGCAGGCAAAACACTCATAAATGTAAAAATACATTTTTTAAATTAAAATATTTAAGGGACTAGAGAGCTGAATCAGCAGTTAAGAGCACTGGCTGCTCTTGCAGAGGACCTAGGTTTGGTTCCCAGCCACCCATATGGCAGCTGACAACCATCTGAAACTCCAGTTCCAGAGGATTCAATGCCCTCTTCTGGCCTCTTTGGGCATTGCACACATGTGTTCACTTACATGCAGGCAAACACTCATACACAGAAAAAAAAAATTTAACATTAGTATCTCATTTATCTACTAAATATATGTTTAGTTGTTTGTAAATAAACTACTAAAAAGTCTTCTCATAAATTTAACCCTTAAAATATATTTGTGGAGGTCAGAAGAGGGCATTGGATCCCCTGGAACTGGAGTTACAGGTGGTTGTTAGTTCCCTTGTGGGTGCTGTTTTCATTCATCATTAATATTTAAGGTATTGTATAAGGAAAGTTAAGCACTGGGTTCAGCTACCTAGCCAGGTTGCCCAGATAAGCATCACCTATATAGAGCTTTTAAAACTGCGGCCCTGGGGTGCAGTCCTCAGTATTCTGCTTCTACAGGCTAGGGTGGAGCCTAGGAACCTGGATCTCTAAAAGGTTGCCTAATTGATGGTGTTATGTAACCATATGTAAGAGCCAGTGTTCACAGTCATCCACATTGTCCTCTACAGACTCCTAGTCACTGCTGACAGTTAACAATGGGAAGCAGTTTGAAGAGGACAGTTCACATAGCAGTTATCTCCTCTTCAGTGCCCAGCACATAAAGATGTTGAATTTATCTGCATTGAATTGCTCCTCCATGGGGAGGTGGGAAAGCTTCATTCTCTCTGTGAACTAACTGACCTCTGACACAAAGCAGTGGGCGAGGTGGGGGTGGGGAGGACAGCTATCCCATAGCCTGGTCACCTCTGTGGAGTAAAGTTTGAACTTGAAAGCCAGACAGACCTAGCATTGTCTGCCCTCCACAGATAGACACCTCACCACTTTGATCCTGCTTCTCTTTTGGTTACATGGCTAAGCTATCAACCATTGAAGATAACTATAAGGATTAAGTGAGAAAATGTGTGTACGGTTCTTACTACATGGATGATGCTAACTATATGTAAATTGTCTACATTTTATCCCCTGTGCAGACTGAGCTCATGGTTGTATGGTGAGAACCCGAGAAGTTGATTCTGAACCACAGATATCCTACCCAAACAAAATCCCGCCAGCCTCCGGATTACCAAGGGAAACACAATGGAAATGAAACATTGTCGTAGGTGTGCTGTATTCATCACCAGTTTGGGAGTCGCTACAAGCAATATTTAACCTTGTGAGTTTCCACGACTGTTAGAACACACTACCTAACACTTGGTGTCTGGAAACACTGGGAACTCACACTCTCACAGTCTGGAAAGAAGGCGGTAGCTGGGCCAGGATCCCTCCCCAGCTACTGGAAGCACAGCTCCAGTGTCTGTCTCCTTTTTTCCATGCCCCCCTCCAGTCTCTGTGTCCTCATCTCCTCAGGGTTCCAGTCACTGGATTTAGGGTCCACTCTAAACCCAGGATGAGCTCATCTCAAGATTCTTAACTAATTATATCTGCAATAACACTATTTCCATATTAGGTTAAATTCTGAAGTTTGAGGTAGACACAAATTGTGGAGGGAGAGGAAGCACTATTCAACCCACTACATTATCTATATGATACCATTAGCTAAACATTCCCCAAGTCTGTTCTGCATTTCTTCCTTAGTAATACAATCTTAATTTTTCATTAGGTCAAGGCTATCCAAAAATAAAGATTTCTTTTCTCAGCCTCTTAACTAAGAGTATGATCAGGTGATTAAGATCTGGCCAACAAGATACAATCGTACAGCTTTGTGAAGAGCAGGACTCTCTCTCTCTCTC